>NC_041051.1:30267484-30632484 GCF_900634775.1 Gouania willdenowi | reverse complement strand
TGATTCAAGAGTTCTGTTCTTAGCTCTATCTCATAATTTCTGTCTTTTTTGACTTAGAGAATGTAACATCTGTTCCCCCTACTTCTGTGTGTTTAAAGAAAAAGTACATGAATGACAACACATGTGCACAGTTTATGGAAGCCATAGCAATGACACCAACCTTGAGTGCTGAGAAAGTTGATTATCTTTTGGATGAGTTTAATACAAAAGTCTGGAATGTCATAGATGTAGTGGCTCCAATCAAAATGAAGAAAACCAAACACACAGAAAACATCTTGGAGGAGGACTGATATAATGCAGAATTTGAAATCTGATTGTAGAAGAGCTGATCGTAAATGGAGATCAACAAAACTCCAAATTCATCTAGAACTGTACAAAATAAGTCTACATAAATTCAATGACGGCTTGTTCAAAGCGAGGCAGCAATACTTTTCTGAAATTATTGCTAAAAATGTTAACAACTCTCGCACATTGTTTTCTGTAATTGAAAAGCTCACAACCCCCCCAGATCAGATAGCCCCTGAATTACTGTCAGCTGGAAAATCAATGAATTTGCTGTATATTTCAATGAAATAATACAATCAATAAGGTCAAACATCAGAACAAACCAGCAAAATCACAAAAAGCTTGAACAGCTTCAATTACTGAGGGACAAGTCAACTACAATGTTAGAGTTTATTTTAGTGAACCCAAAAACAATAGAGGAAACTGTTCAACAGCTGAATCCATCAACGTGTTGCCTTGACACAAAACCCTCAAACTTCTTTAAAACTGTTATTCCAATCAGGCACCGTACCAAAATCCCTGAAAGCAGCTGCTGTGAAACCTCTGTTAAAAAATATATACTGGCTAACTATAGATCAATCAGCAACCTTCCATTCATGGCCAAGATCATTGAGAAGATGGTCTTCAACCTGAGTCAATTCTTAACATTCAACAAAACATTTGATACATTTCAGTCAGGTTTTCGTTTTCATCACAGCACAGAAACTGCTCTTATCAAAGTGATCAATGACATAAGGTTGAACACTGATTCAGGAAAAGTATCTGTTCTTATTCTATTGAATCTAAGTGCTGCATTTGACACTGTAGACCATATAATTTTGTTGCACAGATTGCAAACATGTGTTGGACTTAAAGGAAAAGAAATGCAATGGATTAGTTCTACTTGAAGGAGGGAACATTATTTTCTAAGCATTGGAAACTTTCAATCTGACAGATTACCAATGTTCTGTGGGGTTCCTCAGTGCTCTGTTCTTGGACCTCTTCTGTTTAGCCTTTATATGCTTCCTTTAGGACAAATTTTTCAGAGCTACGCAGATGGCACACAACTATATCTATCACAGATGACTATGGTCCCATAGAGGTGTTGTGTGACTCCTTAGAAAAAGTAAACTGCTGAATGAGTGACAACTTCCTTCAACTAAATCATGACAAGATGGAGGTTATTGTCTTTGGTAACTAGGAAAAGAGGACTGCTGTCAGCAAGTACCTTGAGTCACTCCTGGGAAATAAGAGATATCTTCATTCCATTTGTCAACAGGAATGTTGTAGGGGTCATTCCCACCGATCAGACCCAGTTACTCCTTCTACCGACTTCTCTCAGCTTCTGGTAGAGTGTCAACATTATCAGTGGCCTCCAACATATTAAGGCCAAACGGAGACGACCTTCGACAATTGTTAAGCACATGGGCTGCTTTCAATAAGTCAAAAAATAACACTATTATTCAAGTAAACACACCCACGCAGATGCATCCGTATAGGGCCGTCATCTTCTAAGATGGCGCTGGGTCGATGTGCCGTGACGTCAGTTACAAGGGTCTATAGGTGCAATGACTCCAAAAACAAAACAAAAAAGTGCTCAGATTGGTCATTATCCTAAATGCTGACATGAATGTTGATCATGTGACCTCAGATCAGATACAATCACATGCTTGTGATGCTGCGTGCATGCGCGTCTCACCAGTGGGGGTGTAACACCTGCACTTTCATAAAAACAAAAATTCATCCCCCTCACTTTTTACAGAGGGATTCACTGTTGAAAATGTATTGGTCCAGTCAGAATGATAGGCCAATCACAGCCAGCCATTTCAAGAAATGATAAACAAAAAATTAACAGTGATGACTGAAGTGTAAGTAAAGTGACAAAAAATTAGTAACAGGTGGCAAAAAAAAATCCAAAAGATGCAAAAACGTGGCGTAAAAAGTGACTAAAATGGGCCAAAATCAGTCAAGAGTGGCAAAAAATTGACAAAAAGAGAAAACAGATGGTATGTAATGGCAAAAAGTAGTTTAAATGAGCAAAATGTGGCAAATAATAGTGAAAAAGGGAAAAAATGTGGAACAAAAAGAGACAAAATGTTGAGGAAAAAAGGAAACAAGTGTTGTTTATTGGGCAAAAGGAAGCTTATTTGGATGAAACGTGGCAAAAATAAATTAAGAATAAAAAAAATTGATTCTCACGTTTCCTCCTCCACAGATCATCTACGTGATGAGGAATCCAAAGGACAACATGGTGTCCTACTTCCACTTCAGCAGAGAATGCTGCAAATTCGATACTCCAGAAAGCTTCGAGCAGTTCTTTGAACAATATCTCTCTGGAAACGGTGAGATGATCCACTTTGACCCCAACACATTGAGAGGTTCATCTGACTCACGCCCTATGACTTTAAGATTGACGTGTTAGTGTTTAGTTGTTGTTTCCTGTGTTTTTGTCATCATTTTGTATTTTTTTTGGTTTCTCATTTAGTGTTTTGTTATTCTTTTGTTGTTTTGTGTGTTATTTGTTAGCAATACTTTTAGGATTTTGACCAAATTCTAGACCTTATGACAAGGAAAATTTGGGATCAAAATACTGATTCTGCATCAAAAATCCCTATTGCTCAATAATTGCAAAATCTCAATTATTCATATCTCGTTTTGGAATTGCCCGATCTTTATTAAATGACTCAGTTATATCGGGTTAATTCTTCAATTTCCACACTGAATTTCATCGGATCGGATTACAATTGCAAATGTAATCAAGATTTTGTTTAAAACAAGTTCTGATGAACTACAACCGGGCCCGCGAAACGTCTCCACGCCAAATGGCACGTACCACATTCCAGAGAATTCAGAGAAATGACTCGGTTCCAATGAGTAAAACAAATGAAATTGTGCGACGTATAATCGTAAACTACGTTGAATTGCCTTTGAAACGATATTTCACACGACTATGTTCCATTGCCCCCCTTTCAAAAAGGTCTCAGAGAGGCTTTTCAGATCGGCTCATAGAATATCCAGGTCAAATTACAGCCCGATTCAAAGAGCATTAACGGAGGAGTTGTCATTTGAAAAATGGGGCCCCCTGGCACCCCTGTGGCACATACAAAGTATTGGACCCAATTCATATATTGGCATATGTCAATGATTTGGTGCCACCAACTGTCGCAATATTTCACTCACGAAAAAATGAGAAATTGATGGAAATTGCCTAAAAAGGGCTGTGAGCATCTCATCATAATCATTCATGAAGTATTCATATTTGAAACTGCATTCTGATCTGACGCGAACTAACGGAGCAGTAGTCATTTGAAAAATGGGGCCCCCAGGGGCCCCCGTGACACGAGGTAATGGGCTCTATTTAAAAATTAGTATGTGCCAATGATTCAGTACCACCAACCATCGTAATATTTGACTTGCAAATAAATGAGAAATCAACTTTCAGTTTTTTTTTCCTTTTGGAGCCCCCCTGGGCCCCAAATCTAAAATCGGGCTCCGAGACATCTACCAAAATTTCAGCCCGATCAGTTCATGAATAACAGAGGAGTAGCGACTAGTGTACACAACAACAACAGGAACGAAGTGAGAAGTGTTTTGAGTCCGGTAGCCCCTAAAAAATGTGTGTCTATACATTTGGACCTACTGTGTGATATATATCATATCAAATAGTATCAGAAATGATCTATCAGACGTCTCTTACTAAAGCAAACTCTTAATTTGATGGGAAATGATTAATCTTCCAGTCGGGGGCTCGTCCTGGTTTGACCACATCAGGGCTTGGCTCTCTGTGAAGGACCAGTGCAACATCCTCTATCTCACCTACGAGGACATGATCTTGGTAAGAGTCTCGGCTCTGGTTTCTGTCACTTTGAGCTTCTCTGAGTTAGTTCTTATCTCTTTGGTTTCAGGATTTAACGGGAGCGGTGAGGAAGATCTGCAGCTTCTTAGGAAAGAATCTGAGTGAAGCCGATATTCAGAAAGTGGTGGAAAAAGCCACGTTTAAGAACATGAAGAAAGACCCAAAAGCCAACTATGAGTTCATACCAAAGGACAAGGTTCGGGGAAACTTCATGCGTAAAGGTATAAAATAAAAAAACATAAAATATTCAAGAGCAAGTAAAAAGCAGCTTAATTAAATAGTACTTAAAGTAAAAGTTACTAGTTACTTTCTCCCTCCACATTTGTTTTTGGTAATAAATCTTGCTACAGATCCCTTCCATACAGTGAACATCTCAGGTATACACTTAAAAAGGAAGAGACTAAGTAACAATAACAGAGAACATCATTCAAACATGGCACACAGCACTCATCTAGGATACCCTCCAATACTCCTTCCATGCACCTCTGGAATGCAGTGGGTGCATTTGTAAGCCCAAAGAGTATTCTAACCCATTTGTAAATCCCCCAGGGTGTGCTAAATGCTGTTAAGGGTCTTGATTCCTCGCTCACAAAACCTTGATGATACGCACTCCCTTGATCCAAGATGGAGAACCATGAGTTGCCTGCAAGACTGTCCAACAGATCCTGAATCCATGGCAGTGGGTGGCGATCAGGGATGGTCTTGTGGTTGAGCTTGTGGAAATCAACACACGTGCGCAGGCGGCTGTCTTTTCTGTGCACACACACCACTGGTGAGGAATAGGCTGACTCTGACTTGCTGATCCACCTCCTATCTAAAAGGTTTTGGATATAGTCCTTTACCTCTTTAAATAACGGCCGTGGAATTGAGTTATAGGTGCTCTGGACAGGAACAGTGCCTCTTGTGTGGATTTTGATGTCACACATTTGGTTGCTGTGCACAATGAGCCCTTTCTTTCCAACTTTCACCACTATTGTGTGGATGACAGAAAGAAGACTTTCAATGTTGCTCTTACAGATTTTTAAGGCCTCTGACAGCAAGTCGACCCGGCTAATATCCCCCGTTTGATCACTGTTTTCCATGATTATCTCTTGTATAACATTGAAGCCTTGTAGTGGGCTGCTCAGGATTTCCTGACTTACTAACATTGGGACAAAGAGAGAGACTGAGCCATGTTTGTTACTGGTAATCTTGAGAAGAGCTTCTATCCACTCATCAAATGGTACATCCGTCCCATTAGCAGCAGTGACTTTAAGTGAGCGGTTTGGCAGGAGGCTTTCGAGTAGTTGGATGGTTACATTTGGTAAGGCATTTTGCACTATGCTGACCTGTGTCCTACTGCCCAATAACATCTCAAGTTTTTCCCCATCTAACTGACAAGTTATCATTCACCTGCCACCAATCAGCTGTGCAACATGCTTTCTTTTTGGCACGTTGTTCTGTTTAAAAGGTTTGGCAGAGGATGGAGTTTTCACTTTAGGATGTAGCTTTACTGTTATGGGGGACTCAACATTCTTCCTGGTCACTGGTGGTCCCTCCCCAGTGACCTTGTCCAGTTTCCCTGTGGATTGTTCTTCTTTAAGCAACCAATTGCTCTGTGTCCCACTTTTCAACAGCGGAAACAGTGTGTGCAGCTGTCATTTCCATCAGAAATACATTGACGGCATTTCCCCTTAACTTCGAGCTTGGCAGGCTGGTTTGGGAGTGAAGTAGGGGTACGTGTGTTTTCTGTTGCTGCGTTAACTACAGGTTGTAGAGCCTTTTCCAGACTTTTTGTCAGGGATGACACTTGTGCCGTCAGCTCCATTATGGCAGTACGATTACTTGAACCTCTGTCTGCAATTGTACTGTCTTGTCTGCCTCGATCTTGCTGCGCCGTATTGACGCTAACTGCTTTTTGTTTTTGTGTCTGTCCTAACCTGTGTTGTCTCTCTGTGTCCTCACTTAGCGACCTTGTTATTATATCTAGTTTGAAGTCATCAGTAACACTCAGGTTTGAGATATAGTGTTTAAGATCTCATCTCATGTATGAGCATTTTTCATTCATACCTTGATAAATTGAATTTGGAAAAAAATCCCTGTACGAGTTTGCTATCGTATTGAAAGCCAGTGCTTTGTTTAGAAGCAAACTTTACTCGTTGTTCTAACCCCTTTAATGTGTACAGGAATAGTTGTGGACTTTCTTTATCATATTGTTTTGCGTTGCTGAGCTCCTGGATTAATTTTGTGCTGCTCTTATCCCTAAGGTGAGCCCTTAGAAAAAACTCTGCTACAGATAGGCTATCTTTCGTAAAACAAGCATGTCTTTAAGGGTGGCAGGTTTGATTATTTTTTAGCGCTGTTCGAATAATCTCAGCCTCTGTAAAACCTTCAACAAGACCTTCATCGATTTGTTTGATAAGATTGCTAAAACTCAAATCAGAATCAGAATCTGAGATCTGACCACCCTGAATTTTAAATTCTCTACGTGGCAACAAGGCAGCAACATTGTTCAGTTTTACCAAACCAGTTACCTAGTCAGCTACCACTGGAGTACATGCTGGGATCATTTCAGTTGCTGCTACTGTGGGTCCAGTCTCTGACATGTTTGCTGTTGCTGCTTCATCAGATGCTTGACTAGGCCTTCCAGCTCTCTGGGTCGATTGCAGTTCATTAATGAGGTCACGAAGCATGAGCAGGAGCGACATCCCTTGGTCCTCAAGACTCTTCAATTGTTTACTTCACAGATAGTCAACAATGAAGTCAAAAAGTTCCACTTCAGTCGAGTCGTCACCTGGCAAATCTTATTCCATTTCATCTTAGTAAGCTACTGCAAGATTGTAGAAAACTTCTCTGTTGGCAGCTCTTATCAGCTGATGAAGCTCTTGCGGGATTTCCCACTGTAGCTTATGTAGAATGGCCATCTCTGGATACCTGAAGTCTGTCACTTAGGTCATTGGCTCAGGAAACAGGAAATCAGGATCCCACGGTTCATGGATGATTAGCACCAGACCAGCAGTAGGCGCTAATCCCGGACGAGCCACCAAATTTGTTACCTCCGACAACCGAAAGGCAACTTGATGTTTTTCTGGTGTCTCAACGTGTGGTGATATGCTGTGGCAAGAATAGGAGAGACACTGTGCACAAACCCTACTCTATGCCCAGGGGGCACACAGTTTAAATAGCTACATAGATGGATGTAAAATAGCTACATAGAAACAAAAACTGCTGTAAAATAAAGGTAAACTGGAGAGAAATAAATAAAAGGGATTTCTGTTTTTTCCAGTTTTAGTCTCCTAGTTCAAATTGTTCCTGATTAACTTGTCAACTGATTTCAACTCTCTACATAACAAATACGTTACTTCCTTTAAAACGCACTTAAGTATGAGTAAAATTACTGATTTAGAAATATACTAAAAAGTACAGTCACGCAAGTACTTGTAATCAATTACTTTCACCTCTGTATTTCAGGTCAGATCGGAGACTGGAAGAATTTATTCACCGCTGAGCAGAGCGAGAGAGTCGACCGACTCCTGCAGGAGAAACTTGGAGATCTGTCTTTAAACTTCATCTGGGAATGATTCAGAAGCAGAAAAAAAATTAATGTCACCTCACATAGAAAATCAGCCTCTGATCAGGCTTTTTAAAGTCTAATCACCATCATCAAGAAATTTAAATGAAAGTTCCTGAAAATGGGTTTTTAATGAAGAAAATGCATTGACGACTTGATCTACAACCGTCTGTGGTCATTGTTCTTCAAAAAAAAAGTTTCCAGAGGAAGGTAAATTTAAGTATTAAAAAGAAAAGATGAACATCCACATTTTATTCAGTGTCATAGATTGTCTGTATTCTGTGTTCATGACGCGTTTGCTCTAGATCAGTGTTTCTCAGATGAAACGCCATCACTTGTCAAATGACATGGCCTCAGGCTTCAAAATAAAAGTCATTAGACTCAACGGCCTCAGGACATAAAACACAACTTAACTTTTCATTTTGAAGGAACCAAAAGTACACATAAATAAGTTAAAAATCCATTCTTTGCATCTCTTGTTTCAAATGCCCTCAAAGCTCAGAAATCTTTTTAGCCAATCAACAGACAACAGTCAAAAATTCTACTGTGTACTGGATATATATATATATATATATATATATAGCAAGACATAGACTCACTGATCCATACCACCCGGATCTACAGCGCAGACATTGGGATGTCATTCGGACCAGAGAAGTGTGGTCGGATGGTGACTAAGAGAGGGAAGGTAGTCCACACAGAAGGGGTTTCACTCCCAGAAAGAACAATAGCAGACATTGAGGACAGTTACAAGTATCTCGGAATCCCACAAGCAAATGGCAACCTCGAAGAGGTGGCAAGGAAAGCGGCTAAGGCCAAATACCTCCAACGATTAAGGCATGTCCTAAGAAGCCAGCTCAATGGGAAGAACAAGTCCCGGGCAATAAACAGCTACGCCCTGCCAGTAATCAGATACCCTGCAGGAATAATAAGCTGACCAAAGGATGAGATACAGACCACAGATGTTAAGACACGAAAGCTCCTAACGATGCACGGAGGGTTCCACCCCAAATCCAACACCCTGAAACTGTACGCTAGCCGTAAGGAAGGAGGCCGAGGTCTAGTGAGCGTGAGAGCCACTATCCAGGTTGAATGGAGGGTGAAGGCATCAGTGGTGCCCATGGTCGTTGGGGCACTCAGGGCAGTGACCCCCAAACTGGAAGAGTGGCTACAGCAGATCCCAGGAAAGACATCTAGGTTCAGAAAAGTACAGTGTTAGGAACAGCAAAGATACTGCGCAAGATCCTCAAGCTCCCAGGCCTCTGGTAGAGGACCCGAGCTTGAAGGAGAGACCGCCCGCGGTGGGTGAGGAAGGGTTCATATATATATTAGCCGTAACGTAATGACCGTTTTAATCAGAGCGTGTTACGTTGTCTGTTAATAAAATCTGTTTCATTGTTTTTATTGTGCAATTTTCCTTTCTTGCAACATGTCTTCCCTCTTTCTCTCTGTACTGTGTACAAGCCCATGTATATATATCTTCCTATTTATCTATATGTGCCGCTGAAACTCTGAAGTTATCTTAATCTTTATACAAGCATTATCAAAAGCTAATTCTAGACAGAATTTTTTTTTTTCTGGGTCACCAGAGTTTTGTGATGTAAAAATGGGGCCATGGACCAATAAAGGTTGGTAACCCACTGGGTTAAACACTTAGCTCAGCAGCCCCACCTGTAGGCCACAGACGCCACCTCGCTCTTGTCCATGTCCTCCTCTACAAACGGGTTGGGGTTCGGGAACTTGTAGCGATCTGTACAAAATTCTTATTTTGCATAGATTATGTTTATTTGTGGAATACATCTAGTAGCACATCACATTAAAAGTAGGCTTAACCTGTATTTTCATAACAGATTTTTTTTTTAGAGATTTTTTTTCTTTACATGCACAAAAAGTGCCTAACCCTCAGAAATACAAGAAATACAAAGGCAATGATCGTCAGATAACAGAAAAAACAAAGAAAATGCAAAATCATAACAGAAACAAAGGTGCATGATGTATTCACAGCTCAATAGTTAACAGTTCACTCTGCCACACCTCCCAGGCTTTGCAGATTAAATCTCTTTTCTACAACAACTCAAGTTTTTTGTAATCATCAAATCATAAAAAGTCAACATTAATCAGGGACATTTTCCTAAAAACCAAATCTCTTAAATCGTCACAAATTGGAAAGTAAAATAATAAAAGAATCTCATCTCAATTTCATTAAAGTTACAAAACAAACCAGAGTTGGGATCAATTATAATTGTATTTGCGTAGTTGATTATTGTTTACAATTATGGCGTAATTATAGTTATAAGTGTGATTCTAAAAATCAGTTGCTGTCGTAATTCAATTGTAATTCAGTTCAGAAAAATGACTTTGTAATTGGAATTGCACCATATCATATTCATTTCATACAATCTACATTTTCACCTAAAGTTGAGTATTGCCTTCATCAGGCTGCCTGAACAAATATTTTCACAATCAAACCCAGCAAGCACTGCTCTTTGAATGTTTATTGCCTGTGAATCATGGAAGTTGCCTGTTCTCGTGCTTCTCTGTTGTTGCATGGGGGTTTTACCACCGTAATAAACATTTGTTGCTTCCCTTCTTTGTTTAAAGCTAAAGCTTTAAACTCCACCTGTTGGGTTTCATCAGTTTATAGATATGTTTGTTTGGCTGTTTGTTCCTCAGTGTAGCGTTTAGCTCTGCTGCACTCAGGCTTATCCACGGAGGGTCGAACTCGGACACTCATCTTCATTTTGTATTAATAAAATGTTAACCCACCACACTAGTAATGTTACAGCTTTAGAATGTTGTCTTGTTGTGTGTTTGGCTGCCAGAATAGGAGGAATAACGTTAGTGGACATAAATTAAAGTTTTATAGGATTCCAGCGGACACTTGTGCTGAGAAAAAAATGAAGACAATTGTGGCTTTGCCTACAGGCTAAGCCCCGCCCAACAAAATACGTCACAATGTTTACAAACAATCAAAGGGTCTATAGATAGAAAATAAAGTCTATACAGTCAAGTCCCAAGTCGAGTCCAAGTCCTAAACAAGTCTTGAAAAAAGTTAACCGCTTAGGCAACGATAAGGGCATTTTTGGCTGAGATATTCATACACTTGTTGTGAGACGTAAGCTTGTAGATGTAACCCGGGGTTTCCACTGGATACGTCTCCGCTGCGTCACGGCACCGATCCGGTATTTCACCGCTGTCCGTCGTCCGGTAATTCACACTGGTTGCGTTTTGAGTGCGCCGCGGTGCGCTCCGGTTGAACGACTGTGACGTCACGAGACAGAGCAGTTCTCACGATATTTATATAATCGCGCGAGAACGCGGTTAAATGTATGTGTTATAAACACAACAATAAACAGATAAACAGGTCAATGTTCCTAACAAAGGAGAACAAGAAGGTTGGACTCTGGATTTTGTCATAGCCACATTTTTTAGCAACAGCCAACAGAGAAGAGATAAAACTGCACCAGTGAAACTAAATCAAAGTTGCTGCCGTTTACAGTGTAGTTACAGTATGAGAGGAAGCAATATAGTGGATGTGAATTTGTTTTTACACATTATGACGTTTTGGTGATGTATTTACTTGTAATATAATCTGAAGTGTTTTATTTTGAAAAGTAACTCAATATTTTATTGCGGAGTACGTGCTTAATTTCCTGTTTAGCTTCATTTGCTCTGTGCTAATTGATGCGTCGTGCTCCGGTGTCCGCCAGAAATAGAAGCCCTGCGTATATCTGGCGGAGGGCACCGCACTACCGCATCTGGGAAGGAGCTGACACGCACCGCAGCGGACCTGGTGGAAATTAACACATAGACTAAAATGGAAACCTATCAGCTCCGGTGACGCGGCGGTGATGTTCCGCAGCGGAGCCGCATCTAGTGGAAATTGGGGGTTAGTCTATGTGCTAATTTCCACCAGGTCCGCTGCGGTGCGTGTCAGCTCCTTCCCAGATGCGGTAGTCCGGTGAAGTGGAAACCTATCAGCGGCGGTGACGTAACGCAGTGGAGCCGCATCCAGGGGAAACTGGGGGTAATGCCCCACTCCTACAAACCCAGACATTTGATGACACTTTCACACCTTGAATTGATAAAATAAAATAAATAAAATGAAGAATTTATACATTCAGAATCAAGAAACCCTGCGGTAGACTGGCGATCTATCCAGGGTGTATCCTGCCCTCACCCATAATACGCTAGGATTGGCTCCAGCACCCCACGACCCTGAAAAGGATAAGAGGTGGAGAAAAAGGATTGATGATGGATTGATCCAGAAAAACTCTGCTGCTGTCATTTTGTGCAAAAAATAATAGAAGTATATTAACTTCAGCTTGAATAAAAAAATTAAAAAACTATATACAATGTTTCAAAATCTTTATTTCTTTCAATGTGTTTTTCCCCTAAAAAGTGCCACTGAATTTTAACAAAAATAAACCCAACACACAACTTTCTCTGTTGCCAATAACAGTCTTTGGACTTATTTATACAAGATTGCCCTAAAAATAACTGATATGTAATGTTTTTGTTTTTAAATGTAAAATTTCAACTTTGAAGGACCAATTCACCTCTAACATGACTTGTTCTATCAGTGACACGCCCCATAATGATTTGAATATGAAGAATGAATAGCCAGCACTGGTTTTTAACCTGATTCAGGCTCAAAGTTCACAGTAGTCCAGGTGAGACACTCTCAGCAAACATGGAGCAGATCACTGAACACATCTGCAGGTACAAAAACTTCAACTTTCCCGTTGATATGACGACGGCCGAGTACATCAACTCCCTGCAGAGCTTTGAGATCCGAGACAGTGACGTGTTCCTGGTCACTTATCTGAAGTCAGGTCAGTGGGTCTTTTTGCTCTGGAATGACATTACAGATTCTGATTCAACTCCCATTAAACTGATGAAATCTGTATTTTCATCATCGTTAAACATGTTAAAAACGTTATTCTTCATCCTTTATACAATCAAACAAACAGCACAAAATCATGATTTAATGAAGATTACTTTTATTTCCTAAGATTTAAGGCAATGGTTCTCAATCTTTTTAGGCTCAAGTACTCCAACCCTTTTGTCCGACGACAACATTTTGCTTAGAAAACTATGTAACTAAGTTTTATACATTCTAAATGTTATATATTTGTTGAAAAATCATTCATGTGAGCTTTCATTGTTTTCTTCCTATTGAAACTAAAACGTTTTTGTGTTTTTCTTCATTTTAAAATGATGTGATGGCTATGATTATTATTGGAAGTCTAAAGCACTTCCTCATTGGACATTTACTGAACATTTTATAGACAAAATAAGCAAAAAAAAGGTGTTTAAAGGATTAAAAACAACTACAGAGCATCATGATGGAATGAATGAGTGACAACACACATTTTAAAGAGTCTTGTTTTGCAAATAAGTGGAAAAAACAGTATTTACTGCAGAAAGTAACAGAACACAAGAGGAAGGAAGTGATTGAGTAATTGTAATTGAACTTTAGCAATTGATAAATATATACAGTAGATAGATAGATAGATAGATAGATACTTTATTCATCTCCAAGAGAAATTCACAGTTCCAGCATTGCTTTTAAAAATACATGAAATGAGAATAAAGACAACCAAAATACACAAAACTAAAGCAAACAAGAGAAAAATAAAAAATATAAAAAATGACTTTTAAAGCACAAAATACAAAACGACATTAGAATATCACCAGAAATCACTCCAAAAACAGACAAAATGACTAAAAAACACACAAAAGAAACATAAAATACACTAAACTAAAGCAAACAAGAGAAAAAAAAGCATGACTTTTAAAATACGTAAAATGAGAAAAAAACTTTCACAAAAAGATAACCAAAATACACAAAAGGACAAGTAAAAAAAAATGACTTCAAAAACACAAAATGACACCCAAAAACATTCAAAATGCTAGCAAACGAGATAAAAAATAAAATAATAAAATGACTCTTTTAGTGTATTTTATTGCTGATTTAAGACATGGATCAAACTGACTCGTTATCATTAGAGATGCTAACAGAAAGCTAACACAAGAAAAGATATCATTTATGAGGTTATTTATTAAAGGCTCTGTGATTTTGAGTAATTGTAATTGATTTCCAGGGAGAAATTATAATTGTAATGTTGTTTGTAATTGAAAAAATTGTCGGTCACCATAATTGTAATTGAGTTGTAATTGAACATGGATAATTGAAGACATGAATGTAATTGAGCCCAACCCTCCTCCTCCACAGGAACCATTTGGAGTCAACAGATCATTATTTCTATCTGTGAGCTGAGCGGAGGTTTACCACAATACTCACACAACTACGAGCAGATGCCGTGGTTGGAGTACAACAATGGCCGAGACTACGCCCAACGACCTTCTCCACGACTCCTGTGCTCACATCTCCCTCCAAACCTAATGCCTCTAGCGCTGAAGGACAAAAAGGCCAAGGTAAAGAATCTTTACGTTGGGTTCAACACATCCATCAATTTGAATAATTGGTACTGAATTTGAAAGTCACAACTTGAAATTCAATTTACTGAAATTGTAATTTTTTTTTCTTAGTACATTCCAAAAATTCTATGTATTTCTGCTTCTCAAAATTAGATTCACTGCAGAAATTCAATTTCACTACACAGAGACACACTTTCAGTCTGTGAGGTTGAGCAATCAATCACTGATTCATGGAACTTCTGTTTACATCTACAAAATCTCCAGCTGAGCTGATCTCACAGAGGAAATTATTTAAATAACATGAACTTTTTCTTCTGAGAAAGAACACGATGCTTCAACAACAAACTCTTATCATCTGACTCTGGCTCTGAGGTAATCATCTACTGCTTTTTTATTTGCTGGCTCAACTGGAAAGCTAAGTAGCAATCTAGCTAGCTACAAGTAGCAAGCTAACTAGCACAACTTCCACAACAGAATACAGCAGTTTTCTCCTAAAGATTACTTAACTTGGGACTACAGTGTGAGCAATACAAGTAAACATTGAGGTTAATGGACACTGTGGCTATGATAATGATACGACCCTGGGAGCTAAGCCTAAGAAAAAGTCATATACACTTCAAAGTCTAACGGGCCAAGCAAATCGCCCTGATTCAGTAATGAGACGGACTGGCCTGCACTCCCTTCTCAGACTGCAGCCTCAACATCAACTCCCTTGTCTGCCCAGGCACAAAAGTGGAAATCTGTTAAAGGCAGGAGTATCACCAAGTCACAAATCCAGTTTCATGTAGAACTGGATTATAGATTCGCCCTACTGCTGAATGACCTAGGATCTTCCTCTAATGAGGTTAACATACAACCTTCTGGAAATGCAAAAATTGAAAGTTCTTCAGGAAAACAGAAGCGGCTTGGTCGGCCGAAGTAATGACCTCACACACTGATAGTGGGAGACGTTTCTGTTAAAGATGTTTAGCAACAATGTCAAAGTTATCGTTAAAGTCATTTGAAGAATATTGTGATTAAATGATTTATCCAAGGAGGAGTCTGAGGTGTTAAACAGGATTTCAGCGGATTTCAGAGCAGATGGAATGTGTCTAAACAAGGCTGGAGTAAAACTTTTAACATCCAACTTATTTTACTGCACCAGTCACACTGCTATCAGTCCTGATAAAAGACAATAAAAACAAAGAACAACATGTACCATCGGAGAACAAAACAACAAGGAAAGAACATGGAGTCAATGAACATAGAAAAATAAAAATCTTAATAGAGATAAAAATGTGACTACTATAACATGTCATCCAAAGAGTCCACCAGCGTCTCCAGTAAAGTCTTTAAAATTATCTCTTCTTAATGTTAGATCTCTTGTTAACAAATCACTGCTAATTAACGATATTATTTTGACACATCACTTGGACTTTTTATTTCTTAATGAAACGTGGTTGAATGATGGTATCAGTAATACTATTCTCAATGTAAGTGCAATACAAGACTTTATTTCAATATGTGTCGTACTTGCAGGAAAGGTGGTGGAGTTGCTGCCATTTTTAAATCAATATTTTAGTGCAAAGAAATAATATTTGGTGATTTTGTCTCCTTTGAATATATGTCATTTTTACTAGCCCGAGCGCTCTGTATAGTGGAGTCCATTATGAATAAAAGAAGCTACTTCACAAATCCAGCCACAAACAAACTGGTTGTAAACTTCCAGTCCCTTGAAACTTTTCATGTGGTCCATTGTGTATGAGCGAGATGTAAAGACGAGGTAGTTCACAATGTCAGGATAAGTCACTCCTGGGAAATAAGAGACATCTTCATTCCATTTGTCAACAGGAACGTTGTCGGAGTCATTCCCACCGATCACACCCAGTTTCTCCTTCTACCGACTTCTCTCAGCTTCTGGTAGTGTCATAACACAACATAATCCGTGGCCTCCGACATATTCAGGCAAAACAGAGACGACCTTCAACAATCGTTTAGCACATGGGCAGCTTTCAATAAGTCAAAAAATAACACTATTATTCAAGTAAACACACCCACGCAGATGCATCCGTATAGGGCCGTCATCTTCTAAGATGGCGCTGGGTCAATGTGCCTGTGTTAATGCTCAGATTGGTCATTATTCCAAATGCTGACATGAATGTTGATCATGTGACCCTCACATCAGATACAATCACATGCTTGTGACACTGCGTAGATGCGCATCTCACCAGTGGGGGATGTGACACCTGGTATGTAATGGCAAAAGGTAGTTTAAATGAACAAAATGTGGCAAATAATAGTGAAAAAGGGAAAAATGTGGAACAAAAAGAAAAAAAATGTAGAGGAAAAAGGAAACAAGTGTTGTTTATTGGGCAAAAGGAAGCTTATTTGGATGAAAAGTGGCAAAAAAAATAAATTAAGAATAAAAAAAAAATGGATTCTCACATGTTTCCTCCTCCACAGATCATCTACGTGATGAGGAATCCAAAGGACAACATGGTGTCCTACTTCCACTTCAGCAGAGAATGCAGAAGATTCGATACTCCAGAAAGCTTCGACCTCTTCTTTGAACAATATCTCTCTGGAAACGGTGAGATGATCCACTTTGACCCCAACACATTGAGAGGTTCATCTGACTCACGCCCTATGACTTCATCTGAGTCCTTTAAGATTGACGTGTTAGTTTAGTTTAGTGTTCTTAGAGAGGAGCAACTTTTATCACAGCAGGGCCACAAACATGTTATTGTATCTGATCTGAGGGTCACATGATCATTATTCATGTCAGCATTTTGAATAATGATGAATCAGAGCATTAACACAGGAAACAACAGAGAGCTTGTATGTTTTTTTATATATTTATTATATTTTCTATCATTAGTATATTTGTGTTGTTTTCCATGTTTTTGTCATCATTTTGTATTTTTTTTGCTTCTTAATTAGTCTTTTGTTGTTTTGTGTGTTTTTTTGAGTCACTTTCTGTATTTATGATGTTTTTTTTGTGTTTCTGTTGTCCCTTTGTTGGTTTTGTTGTCCTTTTGTGTATGATTTTGAAGAATTTTTGTTGTATTTTTCAGTTAAATAAAAATAAATTTTTACTGTTTTCTGAAAAATCTGCATTATCGGTTTTTGAAATTTTTTGAGTTCGTATATTTGTTCTCATTTGTGTATTTTTGTGGGTCATTTATACACATATATATATATATATATATCATATCTCGGTTTTGGAATTGCCCGATCTTTATTAAATGACTCAGTTATATCGGGTTAATTCTTCAATTTCCACACTGAATTTCATCGGATCGGATTACAATTGCAAATGTAATCAAGATTTTGTTAAAAACAAGTTCTGATGAACTACAACCTGGCCTGTGGAATGTCTCCGCGCCAAATAGCAACTACCACGTTCCAGAGTATTCAGTGAAATGACTTGGTTCCAATGAGTAAAACAAATGAAATTGTGCGACATATAATCGTAAACTACTTTGAATTGCCTTTGAAACGATATGTCACATGACTATGTTCCGTCGCCCCCCCTTTCAAAAAGGTCTCAGAGAGGCTTTTCAGATCGACTCAAAGAATATCCAGGTCAAATTACAGCCCGATTCAAAGAGCATTAACGGATAAGTAGTCATTTGAAAAATGGGGGCCTCGGGGGGCCCCTGGCACCCCTGTGGCACATACAAAGTATTGGGCCCCATTCATATGTTGGCATGTGTCAATGATTTGGTACCACCAACTGTCGCAATATTTGACTCACAAAAAAAAGAGTAAACGACTTTAATTTATTGAAATATCCTAAAAAGGGGGGTGGGCCCCCGGGCCCCCTACCCCATGTAAAAAAAAAAGGGCTCTGAGCGTCTCATCATATACATTCATAAAGTATTCATACCAAACTGATTTCTGATCTGACGAGAACTAACGGAGTTGTAGTGCCCTGTACGAGGTAATGGGCTCTATTTATATATTAGTATGTGCCAATGATTCAGTACCACTAACCGTTTTAATATTTGACTTGCAAATAAATGAGAAATCAACTTTCAGTTTTTTTTTTTTCTTTTGGGGCCCCAAATCTAAAAATCGGGCTCCGAGACACCTTCCAAATTTCAGCCTGATCAGTTCATGAATAACAGAGGAGTAGCGACTTTAACTAGTGTACACATCAACAACAAGAAGAACAAAGTGAGTGGCGTTTTGAGTCCGGTAGCCCCTAAAAAATGTGTGTCTATACATTTGGACCTACTGTGTGATATATGTTATATCAAATAGTATCAAAGATGATCTATCAGACGTCTCTTACTAAAGAAAACTCTTAATTTGATGTGAAATGATTAATCTTCCAGTCGGGGGCTCGTCCTGGTTCGACCACATCAGGGCTTGGCTCACTGTGAAGGACCAGTACAACATCCTCTATCTCACCTACGAGGACATGATCTTGGTAAGAGTCTCGGCTCTGGTTTCTGTCACTTTGAGCTTCTCTGAGTTAGTTTTTATCTCTTTGGTTTCAGGATTTAACGGGAGCGGTGAGGAAGATCTGCAGCTTCTTAGGAAAGAATCTGAGTGAAGCCGATATTCAGAAAGTGGTGGAAAAAGCCACGTTTAAGAACATGAAGAAAGACCCAAAAGCCAACTACGAGTTCATAAAAGATGTTCGGGGAAACTTCATGCGTAAAGGTATAAAAGTTTTTTTTAAAAGTACAAGTCATACATAAAATAGTCATGTACAAGTAAAAAGCAGCTTAATTAAATAGTACTTAAAGTAAAAGTTACTAGTGACTTTGTTTTTGTTTTTGGTAATAAATCTTGCTACAGTTCCCTTGCATACAGTGAACATCTCAGGTATAAACTTAAAAAGGAAAAGACTAAATCTTGTGCAATTGGAACTTAATTTATTTTCCACGAAAGCATTTATATAAAATAAAATGTTTGTCAAAATGTACAATTAATTATGTGATACATTTGATTGTTGTCTGGTCATTAAGGCTGCAACAAAGAATCAATAAATATCAACTCTTAAAAGCGTTGGTAATGATCATTATCAATTGGTTGCGTTGAGCATTTAAGTTGCTGACCGTGAGGCAGAGCTGTTTGTTTCACCTGCAGAGCTTTGTGTGTGCGCGCACGAGTTTTTGTGTGTGTCTGCAGTGTGTTTTTGTGCACGCACCACGAGTGCTTGTGTGTGTATGCAGAGTGTGTATGTGTGTCTGCAGAGTGTTTGTGTGTATGCCCAGTGTCTGTGCGTGCACACCATGAGTGTTTGTGCGTGCACACAATGAGTGTTTTGCGCACGCGCACGAGTGTTTATGTGCACGCCCAGTGTTTGTGCGCTCACGATGAGTTCATGTGCCCCACGAGTCTCTGTGTGCGCAGTTTTTGTATGCGCATACCATAGTGTTTGTGTGCGCGAGACACTTTTACTTTAGTCTAATCATCTTTTGTGCTTTACAGATAAACTGTTTAAAAAAAAACATCTGATTCACCGATTAATTGATTGACCGACTAGGGCTGCAACTAATGATTATCGATTAGTCATTACAATGACACCTGGCATTTCCAGGCTGTGGCCCCCAGACTCTGGAATAACCTGCACCAGTCTCTCAGTGGGCTCAACTGTGTGGACACTTTAAAAAAAAAAACTGTTGAATACTTTGCTTTTCAAACAAGCTTTTAGTTATTGTGGATTTTAAATGTTTTTTTTTTACTCTTTTTATGATGCTGCTGTTATGATTTATATGTAATGTACCCATGTTTTATTATTCTATTATGATGTTACACTTGTATTTTCACCACAGCTCTGTACAGCACTTTGTGATTTTATCTATAAAAAGCACTTTATAAATAAATGACTAATACTTAGTCACAATGTCCTTTGATCATTTTAAAACAAAAGGTGGGTGTAGAGATGTAACAAATTACTTTACCTGTTTTAAAACGTACTTAAGTACAAGTAAAACTACTGATTTAGAAATATACAAGTACCGTTAAAAAAACAAATCAATTACAGTAAGGTGAGTACTTGTAATTAATTACTTTAACCTCTGTATTTTAGGTCAGATCGGAGACTGGAAGAATTTCCTCACCGCTGAGCAGAGCGAGAGAGTCGACCGACTCCTGCAGGAGAAACTTGGAGATCGGTCTTTAAACTTCATCTGGGAATGATTCAGGATCAGAAAAAAATTAATGTCGCCTCACATAGAAAATCAGCCACCAAGAATTTTAACTGAAAGTTCCTGAAAATGGGTTTTTAATGAAAAAAATGTGTTTTGAAGATTTGATCTTCAACCGTCTGTGGTCATTGTTCTTCAGAGGAAGGTCAGTTTAATGATTTTTTAAGATTAGAAAGAAATCCTAAATCCATATTTTATTCAGAGGGAAAAAAAAGAAAAAATGATTTTGTTTGTGAATGTTATATGCTTTCATACTTTCCTTTTATTTTTAAAATTTACATAAAATTATTGTTTGATTAATAAATATTTAGTTAAATGAAACATTGATATATCTTAACCTTTAAAAATAATAATAATAATGAATTTAAAAAGAAAAGGAAGTTGGACTTTTATCACCATAAACTGAGAAAGAATGTGTGTTTTAATGAAAAGATTGAATGAATAACAGATTAATAAAATTACATCAATCAGAACAACACAAAATGCTTTAAAACTCTTTGTCTTTATTTAAAGAAGGTCATTTGTGACGATGACGGAGGTTGATTTGTCACTGGAGTCGAACCCAAACTTTAATTCTCTTCATCTGAAAGAAAAGAGACGAATAGGGAATTAAATAAGAAGGTTGTTGTTTTTATGTAACACACACACACACACACACACACACACACACACACACACACACACACACACACACACACACACACACACACACACACACACACACACACACACACACACACACACACACACACACACACACACACAAAAAAAACTTAAACTAGGATTAGGATAAAAAAAATTGTAATTTATTTGTAATTAGAAAAAAAAATGCTGGTCACTGTAATCGTAATTGAATTGTAATTCGACATAGGTAGTTGAAAACATAATTGCAACTGAAAAATATAATTGACCCCATAAGACTCTGCCTCATTACTATTTTTTAAGAGACAATACATTCTTACTTTTGGTTTACACCATATATAAAATATAGATATCAGAGGTGAGAACAAGTCCTTGTTTTGCAAGTTAAAGTCAAGTCCCAAGTCTTTGTGCTCGAGTACCAAGTCTATACAGTCAAGGTCCAAGTCAAGTCCAAGTCTTAAACTTTTTTCCTCAAGTCCTAAAAAAAGTTTTGAAAAAAAATTAACTGCTTAGGCAACGGTAAGGAGATTTTTGGCTGTGTTATATATACACTTGTTGTGAGACGTAAGCAGTGTTGGGCGGTAACGCGTTACTTGTAACTAGTACTGTAACACAATATTTTTCTAAATAAATAACGCTGTTACCGTTACAATATGGTGCGTTTGTCCGTTACTTTGCTTGCTGCAGTGTACTTCCTGTTTACAGTGGCGCTACATATTTTTGCGGGATGCCGTGCCAAACATGGTAAAACAGTAGAAGGAGAAACATTGTCAGCGTGTTTCTGTTTACATCATGTGCGCAAATCATGGCAAGTCAATGCGAGAACAAGACGTGCTTCTCAGAGTGGAAATACTCGCATTATTTTTGTCTCCAAAAGATGCATCAGTGAAGCTAAGCTAAGGCTGGATTTTAACAGACTGTGACTGTTATCCAGGGACAGATCAGCCAAACTATTGCACGGTATGTTGTTGTAAATATGCAGCCTGTCGCTGCTGCTGAGTCACTGCTAACAGCAGCTCATTAGCCGGATATGTTTAGCATTGTGTAGCTGAGAAAAATGCTGTGAATTAGTTTTTCCACAAATGCATTTTCAACAGCAGAATGTGCACCTGGAATATGCACAGCTTACTTTACATTACTGTGCTAAGGCAGACATTTGATGACACTTTCACACCTTGAATTGATAAAATAAAATAAATAAAATGAAGAATTTATACATTCAGAATCAAGAAACCCTGCGGTAGACTGGCGATCTAATCAGGGTGTATCCTGCCCTCACCCATAGTACGCTAGGATTGGCTCCAGCACCCCACGACCCTGAAAAGGATAAGAGGTGGAGAAAAAGGATTGATGGATGGATTGATCCAGAAAAACTCTGCTGCTGTCATTTTGTGCAAAAAATAATAATAATAGAAATATCTTAACTTCAGCTTGAATAAAAAAATTAAAAAAACAATATACAGACAATGTTTCAAAATCTTTATATCTTTCAATGTGTTTTTCCCCTAAAAAGTGCCACTGAATTTTAACAAAAATAAACCCAACACACAACTTTCTCTGTTGCCAATAACAGTCTTTGGACTTATTTATACAAGATTGCCCTAAAAATAACTGATATGTAATGTTTTTGTTTTTAAATGTAAAATTTCAACTTTGAAGGACCAATTCACCTTTAAAATGACGTGTTCTATCAGTGACACGCCCCATAATGATTTGAATATGAAGAATGAATAGCCAGCACTGGTTTTAAACCTGATTCAGGCTCAAAGTTCACAGTAGTCCAGCTGACACACTTTCACTCTCAGCAAACATGGAGCAGATCACTGAACACATCTGCAGGTACAAAAACTACAACTTTCCCATTGATATGACGACGGCCGAGTACATCGACTCCCTGCAGAGCTTTGAGATCCGAGACAGTGACGTGTTCCTGGTCACTTATCTGAAGTCAGGTCAGTGGGTCTTTTTGCTCTGGACTGACATTACAGATGCTGATTCAACTCCCATTAAACTGATGAAATCTGTATTTTCATCATCGTTAAACATGTTAAAAACCTTATTCTTCATCCTTTATACAATCAAACAAACAGCACAAAATCATGATTTAATGAATATTACTTTTATTTCCTAAGATTTAAGGCAATGGTTCTCAATCTTTTTAGGCTCAAGTACTCCAACCCTTTTGTCCGACGACAACATTTTGCTTAGAAAACTATGTAACTAAGTTTTATACATTCTAAATGTTATATATTTGTTGAAAAATCATTCATGTGAGCTTTCATTGTTTTCTTCCTATTGAAACTAAAACGTTTTTGTGTTTTTCTTCATTTTAAAATGATATGATGGCTATGATTATTATTGGCACAAAATACAAAACGACATTAGAATATCACCAGAAATCACTCCAAAAACAGACAAAATGACTAAAAACACACACAAAAGAAACATAAAATACACTGAAGTAAAGCAAACAAGAGAAAAAAAAGCATGACTTTAAAAATACTTAAAATGAGAAAAAAACTTTCACAAAAAGATAACCAAAATAATGACTTCAAAAGCACAAAATGACAATAGAAAAACACAAAATGACACCCAAAAACATTCAAAATGCTAGCAAACGAGATAAAAAATAAAATAATAAAATGACTCTTTTAGTGTATTTTATTGCTGATTTAAGACATGGATCAAACTGACTCGTTATCATTAGAGATGCTAACAGAAAGCTAACACAAGAAAAGATATCATTTATGGGGTTATTTATTAAAGGCTCTGTGATTTTGAGTAATTGTAATTGATTTCCAGGGGGAAATTATAATTGTAATGTTATTTGTAATTGAAAAAATTGTCGGTCACCATAATTGTAATTGAGTTGTAATTGAACATAAATAATTGAAGACATGAATGTAATTGAGCCCAACCCTCCTCCTCCACAGGAACCATTTGGACTCAACAGATCATTATTTCTATCTGTGAGCTGAGCGGAGGTTTACCAGAATACTCCAACAACTCCGAGCAGATGCCGTGGTTGGAGTACATCAAAAGTCGAGACTCCGCCCTACGACCTTCTCCACGACTCCTGTGCTCACATCTCCCTCCAAACCTAATGCCTCTAGCGCTGAAGGACAAAAAGGCCAAGGTAAAGAATCTTTACGTTGGGTTCAACACATCCATCAATTTGAATAGTTGGTACTGAATTTGAAAGTCACAACTTGAAATTGAATTTCCTGAAATTGTAATTTTTTTTTCTTAGTACATTCCAAAAATTCTATGTATTTCTGCTTCTCAAAATTAGATTCACTGCAGAAATTCAATTTCACTACACAGAGACACACTTTCAGTCTGGGAGATTGAGCAATCAATCACTGATTCATGGAACTCCTGTTTACATCTACAAAATCTCCAGCTGAGCTGATCTCACAGAGGAAATTATTTACCTAACATGAACTTTTTCTTCTGAGAAAGAACACGATGCTTCAACAACAAACTCTTATCATCTGACTCTGGCTCTGAGGTAATCATCTACTGCTTTTTTATTTGTTGGCTCAACTGGAAAGCTAAGTAGCAATCTAGCTAGCTACAAGTAGCAAGCAAACTAGCACAACTTCCACAACAGAATACAGCAGTTTTCTCCTAAAGATTACTTTACTTGGGACTACAGTGTGAGCAATACAAGTAAACATTGAGGTTAATGGACACTGTGGCTATGATAATGATACGACCCTGGGAGTTAAGCCTAAGAAAAAGTCATATACACTTCAAAGTCTAACGGGCCAAGCAAATCGCCCTGATTCAGTAATGAGACGGACTGGCCTGCACTCCCTTCTCAGACTGCAGCCTCAACATCAACTCCCTTGTCTGCCCAGGCACAAAAGTGGAAATCTGTTAAAGGCAGGAGTATCACCAAGTCACAAATCCAGTTTCATGTAGAACTGGATTATAGATTCGCCCTACTGCTGAATAACCTAGGATCTTCCTCTAATGAGGTTAACATACAACCTTCTGGAAATGCAAAAATTGAAAGTCCATCCATCCATCCATCTTCCAGCCGAGAGACATAGTCTCTCCAGCGTGTCCTGGGTCTTCCCCGGGGCCTCCTTCCGGAGGGACGTGCCCTGAACGCCTCACTAGGGAGGCGTTCAGGGGGCATCCTAATTAGGTGCCCGAGCCACCTCATCTGGCTCTTCTCGATGCGGAGGAGCAGCGACTCTACTTTGAGCCCCTCCCGAATGACTGAGCTTCTCACCCTATCTCTAAGGGAGAGCCCAGCCACCCTACGGAGGAAACTCATTTCGGCTGCTTGTACCCGTGATCTTGTTCTTTCGGTCATGACCCAAAGTTCATGACCATAGGTGAGGGTTGGAACGTAGACCGACCTGTAAATCGAGAGCTTCGCTTTTTGGCTCAGCTCCCTTTTTACAATGACGGACTGGTGCAGACTCCGCATCACTGCAGACGCCGCACCAATCCGCCTGTCGATCTCTCGCTCCATCCTTCCCTCACTCGTGAACAAGACCTCGAGGTACTTGAACTCCTCCACCTGGGGCAGAACCTCATCTCCAACCCGGAGAAAATTGAAAGTTCTTCAGGAAAACAGAAGCGGCTTGGTCGGCCTAAGCAATGACCTCACACACTGATAGTGGGAGACGTTTCTGTTAAAGATGCTCAGAAGATGTTTAGCAACAATGTCAAAGTTATCGTTAAAGTCATTTGAAGAATATTGTGATTAAATGATTTATCCAAGGAGGAGTCTGAGGTGTTAAACAGGATTTCACCCATCTGCTAAAAACGGTTCATTTGTGGCCTGATACCTCCAGTCCACAAAGGAGATCTGGAATTCTCAAGGATTTACTCTCTGAATACATTTTTGTCTTCAGCTTGTGCTGCCCTTTCACTAAATTTCATAGAAAACTTTCAGATTTTTTGGGAACGTCGTCATCTTTATAGAGCAGATGGAATGTGTCTAAACAAGGCTGGAGTAAAACTTTTAACATCCAACTTATTTTACTGCACCAGTCACACTGCTATCAGTCCTGATGAAGACAATAAAAACAAAGAACAACATGTACCATCGGAGAACAAAACAACAAGGAAAGAACATGGAGTCAATGAACATAGAAAAATAAAAATCTTAATAGAGATAAAAATGTGACTACTATAACATGTCATCCAAAGAGTCCACCAGCATCTCCAGTAAAGTCTTTAAAATTATCTCTTCTTAATGTTAGATCTCTTGTTAACAAATCACTGCTAATTAATGAAATTATTTTGACACATCACTTGGACTTTTTATTTCTTAATGAAACGTGGTTGAATGATGGTATCAGTAATACTATTCTCAATGTAAGTGCAATACAAGACTTTATTTCAATATGTGTCGTACTTGCAGGAAAGGTGGTGGAGTTGCTGCCATTTTTAAATCAATATTTTAGTGCAAAGAAATAATATTTGGTGATTTTGTCTCCTTTGAATATATGTCATTTTTACAAGCCTGAGCGCTCTGTATAGTCATATTACAGCCTTCTTACCCTGGATTTAACCACATGGAGTCCATTATGAATAAAAGCAGCTCCTTCACAAATCCAGCCACAAACAAACTGGTTGTAAACTTCCAGTCCCTTGAAACTTTTCATGTGGTCCATTGTGTATGAGCGAGATGTAAAGACGAGGTAGTTCACAATGTCAGGATAAGTCACTCCTGGGAAATAAGAGACATCTTCATTCCATTTGTCAACAGGAATGTTGTAGGGGTCATTCCCACCGATCAGACCCAGTTTCTCCTTCTACCGACTTCTCTCAGCTTCTGGTAGTGTCATAACACAACATAATCCGTGGCCTCCGACATATTCAGGCAAAACAGAAACGACCTTCAACAATCGTTTAGCACATGGGCTGCTTTCAATAAGTCAAAAAATAACACTATTATTCAAGTAAACACACCCACGCAGATACATCCGTATAGGGCCGTCATCTTCTAAGATGGCGCTGGGTCAATGTGCCTGTGTTAATGCTCAGATTGGTCATTATTCCAAATGCTGACATGAATGTTGATCATGTGACCCTCACATCAGATACAATCACATGCTTGTGACACTGCGTAGATGCGCATCTCACCAGTGGGGGATGTGACACCTGGTATGTAATGGCTAAAGGTAGTTTAAATGAACAAAATGTGTCAAATAATAGTGAAAAAGGGAAAAATGTGGAACAAAAAGAAACAAAATGTAGAGGAAAAAGGAAACAAGTGTTGTTTATTGGGCAAAAGGAAGCTTATTTGGATGAAAAGTGGCAAAAAAAATAAATTGTTAAGAATAAAAAAAATGGATTCTCACATGTTTCCTCCTCCACAGATCATCTACGTGATGAGGAATCCAAAGGACAACATGGTGTCCTACTTCCACTTCAGCAGAGAATGCAGAAGATTCGATACTCCAGAAAGCTTCGACCACTTCTTTGAACAATATCTCTCTGGAAACGGTGAGATGATCCACTTTGACCCCAACACATTGAGAGGTTCATCTGACTCACGCCCTATGACTTCATCTGAGTCCTTTAAGATTGACGTGTTAGTTTAGTTTAGTGTTCTTAGAGAGGAGCAACTTTTATCACAGCAGGGCCACAAACATGTTATTGTATCTGATCTGAGGGTCACATGATCATTATTCATGTCAGCATTTTGAATAATGATGAATCAGAGCATTAACACAGGAAACAACAGAGAGCTTGTATGTTTTTTTTAATATATTTATTATATTTTCTATCATTAGTATATTTGTGTTGTTTTCCATGTTTTTGTCATCATTTTGAATTTTTTTTGCTTCTTAATTAGTCTTTTGTTGTTTTGTGTGTTTTTTTGAGTCACTTTCTGTATTTATGATGTTTTTTGTGTTTCTGTTGTCCCTTTGTTGGTTTTGTTGTCCTTTTGTGTATGATTTTGGAGAATTTTTATTGTATTTTTGAGTTATTGGAGTCATTATGTTGTATTTTCCTGTAGATTTTATAGAATTCATAAATTTTTACTGTTTTCTGAAAAATCTGCATTATCGGTTTTTGAAATCTTTTGAGTTCGTATATTTGTTCTCATTTGTGTATTTTTGTGGGTCATTTATACACATATATACAGTGAAGAAAATAAGTATTTGAACACCCTGCTATTTTGCAAGTTCTCCCACTTAGAAATCATGGAGGGGTCTGGAATTTTCATGGAAGGTGCATGTCCACTGTATGAGAGATAACCTAAAAAGAAAAATCCAGAAATCACAATCTATGATATTTTAACAATTTATCCGTGTGATACAGCTGAAAATAAGTATTTGAACACCAACGTTAATATTTGGTAGAGTAGCCTTTGTTTACAATTACAGAGGTCAAACGTTTCCTGTAGTTCTTCACCAGGTTTGCACAGACTGCAGGAGGGATTTTGGCCCACTCCTCCACACAGATCTTCTCTAGATCAGTCAGCTTTCTGGGCTGTCGCTGACTAACACGGACTTTCAGCTCCCTCCAAAGATTTTCAATTGGATTTAGGTCTGGAGACTGGCTAGGCCACTCCAGAACCTTGATATCCTTCTTACAAAGCCACTCCTTGGTTTTCCTGACTGTGTGCTTTGGGTCATTGTCATGTTGGAAGATCCAGCCATGACTCATCTTCAATGATCTGACTGAGGGAAGGAGGTTTTTGGCCAATATCTCACAATACATGGCTGCAGTCATCCTCTCCTTAATACAGTACAGTCGTCCTGTCCCATGAGCAGAAAAACACCCCCAAAGCATGATGCTACCACCCCCATGCTTCACAGTAGGGATGGTGTTCTTGGGATGGTACACATCATTCTTCTTCCTCCAAACACGCATAGTGGAATTATGACCAAAAAGGTCAATCTTGGTCTCATCTGACCACAAAACTTTCTCCCATGACTCCTCTGGATCATCCAAATGGTCATTAGCAAACTTAAGACGGGCCTTAACATGTGCTGGTTTAAGCAAGGGAACCTTCCGTGCCATGCATGATTTCAAACCATGACGTCTTAGTTTATTACCAACAGTGACCATGGAAACAGTGGTCCCAGCTCTTTTCAGGTCATTGACCATGTCCTGCCGTGTAGTCCTGGGCTGATTCCTCACCTTTCTTAGCATCATTGAGACCCCACGAGGTGATATCTTGCATGGGGCTCCACTCCGATTGAGATTGTCCGTCATGTTTAGCTTTTTCCATTTTCTAATGATTGCTCCAACAGTGGACCTTTTTTCACCAAGCTGCTTTGCAATTTCTCCGTAGCCCTTTCCAGCCTTGTGGAATTGTACATTTTTGTCTCTGGTGTCTTTGGACAGCTCTTTGCTCTTAGCCATGCTGACTGTTTGGGTCTTACTGATTGTATGGGGTGGACAGGTGTCTTTATGCAGCTAACGACCTCACACAGGTGCATCTGATTCAGGATAATACAGTGGAGTGGAGGAGGACTTTTAAAGGCGGACTAACAGGTCTTTGAGGGTCAGAATTCTAGCTGATAGACAGGTGTTCAAATACTTATTTTCAGCTGTATCACACGAATACATTGTTAAAAAATCATAGATTGTGATTTCTGGATTTTTCTTTTTAGGTTATCTCTCATACAGTGGACATGCACCTTCCATGAAAATTCCAGACCCCTCCATGATTTCTAAGTGGGAGAACTTGCAAAATAGCAGGGTGTTCAAATACTTATTTTCTTCACTGTATATATATATATCATATCTCGGTTTTGGAATTGCCCAATCTTTATTAAATGAGACAGTTATATCGGGTTAATTCTTCAATTTCCACACTGAATTTCATCGGATCGGATTACAATTGCAAATGTAATCAAGATTTTGTTAAAAACAAGTTCTGATGAACTACAACCTGGCCTGTGGAATGTCTCCGCGCCAAATAGCAACTACCACGTTCAAGAGAATTCAGTGAAATGACTTGGTTCCAATGAGTAAAACAAATGAAATTGTGCGACATAATCGTAAACTACTTTGAAACGATATGTCACACGACTACGTTCCGAGCCCCCCCTTTCAAAAAGGTCTCAGAGAGGCTTTTCAGATCGGCTCAAAGAATATCCAGGTCAAATTACAGCCCGATTCAAAGAGCGTTAATGGATAAGTAGTCAATTGAAAAATGGGGGCCTCGGGGGGCCCCTGGCACCCCTGTGGCACATACGAAGTATTAGGCCCCATTCATATGTTGGCATGTGTCAATGATTTGGTACCACCAACTGTCGCAATATTTGACTCACAAAAAAAAGAGTAAACGACTTTAATTTATTGAAATATCCTAAAAAGGGGGGTGGGCCCCCGGGCCCCCTACCCCATGTAAAAAAAAAAAGGGCTCTGAGCGTCTCATCATATTCATTCATAAAGTATTCATACCAAACTGATTTCTGATCTGACGAGAACTAACGGAGTTGTAGTGCCCTGTACGAGGTAATGGGCTCTATTTATATATTAGTATGTGCCAATGATTCAGTACCACTAACCGTTTTAATATTTGACTTGCAAATAAATGAGAAATCAACATTCAGGTTTTTTCTTTTCTTTTGGGGCCCCAAATCTAAAAATCGGGCTCCGAGACACCTTCCAAATTTCAGCCTGATCAGTTCATGAATAACAGAGGAGTAGCGACTTTAACTAGTGTACACATCAACAACAAGAAGAACAAAGTGAGTGGCGTTTTGAGTCCGGTAGCCCCTAAAAAATGTGTGTCTATACATTTGGACCTACTGTGTGATATATGTTATATCAAATAGTATCAAAGATGATCTATCAGACGTCTCTTACTAAAGAAAACTCTTAATTTGATGTGAAATGATTAATCTTCCAGTCGGGGGCTCGTCCTGGTTTGACCACATCAGGGCTTGGCTCTCTGTGAAGGACCAGTACAACATCCTCTATCTCACCTACGAGGACATGATCTTGGTAAGAGTCTCGGCTCTGGTTTCTGTCACTTTGAGCTTCTCTGAGTTAGTTTTTATCTCTTTGGTTTCAGGATTTAACGGGAGCGGTGAGGAAGATCTGCAGCTTCTTAGGAAAGAATCTGAGTGAAGCCGATATTCAGAAAGTGGTGGAAAAAGCCACGTTTAAGAACATGAAGAAAGACCCAAAAGCCAACTATGAGTTCAGACCAGATGTTCGGGGAAACTTCATGCGTAAAGGTATAAAAGGTTTTTTTAAAAGTACAAGTCATACATAAAATAGTCATGTACAAGTAAAAAGCAGCTTAATTAAATAGTACTTAAAGTAAAAGTTACTAGTGACTTTGTTTTTGTTTTTGGTAATAAATTTTGCTACAGTTCCCTTGCATACAGTGAACATCTCAGGTATAAACTTAAAAAGGAAAAGACTAAATCTTGTGCAGTTGGAACTTAATTTATTTTCCACGAAAGCATTTATATAAAATAAAATGTTTGTCAATTGGTTGCGTTGAGCATTTAAGTTGCTGACCGTGAGGCAGAGCTGTTTGTTTCACCTGCAGAGCTTTGTGTGTGCGCGCACGAGTATTTGTGTGTGTCTGCAGTGTGTTTTTGTGCACGCACCACGAGTGCTTGTGTGTGTATGCAGTGTGTATGTGTGTCTGCAGAGTGTTTGTGTGTGTATGCCCAGTGTCTGTGCGTGCACACCATGAGTGTTTGTGCGTGTACACAATGAGTGTTTTGCGCGCGCGCACGAGTCTCTGTGTGCGCAGTTTTTGTATGTGCATACCATAGTGTTTGTGCGCGCGAGACACTTTTACTTTAGTCTAATCATCTTTTGTGCTTTACAGATAAACTGTTTAAAAAAAAAATCTGATTCACCGATTAATTGATTGACCGACTAGGGCTGCAACTAATGATATCGACACCTGGCATTTCCAGGTTGTGGCCCCCAGACTCTGGAATAACCTGCACCAGTCTCTCAGTGGGCTCAACTGTGTGGACACTTTAAAAAAAAAACTGTTGAATACTTTGCTTTTCAAACAAGCTTTTAGTTTTTGTGGATTTTAAATGTTTTGTTTTTTTTTAATCTTTTTATGATGCTGCTGTTATGATTTACTGTATATGAAATGTACCCATGTTTTATTATTCTATTATGATGTTGCACTTGTATTTTCACCACAGCTCTGTACAGCACTTTGTGATTTTATCTATAAAAAGCACTTTATAAATAAATGACTAATACTTAGTCACAATGTCCTTTGATCATTTTAAAACAAAAGGTGGGTGTAGAGATGTAACAAATTACTTTACCTGTTTTAAAACGTACTTAAGTACAAGTAAAACTACTGATTTAGAAATATACAAGTACCGTTAAAAAAACAAATCAATTACAGTAAGGTGAGTACTTGTAATTAATTACTTTAACCTCTGTATTTCAGGTCAGATCGGAGACTGGAAGAATTTCCTCACCGCTGAGCAGAGCGAGAGAGTCGACCGACTCCTGCAGGAGAAACTTGGAGATCTGTCTTTAAACTTCATCTGGGAATGATTCAGGATCAGAAAAAAATTAATGTCGCCTCACATAGAAAATCAGCCACCAAGAATTTTAACTGAAAGTTCCTGAAAATGGGTTTTTAATGAAAAAAATGTGTTTTGAAGATTTGATCTTCAACCGTCTGTGGTCATTGTTCTTCAGAGGAAGGTCAGTTTAATGATTTTTTAAGATTAGAAAGAAATCCTAAATCCATATTTTATTCGGAGGGAAAAAAAAGAAAAAATGATTTTGTTTGTGAATGTTATATGCTTTCATACTTTCCTTTTTTTTGTTAAATTTTTTAAAATTTACATAAAATTATTGTTTGATTAATAAATACTTAGTTAAATGAAACATTGATATATCTTAACCTTTAAAAATAATAATAATGATGAATTTAAAAAGAAAAGGAAGTTGGACTTTTATCACCATAAACTGAGAAAGAATGTGTGTTTTAATGAAAAGATTGAATGAATAACAGATTAATAAAATTACATCAATCAGAACAACACAAAATGCTTTAAAACTCTTTGTCTTTATTTAAAGAAGGTCATTTGTGACGATGACGGAGGTTGATTTGTCACTGGAGTCGAACCCAAACTTTAATTCTCTTCATCTCTCGCTCTCCTTCAGGACAAGCTTTCCCAGCTGAACGTGCCAGACTCCACCTGCAGGTGGATCACAGACTTCCTGTCTGACAGGAAGCAGCACGTGAAGCTGGGAAAAACCATCTCTGCTCCCCGGACCATCAGCACTGGATCTCCTCAGGGCTGTGTTCTTTCTCCTCTGCTCTTCTCCCTGTACACCAACAGCTGCACCTCCTCTCACCAGTCGGTCAAACTCCTGAAGTTTGCAGACGACACGACCATCATCGGTCTCATCGCTGATGGAGACGAGTCCGACTACAGGTGGGAGACAGACCGGCTGGTGTCCTGGTGCAGCCAGAACAACCTGGAGCTCAATGCTTTAAAGACAGTGGAGATGATAGCAGACTTCAGGAAGAACCCAGCCCCCCTCACCCTGGGAGACTCTACAGTGAGCTCTGTAGAGTACTTCTGCTTCCTGGGGACCATCATCACTCAGGACCTCAAGTGGGAGCTGAACATCAGCTCCCTTATCAAAAAAGCTCAGCAGAGGATGTACTTTCTGCGGCAGCTGAAGAAGTTCAGTCTGCCAACAAAGATGATGGTGAACTTCTACAGCTCCATCATCCAGTCCATCCTCTGCTCCTCCATCACCATCTGGTACGCTGCAGCTACGGCCAAGGACAAGGCCAGACTGCAGCGTATCATCCACTCTGCAGAGAAGGTCATCGGCTGCAATCTGCCCTCCCTCCAGGACCTGTACGCCTCCAGGATTTTGAGGCGTGCAGGAAAGATTGTGGCCGACCCCTCCCACCCCGGTCATAAACTGTTTCAATCTCTCCCTTCTGGTAGGAGGTTTCGGTCCATCAGGACCAGAACCTCCAGACACAAAAACAGCTTCTTTCCCTCTGCCACCATCCACATGAACACACCCCAAGTCACCCACTGAACCCCCCCACCCCCACCCGATCACCACCTCCACCAGCTTGATACCTGCTGCACTGTATATATATATTTATATTTATCCTATTTATCCTTTATTCTCTATCTATCCTTTATTTATCCCTCATCCTTTATATTTATCATTATTATTATTATTATTGTTGCTGGGTTGTTCTTTGTTGTGTTGTTTTTATTTCTTTTATTTCTTTTTGTTGCTTGTTTTGTGCACCAACCACCAAGTCAAATCCCTTGTACTGTCCTCAAAACTGTACATGGCAAATAAAACATTTCTGATTCTGATTCTGATTCTGATTCTGATCTGAAAGAAAAGAGACGAATAGGGAATTAAATAAGAAGGTTGTTGTTTTTATGTAACATACGTAAATCAAACACACACACATGCACATGCACGCACACACCATCACAAAAAACTTAAACTACTTTTATACAAAACATTAATACAAGTGGAAAACTTTGTAAACATAAAAACAGAATTTTTAAAACTTGATTCTTTTTTTCGAGGCCCAGTATGGGTCCACAGCCCGGTGGTTGGGGTCCACTGCTTTAAAAAGGGCAGTGGAGTTTTTCTGTGAAAAACACTAAATGTCGCACCTTCCTCCTCCTCGTCCTCTTCATCCTCCTCTTCCTCCTCCTCTTCGTCAGAGCTGAAGGTGCCGTCAGGGAGGCTGTACACACGGATCACTTGCTGTCGACGACAAACACACACACAGAACTTTAGCAGGAAACAAACACATGTTGCTCATGTAAAAATAGTTCATATTCAGTTAAAAGTTCCAGTTGTTTTATCAAACTTTTAACACTAGTGAGCAGTAATGAGTTACTTTTTACTATCCTCTGATATATGATATTGATTTCTTTTCTTTTTTTAAAAAAAACATTATTGCTTCATTTCATCACCCTCATAACAAGTGTTTTTAATTTTCTTTATGGAATGCATTGTGATGATTTATCTAAAAGTTTTGAGTTATTATAATTTATTTGGGTGCCAGTCAGGTTTCCCCTGATAATTAGGATGTTTGATTTGTGAGACGTGCAGTTATTTTGTCCGCAGACTCAATGACCTCAGGCCTTAAAACACGACATGGCGTTTTACTTTGAAGTAATTGAAAATACACATGACAAAGTCGAACGCAGTAATTTTCTATTTATTTTTAAAAGTTAAGAAACATCAATGTTTCATTTAACGATCTATTAATCAAACAATACGATGATATAGCTTAACTTTTAAAAAATAAAATTGACTTCAACACGCGTACTCACAGTTCCTCCGTTGAGTCTGAGAACTTTTATTTTGAAGCCTGAGACCTTTTCATCTAACTGAGGTTTTGCTGAGTCATGAGTTTGGTCTGATAAATGACATGTTTTTCTGAGGATGTCCTAAATGTACACCGTACTACAGGCATTCTTCCCTCACCTTATTGGGGTCCTTCAGGATCAGGTATTTGCCCTCGTCCAGCTTCCTGCAGATGTCGATGACGCAGCGCAGGATTCCCCAGGCGTTCTCCATGCTCAGGTTGATCTGGCTGGCGAACTCGTTGGGCTTGAACTGCTGCGTTCCCAGGATGACGTGGCGAGCCGAGTCCTTCACATGGTAACGGGACACGTAACTGAAAGACGAAGGACAAAAGAGCCTGATTAATAACAGCAGCAGCAGCAGAACATCATGGTTCAGACGTGGGTCCGACTCCTCACCCCAGCTTCAGGTACTCAGATCCAGCCAACATGGCGCAGCAGGTCCAACGAGCCAGTTTGTAGCTGTTGTTCTTCAGCTCAGTGGCCAGAACGGCTCCTCGCTGAGAGTCCAGCTTCTGACGCCAGTCCACGCCGTTACAATACTGGTAACAAACACACACACGCATGAGTTTAAGCCTCACGTACACATCAACAAAGAGCCTAGGTTCACAAAGTGGGGTACGCAAATTGTCAAGGGGGGGTACATGAAAAAATAAATATGACGAGAGCTACATTGCTTTGTGCTAGCCAAAGTACAGAAGGGATTTTCAGCTTTGATACACATTAAAAGAAAATATAGAACACTTTGCGTGGAGAACAATGTTAGACTCAGACTAAACTCAAAGAGTTCTGTTCATTCTATCAATTTCACCCTTCTCATTAAAGTTGTATTTCACAGTTTCAGGGTGATTATTATGTTATATTAATGCTATATGCTCAATCAACAAATGTTTGGTAGATTTATTTTTCCAAAAAAAAAAAAGAAAATGCCAGTAGACTAATTATTTTATATATTGAGTAATAATTCTGATTTATAATTGGTCTTGTGTCTTAACAGATTTCTAATTTTTTTAAATTATATATTCTTTCTTAACAGGATAGGTAAAATTCAGAGACAAATTTCACTGTAGGGCTACATTGTGTATGGCATTCCATTATTATGTTTTTTAGGTGACTTTAGGTTAAATGTCTGAACGGGACTGAGAAAAGTTTGGGAATTACTGACCAAGAGCTACTAAACAGATCCTGTAGTTTTTAAATAAAATACTCTTTTAGCTTTTACAGTTTTACCGCAGTCATTATTCAAAATGACATTTTTCAGAGAGAAAATGCTGGATTTGATTTTTAAACACTCTGCAGCAACGAGACGTGTCAACACGATACACGACCGATTCCCAATGACTCCGCCCTGCAGCCTGTGCTGTGGTGAGGTCAAGTCTTTAAACTCTTCTCTGCACTGCTTCTCTCACCCTGGAGTCCCACTCATTCAGAGTTTTCACATTGATGAAGGAAACCTCTCCGTTAGCGCCGGTCATCACTCCGTCATGTTCTCTGGTCTTTGGAGAGAGCAGACGTGTTTTTCATTCACTCCGATAACACGACCTTGGCTACAGCTGGCTACAGCTTAACAGCTTGAAAAATTGGGCCCAAGACTGAAGGAAAATGGTGAAAAAACCGCAGGGAGGCCCTTCAGAACCCAATTCGGGTTTGGAAGAGGTCAAGGAGATGATATGCGAGGGTCTACGAAACCTATCTGCCGAGATAAAGTCATTGGAAAAGACGCTGGAAAACTCACTGGAAAACCTACAAAGCGAAGCAAAGGTACTGAAAGAAAAGAATGAAAGAAATGCTGAAGAGATAAAATTGTTGAACGCCAGGATTGAACAGCTGGAACAAAAGGAAAGAGAGAAAGATGTCATCATCACAGGCCTAAAGATAAAACCCAGGAGTTACGCGAGTGACGAAGAAACAAAATCGATTGAACAACAGGTCATTGACTACCTGGAGTCGAAGGACATTGTCCTGAACCCTGACAACATCAACTCCTGCCATCTCCTGCCAAAGAAAAATGATAACAGAGCTGTAAAAATAACCTTCACAAATATGAAATTCAAAGGACAACTACTGAAGCAAGGAAATAAACTCAAGGGAACGAAGGTGTACATCAATGAAAACCTGACGAAACAAAATGCAAGCATTGCATGGAAGGCACGCCAAATAAAAAAAGGAGGAAAAATTGTGAAGACGTGGTCAAAAAACTGCAGGATTTATATCCTGGAAGAAGAGGACGGAAAACCAATCCTCATCAAAACAATGGAAGACTTGCGAAAATACGAAGGATCCACCTAAACAACAACACTACTGATGGTAATCATGGATATGGACCCAGATCTATATAAACACTGGAAACAAAACTCAGACTGTGATTATTTTACGGAGACTGAATTAAATGTGGAAACCAAGAGTAAAAAAGGTCTGTCATTTATTCATTTCAATTACTAGGTGGTGGGGTGATTAAGGATTACATTAAATTTAAATTCAAAGTGTTTATTGTCATATGTGCAGTTAGAAACACGTTTTCTTGTACAATGAAATTACTACCTTGCTTATGAACTAAGATATAATAATGTGTTTATACAAGTTAAATCTAACAGTGGAAAATACAACACTGCCAATATAACTAACAACAGCTGGATTAGCCTTTATGTAGAGACAAAACAAGCTGCAAACTTGTGTGTCCAAAAGAGACATTCCCGAGTGGTGACATTATGGATGAAAAGGGAAAAACCTTCCAAACACCTTCGAAAGAGGAACTGTTCTTGAACTGGAGGAATGCTAACAACGTCTGGCAGGGAACAAGGCCAACACGAACAACGATAGAGAGGAGGAGGACAACACTGACTACAGATGAGAATACACAAAAAAGGACTGTTCAGAACAACTCAAGAATGTTTGACCAGAGAGACATGTAAACCCATGTAAATTTGCGATGGTAAAACAGGGGACGGGACCCGGATAAGCAAACTGCTTCTCTCGTCTCCTTTTTCGGCATGTACAAAAAGAAAAAAAAAATGTGAAAAAAAAAAAAAGTGAATGCAACCATGTCGGAAATAAACTGAATAAATAAAAATAAATAAATAAATGTTCACAGCGAACGATCAGGTCGATGTCTTCCCCGAGCTTCCAGTGACGATACCTGAGACACAAACCTTCAATTAACTACATTTCACATTCTATTAACTATTCAATGTCAACAACAGAGGTGTCCAATCTACGGCTGGTGGGCCGACTGCACCCTGCCAAGTATTGGCTCCAACTGATTCATTTAGAGCCTTGACTACCCTCTAGTGGTGACAGGGAAACATTGAAATCTCATTAAAATGCACAAATATGTGCTTGATGCTTTCTGCCACTACATACTTTTCAGCTTTGACAAACAAAAACAAAATACAGAACAAGACTGCATGGAAAACGACTTCAGACTCAGACTCGATTTCAGCAAAAAATTGTGAAATATGACTCGCTAAAACTTTCTGCAGTTTGAGGCTGATGAATATGTTGTATTACTGCTATATGTTCAAACAGTTTTGGTAGATTTATCTTTCAGTATGTCAGTCTATAATCAAAACATTTTTTTAGCCAATCTACAGACAAAAGTCAGAAACTCTAGTGTGTACTGTATATGTATTTATTCTGTTTTTTCTTTTTTTTGTATATTTGTACATGTATATATTCTGTTTTATTGTTTTTATTGAGCAATTTTCTTTTCTTGCAACATGTCTTCCCTCTTTCTCTCTGTACTGTGTACAGGCCCATGTATATATATCTTCCTACTTATCTATATATGCTGCTGAAACTTTAAGGTTATCTTATTTTTTTTTCTGGGTCACCAGAATTTTGTGATGTAAAAATGGGGCCATGAACCAATAAAGGTTGGTAACCAACTGGGTTAAACACTCAGCTCAGCAGCCCCACCTGTAGGCCACAGACGCCACCTCGCTCTTGTCCATGTCCTCCTCTACGAACGGGTTGGGGTTTGGGAACTTGTAGCGATCTGTGCAAAATTCTTATTTTGCATAGATTATGTTTATTTGTGGAATACATCTAGTAGCACATCACATTAAAAGTAAGCTTAACCTGTATTTTCATAACAGATTTTTTTTTTAGAGATTTTTTTTCTTTACATGCACAAAAAGTGCCTAACCCTCAGAAATACAAGAAATACAAATGCAATGATTGTCAGATAACAGAAAAAACAAAGAAAAATCTAAATCATAACAGAAACAAAGTTGCATGACGTATTCACAGCTCAATAGTTAACAGTTCACTCTGCCACACCTCCCAGGCTTTGCAGATTAAATCTCTTTTCTACAACAACTCAAGTTTTTTGTAATCATCAAATCATAAAAAGTCAACATTAATCAGGGACATTTTCCTAAAAACCAAATCTCTTAAATCGTCACAAATTGGAAAGTAAAACAATAAAAGAATCTCATCTCAATTTCATTAAAGTTACAAAACAAACCAGAGTTGGGATCAATTATAATTGTATTTGCGTAGTTGATTATTGTTTACAATTATGGCGTAATTATAGTTATTAGTGTGATTCTAAAAATCAGTTGCTGTCGTAATTCAATTGTAATTCATTTCAGAAAAATGACTTTGTAATTGGAATTGCACCATATCATATTCATTTCATACAATCTACATTTTCACTTAAAGTTGAGTATTGCCTTCATCAGGCTGCCTGAACAAATATTTTCACAATCAAACCCAGCAAGCACTGCTCTTTGAATGTTTATTGCCTGTGAATCATTGAAGTTGCCTGTTCTCGTGCTTCTCTGTTGTTGCATGGGGGTTTTACCACCGTAATAAACATTTGTTGCTTCCCTTCTTTGTTTAAAGCTAAAGCTTTAAACTCCACCTGTTGGGTTTCATCAGTTTATAGATATGTTTGTTTGGCTGTTTGTTCCTCAGTGTAGCGTTTGGCTCTGCTGCACTCAGGCTTATCCACGGAGGGTCGAACTCGGACACTCATCTTCATTTTGTATTAATAAAATGTTAACCCACCACACAGATAATGTTACAGCTTTAGAATGTTGTCTTGTTGTGTGTTTGGCTGCCAGAATAGGAGGAATAACGTTAGTGGACATAAATTAAAGTTTTATAGGATTCCAGCGGACACTTGTGCTGAGAAAAAAATGAAGACAATTGTGGCTTTGCCTACAGGCTAAGCCCCGCCCAACAAAATACATCACAATGTTTACAAACAATCAAAGGGTCTATAGATAGAAAATAAAGTCTATACAGTCAAGTCCCAAGTCGAGTCCAAGTCCTAAACAAGTCTTGAAAAAAGTTAACCGCTTAGACAACGATAAGGGCATTTTTGGATGAGATATTCATACACTTGTTGTGAGACGTAAGCTTGTAGATGTAACCCGGGGTTTCCACTGGATACGTCTCCGCTGCGCCACGGCACCGATCCGGTATTTCACCGCTGTCCGTCGTCCGGTAATTCACACTGGTTGCGTTTTGAGTGCGCCACGGTGCGCTCCGGTTGAACGACTGTGACGTCACGAGACAGAGCAGTTCTCACGATATTTATATAATCGCGCGAGAACGCGGTTAAATGTATGTGTTATAAACACAACAATAAACAGGTCAATGTTCCTAACAAAGGAGAACAAGAAGGTTGGACTCTGGATTTGTCATAGCCACATTTTTTAGCAACAGCCAACAGAGAAGAGATAAAACTGCACCAGTGAAACTAAATCAAAGTTGCTGCCGTTTACAGTGTAGTTACAGTATGAGAGGAATCAATATAGTGGATGTGAATTTGTTTTTACACATTATGACGTTTTGGTTATGTATTTACTTGTAATATAATCTGAAGTGTTTTATTTTGAAAAGTAACTCAATATTTTATTGCGGAGTACGTGCTTAATTTCCTGTTTAGCTTCATTTGCTCTGTGCTAATTGATGCGTCGTGCTCCGGTGTCCGCCAGAAATAGAAGCCCTGCGTATATCTGGCGGAGGGCACCGCACTACCGCATCTGGGAAGGAGCTGACACGCACCGCAGCGGACCTGGTGGAAATTAACACATAGACTAAAATGGAAACCTATCAGCTCCGGTGACGCGGCGGTGATGTTCCGCAGCGGAGCCGCATCTAGTGGAAATTGGGGGTTAGTCTATGTGCTAATTTCCACCAGGTCCGCTGCGGTGCGTGTCAGCTCCTTCCCAGATGCGGTAGTCCGGTGAAGTGGAAACCTATCAGCGGCGGTGACGTAACGCAGTGGAGCCGCATCCAGGGGAAACTGGGGGTATTGCCCCACTCCTACAATCCCAGAATTTGATGACACTTTCACACCTTGAAATGATAAAACAAAATAAATAAAATGAAGAATTTATACATTCAGAATCAAGAAACCCTGCGGTAGACTGGCGATCTATCCAGGGTGTATCCTGCCCTCACCCATAGTACGCTAGGATTGGCTCCAGCACCCCACGACCCTGAAAAGGATAAGAGGTGGAGAAAAAGGATTGATGGATGGATTGATCCAGAAAAACTCTGCTGCTGTCATTTTGTGCAAAAAATAATAGAAGTATATTAACTTCAGCTTGAATACAAAATTAAAAAACGATATACAATGTTCCAAAACCTTTATTTCTTTCAATGTGTTTTTCCCCTAAAAAGTGCCACTGAATTTTAACAAAAATAAACCCAACAAACAACTTTCTCTGTTGCCAATCACAGTCTTTGGACTTATTTATACAAGATTGCCCTAAAAATAACTGATATGTAATGTTTTTGTTTTTAAATGTAAAATTTCAACTTTGAAGGACCAATTCACCTTTAAAATGACTTGTGCTATCAGTGACACGCCCCACAATGAATTGAATATGAAGAATGAATGGCCAGCACTGGTTTTAAACCTGATTCAGGCTCAAAGTTCACAGTAGTCCAGGTGAGACACTTTCACTCTCAGCAAACATGGAGCAGATCACTGAACACATCTGCAGGTACAAAAACTACAACTTTTTCGTTGATATGACGACGGCCGAGTACATCGACTCCCTGCAGAGCTTTGAGATCCGAGACAGTGACGTGTTCCTGGTCACTTATCTGAAGTCAGGTCAGTGGGTCTTTTTGCTCTGGACTGACAGTTGTTATGGCAGATTTTTATATTCATCATCATATCGTCAAATGTATGTTCATGTGTACAATTTGTCATGTTTTAATACATGATGACTCCATTACTCTTTGCACTTTTGAACAGCTGAATCATGTTAGATTAAACAGTACAGATCGTATTGTACTCAGTGCAGCACAGAGTTTCTGCTGAAGGCCAAAACTCAAGCTCACATGCAGATATACATGAACACACACACTATCAAGGATAGATAAGAGTGGCGCCCAATCTTCCTCATAATATACACGTCTTCATCATCCTCAAATGTTTCCACTGTTGGGCATCTGACTCCCCCCTTCTCCTTACCTCAGGGTGGAACTTCTTATGTTATCTGTATAAAAGTGAAACTGTTAGACAGAGCGGCTCTCTGCCTTCGAACGTCCGGCCGGACGGTCACTAATTTTTGTTCCACTTTGTTCCATCTTTGTACTTTTTTTTTTACTTAGTTTTATAATAAACCTTTTTTTATAAAATCATCAATGCTTCGCCTGGACTCCATCACTCAACCAGAGCAATAAATCATGTCTCCAAATGAGGTCAACCGCAAATTTTGCCGTAACACAGTACAGATGCTGATTCAACTCCCATTAAACTGATCAAATCTGTATTTTCATCATTGTTAAAAATCCCATTCTTCATCCTTTATACAATCAAACATGAAGAATACTTTTATTTCCTAAGATTTAAGGCAATGGTTCTCAATCTTTTTAGGCTCAAGTACTCCAACCCTTTTGTCCGACGACAACATTTTGCTTAGAAAACTATGTAACTACTTGTGAAAAGTTTTATATATTCTAAATGTTATAGATTTGTTGAAAAATCATTCATGTGAGCTTTCATTGTTTTCTTCCTATTGAAACTAAAACGTTTTTGTGTTTTTCTTCATTTTAAAATGATATGATGGCTATGATTATTATTGGCACAAAATACAAAACGACATTAGAATATCACCAGAAATCACTCCAAAAACAGACAAAATGACTAAAAACACACACAAAAGAAACATAAAATACACTAAACTAAAGCAAACAAGAGAAAAAAAAGCATGACTTTTAAAATACATAAAATGAGAAAAAAACTTTCACAAAAAGATAACCAAAATACACAAAAGGACAAGTAGAAAAAATGACTTCAAAAACACAAAATGACACCCAAAAACATTCAAAATGCTAGCAAACGAGATAAAAATAAAATAATAAAATGACTGTGTATTTTATTGCTGATTTAAGACATGGATCAAACTGACTCGTTATCATTAGAGATGCTAACAGAAAGCTAACACAAGAAAAGATATCATTTATGGGGTTATTTATTAAAGGCTCTGTGATTTTGAGTAATTGTAATTGATTTCCAGGGGGAAATTATAATTGTAATGTTATTTGTAATTGAAAAAATTGTCGGTCACCATAATTGTAATTGAACATAAATAATTGAAGACATGAATGTAATTGAGCCCAACCCTCCTCCTCCACAGGAACCATTTGGACTCAAGAGATCATTATTTCTATCTGTGAGCTGAGCGGAGGTTTACCAGAATACTCCAACAACTCCGAGCAGATGCCGTGGTTGGAGTACAACAATGGCCAAGACTACGCCCTACGACCTTCTCCACGACTCCTGTGCTCACATCTCCCTCCAAACCTAATGCCTCTAGCGCTGAAGGACAAAAAGGCCAAGGTAAAGAATCTTTACGTTGGGTTCAACACATCCATCAATTTGAATAGTTGGTACTGAATTTGAAAGTCACAACTTGAAATTGAATTTACTGAAATTGTAATTTTTTTTTCTTAGTACATTCCAAAAATTCTATGTATTTCTGCTTCTCAAAATTAGATTCACTGCAGAAATTCAATTTCACTACACAGAGACACACTTTCAGTCTGTGAGGTTGAGCAATCAATCACTGATTCATGGAACTTCTGTTTACATCTACAAAATCTCCAGCTGAGCTGATCTCACAGAGGAAATTATTTAAATAACATGAACTTTTTCTTCTGAGAAAGAACACGATGCTTCAACAACAAACTCTTATCATCTGACTCTGGCTCTGAGGTAATCATCTACTGCTTTTTTATTTGTTGGCTCAACTGGAAAGCTAAGTAGCAATCTAGCTAGCTACAAGTAGCAAGCGAACTAGCACAACTTCCACAACAGAATACAGCAGTTTTCTCCTAAAGATTACTTAACTTGGGACTACAGTGTGAGCAATACAAGTAAACATTGAGGTTAATGGACACTGTGGCTATGATAATGATACGACCCTGGGAGCTAAGCCTAAGAAAAAGTCATATACACTTCAAAGTCTAACGGGCCAAGCAAATCGCCCTGATTCAGTAATGAGACGGACTGGCCTGCACTCCCTTCTCAGACTGCAGCCTCAACATCAACTCCCTTGTCTGCCCAGGCACAAAAGTGGAAATCTGTTAAAGGCAGGAGTATCACCAAGTCACAAATCCAGTTTCATGTAGAACTGGATTATAGATTCCCCCTACTGCTGAATAACCTAGGATCTTCCTCTAATGAGGTTAACATACAACCTTCTGGAAATGCAAAAATTGAAAGTTCTTCAGGAAAACAGAAGCGGCTTGGTCGGCCGAAGTAATGACCTCACACACTGATAGTGGGAGACGTTTCTGTTAAAGATGTTTAGCAACAATGTCAAAGTTATCGTTAAAGTCATTTGAAGAATTATTTTTTTTTGATTAAATGATTTATCCAAGGAGGAGTCTGAGGTGTTAAACAGGATTTCACCCATCTGCTAAAAACGGTTCATTTGTGGCCTGATACCTCCAGTCCACAAAGGAGATCTGGAATTCTCAAGGATTTACTCTCTGAATACATTTTTGTCTTCAGCTTGTGCTGCCCTTTCACTAAATTTCATAGAAAACTTTCAGATTTTTTGGGAACGTCGTCATCTTTATAGAGCAGATGGAATGTGTCTAAACAAGGCTGGAGTAAAACTTTTAACATCCAACTTATTTTACTGCACCAGTCACACTGCTATCAGTCCTGATAAAAGACAATAAAAACAAAGAACAACATGTACCATCGGAGAACAAAATAACAAGGAAAGAACATGGAGTCAATGAACATAGAAAAATAAAAATCTTAATAGAGATAAAAATGTGACTACTATAACATGTCATCCAAAGAGTCCACCAGCGTCTCCAGTAAAGTCTTTAAAATTATCTCTTCTTAATGTTAGATCTCTTGTTAACAAATCACTGCTAATTAATGAAATTATTTTGACACATCACTTGGACTTTTTATTTCTTAATGAAACGTGGTTGAATGATGGTATCAGTAATACTATTCTCAATGTAAGTGCAATACAAGACTTTATTTCAATATGTGTCGTACTTGCAGGAAAGGTGGTGGAGTTGCTGCCATTTTTAAATCAATATTTTAGTGCAAAGAAAAAACATTTGGTGATTTTGTCTCCTTTGAATATATGTCATTTTTACTAGCCTGAGCGCTCTGTATAGTGGAGTCCATTATGAATAAAAGAAGCTACTTCACAAATCCAGCCACAAACAAACTGGTTGTAAACTTCCAGTCCCTTGAAACTTTTCATGTGGTCCATTGTGTATGAGCGAGATGTAAAGACGAGGAAGTTCACAATGTCAGGATAAGTCACTCCTGGGAAATAAGAGACATCTTCATTCCATTTGTCAACAGGAACGTTTTCGGAGTCATTCCCACCGATCAGACCCAGTTTCTCCTTCTACCGACTTCTCTCAGCTTCTGGTAGTGTAAACATTATCCGTGGCCTCCGACATATTCAGGCAAAACAGAAACGACCTTCAACAATCGTTTAGCACATGGGCTGCTTTCAATAAGTCAAAAAATAACACTATTATTCAAGTAAACACACCCACGCAGATACATCCGTATAGGGCCGTCATCTTCTAAGATGGCGCTGGGTCAATGTGCCTGTGTTAATGCTCAGATTGGTCATTATTCCAAATGCTGACATGAATGTTGATCATGTGACCCTCACATCAGATACAATGACATGCTTGTGACACTGCGTAGATGCGCATCTCACCAGTGGGGGATGTGACGCCTGGTATGTAATGGCTAAAGGTAGTTTAAATGAACAAAATGTGGCAAATAATAGTGAAAAAGGGAAAAATGTGGAACAAAAAGAAACAAAATGTAGAGGAAAAAGGAAACAAGTGTTGTTTATTGGGCAAAAGGAAGCTTATTTGGATGAAAAGTGGCAAAAAAAAATAAATTGTTTAGAATAAAAAAAAATGGATTCTCACATGTTTCCTCCTCCACAGATCATCTACGTGATGAGGAATCCAAAGGACAACATGGTGTCCTACTTCCACTTCAGCAGAGAATACAACAGATTCGATACTCCAGAAAGCTTCGACCTCTTCTTTGAACAATATCTCTCTGGAAACGGTGAGATGATCCACTTTGACCCCAACACATTGAGAGGTTCATCTGACTCACGCCCTATGACTTCATCTGAGTCCTTTAAGATTGACGTGTTAGTTTAGTTTAGTGTTCTTAGAGAGGAGCAACTTTTATCACAGCAGGGCCACAAACATGTTATTGTATCTGATCTGAGGGTCACATGATCATTATTCATGTCAGCATTTTGAATAATGATGAATCAGAGCATTAACACAGGAAACAACAGAGAGCTTGTATGTTTTTTTATATATTTATTATATTTTCTATCATTAGTATATTTGTGTTGTTTTCCATGTTTTTGTCATCATTTTGTATTTTTTTTGCTTCTTAATTAGTCTTTTGTTGTTTTGTGTGTTTTTTTGAGTCACTTTCTGTATTTATGATGTTTTTTTTGTGTTTCTGTTGTCCCTTTGTTGGTTTTGTTGTCCCTTTGTTGGTTTTGGAGAATTTTTGTTGTATTTTGGAGTTATTGGAGTCATTATGTTGTATTTTCCTGTAGATTTTATAGAATTCATAAATTTTTACTGTTTTCTGAAAAATCTGCATTATCAGTTTTTGAAATCTTTTGAGTTCGTATATTTGTTCTCATTTGTGTATTTTTGTGGGTCATTTATACACATATATATATATATATCATATCTCGGTTTTGGAATTGCCCAATCTTTATTAAATGAGACAGTCATATCGGGTTAATTCTTCAATTTCCACACTGAATTTCATCGGATCGGATTACAATTGCAAATGTAATCAAGATTTTGTTAAAAACAAGTTCTGATGAACTACAACCTGGCCTGTGGAATGTCTCCGCGCCAAATAGCAACTACCACGTTCCAGAGAATTCAGTGAAATGACTTGGTTCCATTGAGTAAAACAAATGAAATTGTGCGACATATAATCGTAAACTACTTTGAATTGCCTTTGAAACGATATGTCACATGACTATGTTCCGTCGCCCCCCCTTTCAAAAAGGTCTCAGAGAGGCTTTTCAGATCGACTCAAAGAATATCCAGGTCAAATTACAGCCCGATTCAAAGAGCATTAATGGATAAGTAGTCAATTGAAAAATGGGGGCCTCGGGGGGCCCCTGGCACCCCTGTGGCACATACAAAGTATTAGGCCCCATTCATATGTTGGCATGTGTCAATGATTTGGTACCACCAACTGTCGCAATATTTGACTCACAAAAAAAGAGTAAACGACTTTAATTTATTGAAATATCCTAAAAAGGGGGGTGGGCCCCCAGGCCTCCTACCCCATGTAAAAAAAAAGGGCTCTGAGCGTCTCATCATATACATTCATAAAGTATTCATACCAAACTGATTTCTGATCTGACGAGAACTAACGGAGTTGTAGTGCCCTGTACGAGGTAATGGGCTCTATTTATATATTAGTATGTGCCAATGATTCAGTACCACTAACCGTTTTAATATTTGACTTGCAAATAAATGAGAAATCAACATTCAGGTTTTTTCTTTTCTTTTGGGGCCCCAAATCTAAAAATCGGGCTCCGAGACACCTTCCAAATTTCAGCCTGATCAGTTCATGAATAACAGAGGAGTAGCGACTAACTAGTGTACACATCAACAACAAGAAGAACAAAGTGAGTGGCGTTTTGAGTCCGGTAGCCCCTAAAAAATGTGTGTCTATACATTTGGACCTACTGTGTGATATATGTTATATCAAATAGTATCAAAGATGATCTATCAGACGTCTCTTACTAAAGAAAACTCTTAATTTGATGTGAAATGATTAATCTTCCAGTCGGGGGCTCGTCCTGGTTTGACCACATCAGGGCTTGGCTCTCTGTGAAGGACCAGTACAACATCCTCTATCTCACCTACGAGGACATGATCTTGGTAAGAGTCTCGGCTCTGGTTTCTGTCACTTTGAGCTTCTCTGAGTTAGTTTTTATCTCTTTGGTTTCAGGATTTAACGGGAGCGGTGAGGAAGATCTGCAGCTTCTTAGGAAAGAATCTGAGTGAAGCCGATATTCAGAAAGTGGTGGAAAAAGCCACGTTTAAGAACATGAAGAAAGACCCAAAAGCCAACTATGAGTTCATACCAGAGATTCGGGGAAACTTCATGCGTAAAGGTATAAAAGGTTTTTTTAAAAGTACAAGTCATACATAAAATAGTCACGTACAAGTAAAAAGCAGCTTAAATAAATAGTACTTAAAGTAAAAGTTACTAGTGACTTTGTTTTTGTTTTTGGTAATAAATCTTGCTACAGTTCCCTTGCATACAGTGAACATCTCAGGTTTAAACTTAAAAAGGAAAAGACTAAATCTTGTGCAATTGGAACTTAATTTATTTTCCACGAAAGCATTTATATAAAATAAAATGTTTGTCAAAATGTACAATTAATTATGTGATACATTTGATTGTTGTCTGGTCATTAAGGCTGCAACAAAGAATCAATAAATATCAACTCTTAAAAGCGTTGGTAATGATCATTATCAATTGGTTGCGTTGTGCATTTAAGTTGCTGACCGTGAGGCAGAGCTGTTTGTTTCACCTGCAGAGCTTTGTGTGCGCGCGCACGAGTATTTGTGTGTGTCTGCAGTGTTTTTGTGCACGCACCACGAGTGCTTGTGTGTGTATGCAGAGTGTGTATGTGTGTCTGCAGAGTGTTTGTGTGTGTATGCCCAGTGTCTGTGCGTGCACACAATGAGTGTTTTGCGTGTGCGCGCACGAGTGTTTGTGTGCACGCCCAGTGTTTGTGCGCTCACGATGAGTTCATGTGCCCCACGAGTCTCTGTGTGCGCAGTTTTTGTATGTGCATACCATAGTGTTTGTGTGCGCGAGACACTTTTACTTTAGTCTAATCATCTTTTGTGCTTTACAGATAAACTGTTTAAAAAAAAAAAATCTGATTCACCGATTAATTGATTGGCCGACTAGGGCTGCAACTAATGATTATCGATTAGTCATTACAATGACACCTGGCATTTCCAGGTTGTGGCCCCCAGATTCTGGAATAACCTGCACCAGTCTCTCAGTGGGCTCAACTGTGTGGACACTTTAAAAAAAAAACTGTTGAATACTTTGCTTTTCAAACAAGCTTTTAGTTTTTGTGGATTTTAAATGTTTTGTTTTTTTTTAATCTTTTTATGATGCTGCTGTTATGATTTACTGTATATGAAATGTACCCATGTTTTATTATTCTATTATGATGTTACACTTGTATTTTCACCACAGCTCTGTACAGCACTTTGTGATTTTATCTATAAAAAGCGCTTTATAAATAAATGACTTATACTTAGTCACAATGTCCTTTGATCATTTTAAAACAAAAGGTGGGTGTAGAGATGTAACAAATTACTTTACCTGTTTTAAAACGTACTTAAGTACAAGTAAAACTACTGATTTAGAAATATACAAGTACCGTTAAAAAAACAAATCAATTACAGTAAGGTGAGTACTTGTAATTAATTACTTTAACCTCTGTATTTCAGGTCAGATCGGAGACTGGAAGAATTTCCTCACCGCTGAGCAGAGCGAGAGAGTCGACCGACTCCTGCAGGAGAAACTTGGAGATCGGTCTTTAAACTTCATCTGGGAATGATTCACGATCAGAAAAAAATTAATGTCGCCTCACATAGAAAATCAGCCACCAAGAATTTTAACTGAAAGTTCCTGAAAATGGGTTTTTAATGAAAAAAATGTGTTTTGAAGATTTGATCTTCAACCGTCTGTGGTCATTGTTCTTCAGAGGAAGGTCAATTTAATGATTTTTTAAGATTAGAAAGAAATCCTAAATCCATATTTTATTCAGAGGAAAAATTGATTTTGTTTGTGAATGTTATATGCTTTCATACTTTCCTTTTTTTTTTTTTAATTTTTTAAAATTTACATAAAATTATTGTTTGATTAATAAATACTTAGTTAAATGAAACATTGATATATCTTAACCTTTAAAAATAATAATAATAATAAATTTAAAAAGAAAACGAAGTTGGACTTTTATCACCATAAACTGAGAAAGAATGTGTTTTAATGAAAAGATTGAATGAATAACAGATTAATAAAATTACATCAATCAGAACAACACAAAATGCTTTAAAACTCTTTGTCTTTATTTAAAGAAGGTCATTTGTGACGATGACGGAGGTTGATTTGTCACTGGAGTCGAACCCAAACTTTAATTCTCTTCATCTGAAAGAAAAGAGACGAATAGGGAATTAAATAAGAAGGTTGTTGTTTTTATGTAACATACGTAAAACACACACACACACACACACACACACACTTCTTCAGACCATCACAAAAAACTTAAACTACTTTTATACAAAACATTAAAACAAGTGGAAAACTTTGTAAACATAAAAACAGAATTTTTAAAACTTGATTCTTTTTTTCGAGGCCCAGTATGGGTCCACAGCCCGGTGGTTGGGGACCACTGCTTTAAAAAGGGCAGTGGAGTTTTTCTGTGAAAAACACTAAATGTCACACCTTCCTCCTCCTCGTCCTCTTCATCCTCCTCTTCCTCCTCCTCTTCGTCAGAGCTGAAGGTGCCGTCAGGGAGGCTGTACACACGGATCACTTGCTGTCGACGACAAACACACACACAGAACTTTAGCAGGAAACAAACACATGCTGCTCATGTAAAAATAGTTCATATTCAGTTAAAAGTTCCAGTTGTTTTATCAAACTTTTAACACTAGTGAGCAGTAATGAGTTACTTTTTACTATCCTCTGATATATGATATTGATTTCTTTTTTTTTTTTTTTTTTTAAACATTATTGCTTCATTTCATCACCCTCATAACAAGTGTTTTTAATTTTCTTTATGGAATACATTGTGATGATTTATCTAAAAGTTTTGATTTATTATAATTTATTTGGGTGCCAGTCAGGTTTCCCCTGATAATTAGGATGTTTGATTTGTGAGACGTGCAGTTATTTTGTCCGCAGACTCAATGACCTCAGGCCTTAAAACACGACATGGCGTTTTACTTTGAAGTAATTGAAAATACACATGACAAAGTCGAACGCAGTAATTTTCTATTTATTTTTAAAAGTTAAGAAACATCAATGTTTCATTTAACGATCTATTAATCAAACAATACGATGATATAGCTTAACTTTTAAAAAATAAAAGGAAAGAACGGCTTTTCAATTGACTTCAACACGCGAACTTTTATTTTGAAGCCTGAGACCTTTTCATCTAACTGAGGTTTTGCTGAGTCATGAGTTTGGTCTGATAAATGACATGTTTTCCTGAGGAGGTCCTAAATGTACACCGTACTACAGGCATTCTTCCCTCACCTTATTGGGGTCCTTCAGGATCAGGTATTTGCCCTCGTCCAGCTTCCTGCAGATGTCGATGACGCAGCGCAGGATTCCCCAGGCGTTCTCCATGCTCAGGTTGATCTGGCTGGCGAACTCGTTGGGCTTGAACTGCTGCGTTCCCAGGATGACGTGGCGAGCCGAGTCCTTCACGTGGTAACGGGACACGTAACTGAAAGACGAAGGACAAAAGAGCCTGATTAATAACAGCAGCAGCAGCAGAACATCATGGTTCAGATGTGGGTCCGACTCCTCACCCCAGCTTCAGGTACTCAGATCCAGCCAACATGGCGCAGCAGGTCCAACGAGCCAGTTTGTAGCTGTTGTTCTTCAGCTCAGTGGCCATAACGGCTCCTCGCTGAGAGTCCAGCTTCTGACGCCAGTCCACGCCGTTACAATACTGGTAACAAACACACACACGCATGAGTTTAAGCCTCACGTACACATCAACAAAAAGCCTAGGTTCACAAAGTGGGGTACGCAAATTGTCAAGGGGGGGTACATGAAAAAATAAATATGTTGAGAGCTACATTGCTTTGTGCTAGCCAAAGTACAGAAGGGATTTTCAGCTTTGATACACATTAAAAGAAAATATAGAACACTTTGCGTGGAGAACAATGTTAGACTCAGACTAAACTCAAAGAGTTCTGTTCATTCTATCAACCTCACCCTTCTCATTAAAGTTGTATTTCACAGTTTCAGGGTGATTATTATGTTATATTAATGCTATATGCTCAATCAACAAATGTTTGGTAGATTTATTTTTCCAAAAAAAAAAAAGAAAATGCCAGTAGACTAATTATTTTATATATTGAGTAATAATTCTGATTTATAATTGGTCTTGTGTCTTAACAGATTTCTAATTTTTTTAAATTATATATTCTTTCTTAACAGGATAGGTAAAATTCAGAGACAAATTTCACTGTAGGGCTACATTGTGTATGGCATTCCATTATTATGTTTTTTAGGTGACTTTAGGTTAAATGTCTGAACGGGACTGAGAAAAGTTTGGGAATTACTGACCAAGAGCTACTAAACAGATCCTGTAGTTTTTAAATAAAATACTCTTTTAGCTTTTACAGTTTTACCGCAGTCATTATTCAAAATGACATTTTTCAGAGAGAAAATGCTGGATTTGATTTTTAAACACTCTGCAGCAACGAGACGTGTCAACACGATACACGACCGATTCCCAATGACTCCGCCCTGCAGCCTGTGCTGTGGTGAGGTCAAGTCTTTAAACTCTTCTCTGCACTGCTTCTCTCACCCTGGAGTCCCACTCATTCAGAGTTTTCACATTGATGAAGGAAACCTCTCCGTTAGCGCCGGTCATCACTCCGTCATGTTCTCTGGTCTTTGGAGAGAGCAGACGTGTTTTTCATTCACTCCGATAACACGACCTTGGCTACAGCTGGCTACAGCTTAACAGCTTGAAAAATTGGGCCCAAGACTGAAGGAAAATGGTGAAAAAACCGCAGGGAGGCCCTTCAGAACCCAATTCGGGTTTGGAAGAGGTCAAGGAGATGATATGCGAGGGTCTACGAAACCTATCTGCCGAGATAAAGTCGTTGGAAAAGACGCTGGAAAACTCACTGGAAAACCTACAAAGCGAAGCAAAGGTACTGAAAGAAAAGAATGAAAGAAATGCTGAAGAGATAAAATTGTTGAACGCCAGGATTGAACAGCTGGAACAAAAGGAAAGAGAGAAAGATGTCATCATCACAGGCCTAAAGATAAAACCCAGGAGTTACGCGAGTGACGAAGAAACAAAATCGATTGAACAACAGGTCATTGACTACCTGGAGTCGAAGGACATTGTCCTGAACCCTGACAACATCAACTCCTGCCATCTCCTGCCAAAGAAAAATGATAACAGAGCTGTAAAAATAACCTTCACAAATATGAAATTCAAAGGACAACTACTGAAGCAAGGAAATAAACTCAAGGGAACGAAGGTGTACATCAATGAAAACCTGACGAAACAAAATGCAAGCATTGCATGGAAGGCACGCCAAATAAAAAAAGGAGGAAAAATGGTGGTCAAAAAACTGCAGGATTTATATCCTGGAAGAAGAGGACGGAAAACCAATCCTCATCAAAACAATGGAAGACTTGCGAAAATACGAAGGATCCACCTAAACAACAACACTACTGATGGTAATCATGGATATGGACCCAGATCTATATAAACACTGGAAACAAAACTCAGACTGTGATTATTTTACGGAGACTGAATTAAATGTGGAAACCAAGAGTAAAAAAGGTCTGTCATTTATTCATTTCAATTACTAGGTGGTGGGGTGATTAAGGATTACATTAAATTTAAATTCAAAGTGTTTATTGTCATATGTGCAGTTAGAAACACGTTTTCTTGTACAATGAAATTACTACCTTGCTTATGAACTAAGATATAATAATGTGTTTATACAAGTTAAATCTAACAGTGGAAAATACAACACTGCCAATAGAACTAACAACAGCTGGATTAGCCTTTATGTAGAGACAAAACAAGCTGCAAACTTGTGTGTCCAAAAGAGACATTCCCGAGTGGTGACATTATGGATGAAAAGGGAAAAACCTTCCAAACACCTTCGAAAGAGGAACTGTTCTTGAACTGGAGGAATGCTAACAACGTCTGGCAGGGAACAAGGCCAACACGAACAACGATAGAGAGGAGGAGGACAACACTGACTACAGATGAGAATACACAAAAAAGGACTGTTCAGAACAACTCAAGAATGTTTGACCAGAGAGACATGTAAACCTATGTAAATTTGCGATGGTAAAACAGGGGACGGGACCCGGATAAGCAAACTGCTTCTCTCGTCTCCTTTTTCGGCATGTACAAAAAGAAAAAAAAAATGTGAAAAAAAAAAAAAGTGAATGCAACCATGTCGGAAATAAAGTGAATAAATAAAAATAAATAAATAAATGTTCACAGCGAACGATCAGGTCGATGTCTTCCCCGAGCTTCCAGTGACGATACCTGAGACACAAACCTTCAATTAACTACATTTCACATTCTATTAACTATTCAATGTCAACAACAGAGGTGTCCAATCTACGGCTGGTGGGCCGACTGCACCCTGCCAAGTATTGGCTCCAACTGATTCATTTAGAGCCTTGACTACCCTCTAGTGGTGACAGGGAAACATTGAAATCTCATTAAAATGCACAAATATGTGCTTGATGCTTTCTGCCACTACATACTTTTCAGCTTTGACAAACAAAAACAAAATACAGAACAAGACTGCATGGAAAACGACTTCAGACTCAGACTCGATTTCAGCAAAAAATTGTGAAATATGACTCGCTAAAACTTTCTGCAGTTTGAGGCTGATGAATATGTTGTATTACTGCTATATGTTCAAACAGTTTTGGTAGATTTATCTTTCAGTATGTCAGTCTATAATCAAAACATTTTTTTAGCCAATCTACAGACAAAAGTCAGAAACTCTAGTGTGTACTGTATATGTATTTATTCTGTTTTTTCTTTTTTTTGTATATTTGTACATGTATATATTCTGTTTTATTGTTTTTATTGAGCAATTTTCTTTTCTTGCAACATGTCTTCCCTCTTTCTCTCTGTACTGTGTACAGGCCCATGTATATATATCTTCCTACTTATCTATATATGCTGCTGAAACTTTAAGGTTATCTTATTTTTTTTTCTGGGTCACCAGAATTTTGTGATGTAAAAATGGGGCCATGAACCAATAAAGGTTGGTCACCCACTGGGTTAAACACTCAGCTCAGCAGCCCCACCTGTAGGCCACAGACGCCACCTCGCTCTTGTCCATGTCCTCCTCTACGAACGGGTTGGGGTTTGGGAACTTGTAGCGATCTGTGCAAAATTCTTATTTTGCATAGATTATGTTTATTTGTGGAATACATCTAGTAGCACATCACATTAAAAGTAAGCTTAACCTGTATTTTCATAACAGATTTTTTTTTTAGAGATTTTTTTTCTTTACATGCACAAAAAGTGCCTAACCCTCAGAAATACAAGAAATACAAATGCAATGATTGTCAGATAACAGAAAAAACAAAGAAAAATCTAAATCATAACAGAAACAAAGTTGCATGACGTATTCACAGCTCAATAGTTAACAGTTCACTCTGCCACACCTCCCAGGCTTTGCAGATTAAATCTCTTTTCTACAACAACTCAAGTTTTTTTTAATCATCAAATCATAAAAAGTCAACATTAATCAGGGACATTTTCCTAAAAACCAAATCTCTTAAATCGTCACAAATTGGAAAGTAAAACAATAAAAGAATCTCATCTCAATTTCATTAAAGTTACAAAACAAACCAGAGTTGGGATCAATTATAATTGTATTTGCGTAGTTGATTATTGTTTACAATTATGGCGTAATTATAGTTATTAGTGTGATTCTAAAAATCAGTTGCTGTCGTAATTCAATTGTAATTCAGTTCAGAAAAATGACTTTGTAATTGGAATTGCACCATATCATATTCATTTCATACAATCTACATTTTCACTTAAAGTTGAGTATTGCCTTCATCAGGCTGCCTGAACAAATATTTTCACAATCAAACCCAGCAAGCACTGCTCTTTGAATGTTTATTGCCTGTGAATCATTGAAGTTGCCTGTTCTCGTGCTTCTCTGTTGTTGCATGGGGGTTTTACCACCGTAATAAACATTTGTTGCTTCCCTTCTTTGTTTAAAGCTAAAGCTTTAAACTCCACCTGTTGGGTTTCATCAGTTTATAGATATGTTTGTTTGGCTGTTTGTTCCTCAGTGTAGCGTTTGGCTCTGCTGCACTCAGGCTTATCCACGGAGGGCCTAACTCGGACACTCATCTTCATTTTGTATTAATAAAATGTTAACCCACCACACAGATAATGTTACAGCTTTAGAATGTTGTCTTGTTGTGTGTTTGGCTGCCAGAATAGGAGGAATAACGTTAGTGGACATAAATTAAAGTTTTATAGGATTCCAGCGGACACTTGTGCTGAGAAAAAAATGAAGACAATTGTGGCTTTGCCTACAGGCTAAGCCCCGCCCAACAAAATACATCACAATGTTTACAAACAATCAAAGGGTCTATAGATAGAAAATAAAGTCTATACAGTCAAGTCCCAAGTCGAGTCCAAGTCCTAAACAAGTCTTGAAAAAAGTTAACCGCTTAGACAACGATAAGGGCATTTTTGGATGAGATATTCATACACTTGTTGTGAGACGTAAGCTTGTAGATGTAACCCGGGGTTTCCACTGGATACGTCTCCGCTGCGCCACGGCACCGATCCGGTATTTCACCGCTGTCCGTCGTCCGGTAATTCACACTGGTTGCGTTTTGAGTGCGCCACGGTGCGCTCCGGTTGAACGACTGTGACGTCACGAGACAGAGCAGTTCTCACGATATTTATATAATCGCGCGAGAACGCGGTTAAATGTATGTGTTATAAACACAACAATAAACAGGTCAATGTTCCTAACAAAGGAGAACAAGAAGGTTGGACACTGGATTTGTCATAGCCACATTTTTTAGCAACAGCCAACAGAGAAGAGATAAAACTGCACCAGTGAAACTAAATCAAAGTTGCTGCCGTTTACAGTGTAGTTACAGTATGAGAGGAATCAGTATAGTGGATGTGAATTTGTTTTTACACATTATGACGTTTTGGTTATGTATTTACTTGTAATATAATCTGAAGTGTTTTATTTTGAAAAGTAACTCAATATTTTATTGCGGAGTACGTGCTTAATTTCCTGTTTAGCTTCATTTGCTCTGTGCTAATTGATGCGTCGTGCTCCGGTGTCCGCCAGAAATAGAAGCCCTGCGTATATCTGGCGGAGGGCACCGCACTACCGCATCTGGGAAGGAGCTGACACGCACCGCAGCGGACCTGGTGGAAATTAACACATAGACTAAAATGGAAACCTATCAGCTCCGGTGACGCGGCGGTGATGTTCCGCAGCGGAGCCGCATCCAGTGGAAATTGGGGGTTAGTCTATGTGCTAATTTCCACCAGGTCCGCTGCGGTGCGTGTCAGCTCCTTCCCAGATGCGGTAGTCCGGTGAAGTGGAAACCTATCAGCTCCGGTGACGCGGCGGTGACGTAACGCAGTGGAGCCGCATCCAGGGGAAACTGGGGGTATTGCCCCACTCCTACAATCCCAGAATTTGATGACACTTTCACACCTTGAATTGATAAAACAAAATAAATAAAATGAAGAATTTATACATTCAGAATCAAGAAACCCTGCGGTAGACTGGCGATCTATCCAGGGTGTATCCTGCCCTCACCCATAGTACGCTAGGATTGGCTCCAGCACCCCACAACCCTGAAAAGGATAAGAGGTGGAGAAAAAGGATTGATGGATGGATTGATCCAGAAAAACTCTGCTGCTGTCATTTTGTGCAAAAAATAATAGAAGTATATTAACTTCAGCTTGAATAAAAAAATTAAAAAACGATATACAATGTTCCAAAACCTTTATTTCTTTCAATGTGTTTTTCCCCTAAAAAGTGCCACTGAATTTTAACAAAAATAAACCCAACACACAACTTTCTCTGTTGCCAATCACAGTCTTTGGACTTATTTATACAAGATTGCCCTAAAAATAACTGATATGTAATGTTTTTGTTTTTAAATGTAAAATTTCAACTTTGAAGGACCAATTCACCTTTAAAATGACTTGTGCTATCAGTGACACGCCCCACAATGAATTGAATATGAAGAATGAATGGCCAGCACTGGTTTTAAACCTGATTCAGGCTCAAAGTTCACAGTAGTCCAGGTGAGACACTTTCACTCTCAGCAAACATGGAGCAGATCACTGAACACATCTGCAGGTACAAAAACTACAACTTTTTCACTTAAAGTTGAGTATTGCCTTCATCAGGCTGCCTGAACAAATATTTTCACAATCAAACCCAGCAAGCACTGCTCTTTGAATGTTTATTGCCTGTGAATCATTGAAGTTGCCTGTTCTCGTGCTTCTCTGTTGTTGCATGGGGGTTTTACCACCGTAATAAACATTTGTTGCTTCCCTTCTTTGTTTAAAGCTAAAGCTTTAAACTCCACCTGTTGGGTTTCATCAGTTTATAGATATGTTTGTTTGGCTGTTTGTTCCTCAGTGTAGCGTTTGGCTCTGCTGCACTCAGGCTTATCCACGGAGGGCCTAACTCGGACACTCATCTTCATTTTGTATTAATAAAATGTTAACCCACCACACAGATAATGTTACAGCTTTAGAATGTTGTCTTGTTGTGTGTTTGGCTGCCAGAATAGGAGGAATAACGTTAGTGGACATAAATTAAAGTTTTATAGGATTCCAGCGGACACTTGTGCTGAGAAAAAAATGAAGACAATTGTGGCTTTGCCTACAGGCTAAGCCCCGCCCAACAAAATACATCACAATGTTTACAAACAATCAAAGGGTCTATAGATAGAAAATAAAGTCTATACAGTCAAGTCCCAAGTCGAGTCCAAGTCCTAAACAAGTCTTGAAAAAAGTTAACCGCTTAGACAACGATAAGGGCATTTTTGGATGAGATATTCATACACTTGTTGTGAGACGTAAGCTTGTAGATGTAACCCGGGGTTTCCACTGGATACGTCTCCGCTGCGCCACGGCACCGATCCGGTATTTCACCGCTGTCCGTCGTCCGGTAATTCACACTGGTTGCGTTTTGAGTGCGCCACGGTGCGCTCCGGTTGAACGACTGTGACGTCACGAGACAGAGCAGTTCTCACGATATTTATATAATCGCGCGAGAACGCGGTTAAATGTATGTGTTATAAACACAACAATAAACAGGTCAATGTTCCTAACAAAGGAGAACAAGAAGGTTGGACTCTGGATTTGTCATAGCCACATTTTTTAGCAACAGCCAACAGAGAAGAGATAAAACTGCACCAGTGAAACTAAATCAAAGTTGCTGCCGTTTACAGTGTAGTTACAGTATGAGAGGAATCAATATAGTGGATGTGAATTTGTTTTTACACATTATGACGTTTTGGTTATGTATTTACTTGTAATATAATCTGAAGTGTTTTATTTTGAAAAGTAACTCAATATTTTATTGCGGAGTACGTGCTTAATTTCCTGTTTAGCTTCATTTGCTCTGTGCTAATTGATGCGTCGTGCTCCGGTGTCCGCCAGAAATAGAAGCCCTGCGTATATCTGGCGGAGGGCACCGCACTACCGCATCTGGGAAGGAGCTGACACGCACTGCAGCGGACCTGGTGGAAATTAACACATAGACTAAAATGGAAACCTATCAGCTCCGGTGACGAGGCGGTGATGTTCCGCAGCGGAGCCGCATCCAGTGGAAATTGGGGGTTAGTCTATGTGCTAATTTCCACCAGGTCCGCTGCGGTGCGTGTCAGCTCCTTCCCAGATGCGGTAGTCCGGTGAAGTGGAAACCTATCAGCTCCGGTGACGCGGCGGTGACGTAACGCAGTGGAGCCGCATCCAGGGGAAACTGGGGGTAATGCCCCACTCCTACAATCCCAGAATTTGATGACACTTTCACACCTTGAATTGATAAAACAAAATAAATAAAATGAAGAATTTATACATTCAGAATCAAGAAACCCTGCGGTAGACTGGCGATCTATCCAGGGTGTATCCTGCCCTCACCCATAGTACGCTAGGATTGGCTCCAGCACCCCACGACCCTGAAAAGGATAAGAGGTGGAGAAAAAGGATTGATGGATGGATTGATCCAGAAAAACTCTGCTGCTGTCATTTTGTGCAAAAAATAATAGAAGTATATTAACTTCAGCTTGAATACAAAATTAAAAAACGATATACAATGTTCCAAAACCTTTATTTCTTTCAATGTGTTTTTCCCCTAAAAAGTGCCACTGAATTTTAACAAAAATAAACCCAACAAACAACTTTCTCTGTTGCCAATAACAGTCTTTGGACTTATTTATACAAGATTGCCCTAAAAATAACTGATATGTAATGTTTTTGTTTTTAAATGTAAAATTTCAACTTTGAAGGACCAATTCACCTTTAAAATGACTTGTGCTATCAGTGACACGCCCCACAATGAATTGAATATGAAGAATGAATGGCCAGCACTGGTTTTAAACCTGATTCAGGCTCAAAGTTCACAGTAGTCCAGGTGAGACACTTTCACTCTCAGCAAACATGGAGCAGATCACTGAACACATCTGCAGGTACAAAAACTACAACTTTTTCGTTGATATGACGACGGCCGAGTACATCGACTCCCTGCAGAGCTTTGAGATCCGAGACAGTGACGTGTTCCTGGTCACTTATCTGAAGTCAGGTCAGTGGGTCTTTTTGCTCTGGACTGACAGTTGTTATGGCAGATTTTTATATTCATCATCATATCGTCAAATGTATGTTCATGTGTACAATTTGTCATGTTTTAATACATGATGACTCCATTACTCTTTGCACTTTTGAACAGCTGAATCATGTTAGATTAAACAGTACAGATCGTATTGTACTCAGTGCAGCACAGAGTTTCTGCTGAAGGCCAAAACTCAAGCTCACATGCAGATATACATGAACACACACACTATCAAGGATAGATAAGAGTGGCGCCCAATCTTCCTCATAATATACACGTCTTCATCATCCTCAAATGTTTCCACTGTTGGGCATCTGACTCCCCCCTTCTCCTTACCTCAGGGTGGAACTTCTTATGTTATCTGTATAAAAGTGAAACTGTTAGACAGAGCGGCTCTCTGCCTTCGAACGTCCGGCCGGACGGTCACTAATTTTTGTTCCACTTTGTTCCATCTTTGTACTTTTTTTTTTACTTAGTTTTATAATAAACCTTTTTTTATAAAATCATCAATGCTTCGCCTGGACTCCATCACTCAACCAGAGCAATAAATCATGTCTCCAAATGAGGTCAACCGCAAATTTTGCTGTAACACAGTACAGATGCTGATTCAACTCCCATTAAACTGATCAAATCTGTATTTTCATCATTGTTAAAAATCCCATTCTTCATCCTTTATACAATCAAACATGAAGAATACTTTTATTTCCTAAGATTTAAGGCAATGGTTCTCAATCTTTTTAGGCTCAAGTACTCCAACCCTTTTGTCCGACGACAACATTTTGCTTAGAAAACTATGTAACTACTTGTGAAAAGTTTTATATATTCTAAATGTTATAGATTTGTTGAAAAATCATTCATGTGAGCTTTCATTGTTTTCTTCCTATTGAAACTAAAACATTTTTGTGTTTTTCTTCATTTTAAAATGATATGATGGCTATGATTATTATTGGCACAAAATACAAAACGACATTAGAATATCACCAGAAATCACTCCAAAAACAGACAAAATGACTAAAAACACACACAAAAGAAACATAAAATACACTAAACTAAAGCAAACAAGAGAAAAAAAGCATGACTTTTAAAATACATAAAATGAGAAAAAAACTTTCACGAAAAGATAACCAAAATACACAAAAGGACAAGTAGAAAAAATGACTTCAAAAACACAAAATGACACCCAAAAACATTCAAAATGCTAGCAAACGAGATAAAAATAAAATAATAAAATGACTCTTTTAGTGTATTTTATTGCTGATTTAAGACATGGATCAAACTGACTAGTTATCATTAGAGATGCTAACAGAAAGCTAACACAACAAAATATATAATTTATGGGGTTATTTATTAAAGGCTCTGTGATTTTGAGTAATTGTAATTGATTTCCAGGGGGAAATTATAATTGTAATGTTATTTGTAATTGAAAAAATTGTCGGTCACCATAATTGTAATTGAACATAAATAATTGAAGACATGAATGTAATTGAGCCCAACCCTCCTCCTCCACAGGAACCATTTGGACTCAAGAGATCATTATTTCTATCTGTGAGCTGAGCGGAGGTTTACCAGAATACTCCAACAACTTCGAGCAGATGCCGTGGTTGGAGTACAACAATGGCCAAGACTACGCCCTACGACCTTCTCCACGACTCCTGTGCTCACATCTCCCTCCAAACCTAATGCCTCTAGCGCTGAAGGACAAAAAGGCCAAGGTAAAGAATCTTTACGTTGGGTTCAACACATCCATCAATTTGAATAGTTGGTACTGAATTTGAAAGTCACAACTTGAAATTGAATTTACTGAAATTGTAATTTTTTTTTCTTAGTACATTCCAAAAATTCTATGTATTTCTGCTTCTCAAAATTAGATTCACTGCAGAAATTCAATTTCACTACACAGAGACACACTTTCAGTCTGTGAGGTTGAGCAATCAATCACTGATTCATGGAACTCCTGTTTACATCTACAAAATCTCCAGCTGAGCTGATCTCACAGAGGAAATTATTTAAATAACATGAACTTTTTCTTCTGAGAAAGAACACGATGCTTCAACAACAAACTCTTATCATCTGACTCTGGCTCTGAGGTAATCATCTACTGCTTTTTTATTTGTTGGCTCAACTGGAAAGCTAAGTAGCAATCTAGCTAGCTACAAGTAGCAAGCGATCTAGCACAACTTCCACAACAGAATACAGCAGTTTTCTCCTAAAGATTACTTAACTTGGGACTACAGTGTGAGCAATACAAGTAAACATTGAGGTTAATGGACACTGTGGCTATGATAATGATACGACCCTGGGAGTTAAGCCTAAGAAAAAGTCATATACACTTCAAAGTCTAACGGGCCAAGCAAATCGCCCTGATTCAGTAATGAGACGGACTGGCCTGCACTCCCTTCTCAGACTGCAGCCTCAACATCAACTCCCTTGTCTGCCCAGGCACAAAAGTGGAAATCTGTTAAAGGCAGGAGTATCACCAAGTCACAAATCCAGTTTCATGTAGAACTGGATTATAGATTCGCCCTACTGCTGAATAACCTAGGATCTTCCTCTAATGAGGTTAACATACAACCTTCTGGAAATGCAAAAATTGAAAGTTCTTCAGGAAAACAGAAGCGGCTTGGTCGGCCTAAGCAATGACCTCACACACTGATAGTGGGAGACGTTTCTGTTAAAGATGCTCAGAAGATGTTTAGCAACAATGTCAAAGTTATCGTTAAAGTCATTTGAAGAATTATTTTTTTTTGATTAAATGATTTATCCAAGGAGGAGTCTGAGGTGTTAAACAGGATTTCACCCATCTGCTAAAAACGGTTCATTTGTGGCCTGATACCTCCAGTCCACAAAGGAGATCTGGAATTCTCAAGAATTTACTCTCTGAATACATTTTTGTCTTCAGCTTGTGCTGCCCTTTCACTAAATTTCATAGAAAACTTTCTGATTTTTTGGGAACGTCATCTTTATAGAGCAGATGGAATGTGTCTAAACAAGGCTGGAGTAAAACTTTTAACATCCAACTTATTTTACTGCACCAGTCACACTGCTATCAGTCCTGATGAAGACAATAAAAACAAAGAACAACATGTACCATCGGAGAACAAACAAGGAAAGAACATGGAGTCAATGAACATAGAAAAATAAAAAGCTTAATAGAGATAAAAATGTGACTACTATAACATGTCATCCAAAGAGTCCACCAGCGTCTCCAGTAAAGTCTTTAAAATGATCTCTTCTTAATGTTAGATCTCTTGTTAACAAATCACTGCTAATTAACGATATTATTTTGACACATCACTTGGACTTTTTATTTCTTAATGAAACGTGGTTGAATGATGGTATCAGTAATACTATTCTCAATGTAAGTGCAATACAAGACTTTATTTCAATATGTGTCGTACTTGCAGGAAAGGTGGTGGAGTTGCTGCCATTTTTAAATCAATATTTTAGTGCAAAGAAATAATATTTGGTGATTTTGTCTCCTTTGAATATATGTCATTTTTACTAGCCCGAGCGCTCTGTATAGTGGAGTCTATTATGAATAAAAGAAGCTACTTCACAAATCCAGCCACAAACAAACTGGTTGCAAACTTCCAGTCCCTTGAAACTTTTCATGTGGTCCATTGTGTATGAGCGAGATGTAAAGACGAGGTAGTTCACAATGTCAGGATAAGTCACTCCTGGGAAATAAGAGACATCTTCATTCCATTTGTCAACAGGAACGTTTTCGGAGTCATTCCCACCGATCAGACCCAGTTTTTCCTTCTACTGACTTCTCTCAGCTTCTGGTAGTGTCAACATAATCCGTGGCCTCCGACATATTCAGGCAAAACAGAAACGACCTTCAACAATCGTTTAGCACATGGGCTGCTTTCAATAAGTCAAAAAATAACACTATTATTCAAGTAAACACACCCACGCAGATGCATTCGCATAGGGCCGTCATCTTCTAAGATGGCGCTGGGTCAATGTGCCTGTGTTAATGCTCAGATTGGTCATTATTCCAAATGCTCACATGAATGTTGATCATGTGACCCTCACATCAGATACAATCACATGCTTGTGACACTGCGTAGATGCGCATCTCACCAGTGGGGGATGTGACACCTGGTATGTAATGGCTAAAGGTAGTTTAAATGAACAAAATGTGGCAAATAATAGTGAAAAAGGGAAAAATGTGGAACAAAAAGAAACAAAATGTAGAGGAAAAAGGAAACAAGTGTTGTTTATTGGGCAAAAGGAAGCTTATTTGGATGAAAAGTGGCAAAAAAAATAAATTGTTAAGAATAAAAAAAAATGGATTCTCACATGTTTCCTCCTCCACAGATCATCTACGTGATGAGGAATCCAAAGGACAACATGGTGTCCTACTTCCACTTCAGCAGAGAATACAACAGATTCGATACTCCAGAAAGCTTCGACCTCTTCTTTGAACAATATCTCTCTGGAAACGGTGAGATGATCCACTTTGACCCCAACACATTGAGAGGTTCATCTGACTCACGCCCTATGACTTCATCTGAGTCCTTTAAGATTGACGTGTTAGTTTAGTTTAGTGTTCTTAGAGAGGAGCAACTTTTATCACAGCAGGGCCACAAACATGTTATTGTATCTGATCTGAGGGTCACATGATCATTATTCATGTCAGCATTTTGAATAATGATGAATCAGAGCATTAACACAGGAAACAACAGAGAGCTTGTATGTTTTTTTTAATATATTTATTAAATTTTCTATCATTAGTATATTTGTGTTGTTTTCCATGTTTTTGTCATCATTTTGTATTTTTTTTGCTTCTTAATTAGTCTTTTGTTGTTTTGTGTGTTTTTTTGAGTCACTTTCTGTATTTATGATGTTTTTTTTGTGTTTCTGTTGTCCCTTTGTTGGTTTTGTTGTTCTTTTGTGTATGATTTTGGAGAATTTTTGTTGTATTTTGGAGTTATTGGAGTCATTATGTTGTATTTTCCTGTAGATTTTATAGAATTCATAAATTTTTACTGTTTTCTGAAAAATCTGCATTATCGGTTTTTGAAATCTTTTGAGTTCGTATATTTGTTCTCATTTGTGTATTTTTGTGGGTCATTTATACACATATATATATATATATCATATCTCGGTTTTGGAATTGCCCGATCTTTATTAAATGACTCAGTTATATCGGGTTAATTCTTCAATTTTCACACTGAAATTCATCAGATCGGATTACAATTGCAAATGTAATCAAGATTTTGTTAAAAACAAGTTCTGATGAACTACAACCTGGCCTGTGGAATGTCTCCGCTCCAAATAGCAACTACCACGTTCCAGAGAATTCAGTGAAATGACTCGGTTCCAATGAGTAAAACAAATGAAATTGTGCGACATATAATCGTAAACTACTTTGAATTGCCTTTGAAACGATATGTCACATCACTATGTTCCGTCGCCCCCCCTTTCAAAAAGGTCTCAGAGAGGCTTTTCAGATCGACTCAAAGAATATCCAGGTCAAATTACAGCCCGATTCAAAGAGCGTTAATGGATAAGTAGTCATTTGAAAAATGGGGGCCTCGGGGGGCCCCATTCATATGTTGGCATGTGTCAATGATTTGGTACCACCAACTGTCGCAATATTTGACTCACAAAAAAAGAGTAAACGACTTTAATTTATTGAAATATCCTAAAAAGGGGGGTGGGCCCCCGGGCCCCCTACCCCATGTAAAAAAAAAGGGCTCTGAGCGTCTCATCATATTCATTCATAAAGTATTCATACCAAACTGATTTCTGATCTGACGAGAACTAACGGAGTTGTAGTGACCTGTACGAGGTAATGGGCTCTATTTATATATTAGTATGTGCCAATGATTCAGTACCACTAACCGTTTTAATATTTGACTTGCAAATAAATGAGAAATCAACTTTCAGTTTTTTTTCTTTTCTTTTGGGGCCCCAAATCTAAAAATCGGGCTCCGAGACACCTTCCAAATTTCAGCCTGATCAGTTCATGAATAACAGAGGAGTAGCGACTTTAACTAGTGTACACATCAACAACAAGAAGAACAAAGTGAGTGGCGTTTTGAGTCCGGTAGCCCCTAAAAAATGTGTGTCTATACAGTTGGACCTACTGTGTGATATATGTTATATCAAATAGTATCAAAGACGATCTATCAGACGTCTCTTACTAAAGAAAACTCTTCATTTGATGTGAAATGATGAATCTTACAGTCGGGGGCTCGTCCTGGTTCGACCACATCAGGGCTTGGCTCTCTGTGAAGGACCAGTACAACATCCTTTATCTCACCTACGAGGACATGATCTTGGTAAGAGTCTCGGCTCTGGTTTCTGTCACTTTGAGCTTCTCTGAGTTAGTTTTTATCTCTTTGGTTTCAGGATTTAACGGGAGCGGTGAGGAAGATCTGTAGCTTCTTAGGAAAGAATCTGAGTGAAGCCGATATTCAGAAAGTGGTGGAAAAAGCCACGTTTAAGAACATGAAGAAAGACCCAAAAGCCAACTATGAGTTCATACCAGAGATTCGGGGAAACTTCATGCGTAAAGGTATAAAAGGTTTTTTTAAAAGTACAAGTCATACATAAAATAGTCACGTACAAGTAAAAATCAGCTTAATTAAATAGTACTTAAAGTAAAAGTTACTAGTAATAAATCTTGCTACAGTTCCCTTGCATACAGTGAACATCTCAGGTATAAACTTAAAAAGGAAAAGACTAAATCTTGTGCAATTGGAACTTAATTTATTTTCCACGAAAGCATTTATATAAAATAAAATGTTTGTCAAAATGTACAATTAATTTTGTGATACATTTGATTGTTGTCTGGTCATTAAGGCTGCAACAAAGAATCAATAAATATCAACTCTTAAAAGCGTTGGTAATGATCATTATCAATTGGTTGCGTTGTGCATTTAAGTTGCTGACCGTGAGGCAGAGCTGTTTGTTTCACCTGCAGAGCTTTGTGTGCGCGCACGAGTATTTGTGTGTGTCTGCAGTGTTTTTGTGCACGCACCACGAGTGCTTGTGTGTGTATGCAGAGTGTGTATGTGTGTCTGCAGAGTGTTTGTGTGTATGCCCAGTGTCTGTGCGTGCACACCATGAGTGTTTGTGCGTGCACACAATGAGTGTTTTGCGCGCGCGCACGAGTGTTTGTGTGCACGCCCAGTGTTTGTGCGCTCACGATGAGTTCATGTGCCCCACGAGTCTGTGTGCGCAGTTTTTGTATGCGCATACCATAGTGTTTGTGCGCGCGAGACACTTTTACTTTAGTCTAATCATCTTTTGTGCTTTACAGATAAACTGTTTAAAAAAAAAAAAATCTGATTCACCGATTAATTGATTGACCGACTAGGGCTGCAACTAATGATTATCGATTAGTCATTACAATGACACCTGGCATTTCCAGGCTGTGGCCCCCAGATTCTGGAATAACCTGCACCAGTCTCTCAGTGGGCTCAACTGTGTGGACACTTTAAAAAAAAAACTGTTGAATACTTTGCTTTTCAAACAAGCTTTTAGTTTTTGTGGATTTTAAATGTTTTTTTTTTTTTAATCTTTTTATGATGCTGCTGTTATGATTTACTGTATATGTAATGTACCCATGTTTTATTATTCTATTATGATGTTACACTTGTATTTTCACCACAGCTCTGTACAGCACTTTGTGATTTTATCTATAAAAAGCACTTTATAAATAAATGACTTATACTTAGTCACAATGTCCTTTGATCATTTTAAAACAAAAGGTGGGTGTAGAGATGTAACAAATTACTTTACCTGTTTTAAAACGTACTTAAGTACAAGTAAAACTACTGATTTAGAAATATACAAGTACCGTTAAAAAAACAAATCAATTACAGTAAGGTGAGTACTTGTAATTAATTACTTTAACCTCTGTATTTCAGGTCAGATCGGAGACTGGAAGAATTTCCTCACCGCTGAGCAGAGCGAGAGAGTCGACCGACTCCTGCAGGAGAAACTTGGAGATCTGTCTTTAAACTTCATCTGGGAATGATTCAGGATCAGAAAAAAATTAATGTCGCCTCACATAGAAAATCAGCCATCAAGAATTTTAACTGAAAGTTCCTGAAAATGGGTTTTTAATGAAAAAAATGTGTTTTGAAGATTTGATCTTCAACCGTCTGTGGTCATTGTTCTTCAGAGGAAGGTCATGTTAATGATTTTTTAAGATTAGAAAGAAATCCTAAATCCATATTTTATTCAGAGGAAAAATTGATTTTGTTTGTGAATGTTATATGCTTTCATACTTTCTTTTTTTTTTAATTTTTTAAAATTTACATAAAATTATTGTTTGATTAATAAATACTTAGTTAAATGAAACATTGATATATCTTAACCTTTAAAAATAATAATAATAATGAATTTAAAAAGAAAAGGAAGTTGGACTTTTATCACCATAAACTGAGAAAGAATGTGTGTTTTAATGAAAAGATTGAATGAATAACAGATTAATAAAATTACATCAATCAGAACAACACAAAATGCTTTAAAACTCTTTGTCTTTATTTAAAGAAGGTCATTTGTGACGATGACGGAGGTTGATTTGTCACTGGAGTCGAACCCAAACTTTAATTCTCTTCATCTGAAAGAAAAGAGACGAATAGGGAATTAAATAAGAAGGTTGTTGTTTTTATGTAACATACGTAAAACACACACACACACACTTCTTCAGACCATCACAAAAAACTTAAACTACTTTTATAAAAAACATTAAAACAAGTGGAAAACTTTGTAAACATAAAAACAGAATTTTTAAAACTTGATTCTTTTTTTCGAGGCCCAGTATGGGTCCACAGCCCGGTGGTTGGGGACCACTGCTTTAAAAAGGGCAGTGGAGTTTTTCTGTGAAAAACACTAAATGTCACACCTTCCTCCTCCTCGTCCTCTTCATCCTCCTCTTCCTCCTCCTCTTCGTCAGAGCTGAAGGTGCCGTCAGGGAGGCTGTACACACGGATCACTTGCTGTCGACGACAAACACACACACAGAACTTTAGCAGGAAACAAACACATGCTGCTCATGTAAAAATAGTTCATATTCAGTTAAAAGTTCCAGTTGTTTTATCAAACTTTTAACACTAGTGAGCAGTAATGAGTTACTTTTTACTATCCTCTGATATGATATTGATTTCTTTTTTTTTTTTTTTTAAAACATTATTGCTTCATTTCATCACCCTCATAACAAGTGTTTTTAATTTTCTTTATGGAATGCATTGTGATGATTTATCTAAAAGTTTTGAGTTATTATAATTTATTTGGGTGCCAGTCAGGTTTCCCCTGATAATTAGGATGTTTGATTTGTGAGACGTGCAGTTATTTTGTCCGCAGACTCAATGACCTCAGGCCTTAAAACACGACATGGCGTTTTACTTTGAAGTAATTGAAAATACACATGACAAAGTCGAACGCAGTAATTTTCTATTTATTTTTAAAAGTTAAGAAACATCAATGTTTCATTTAACGATCTATTAATCAAACAATACGATGATATAGCTTAACTTTTAAAAAATAAAAGGAAAGAACAGCTTTTCAATTGACTTCAACACGCGAACTTTTATTTTGAAGCCTGAGACCTTTTCATCTAACTGAGGTTTTGCTGAGTCATGAGTTTGGTCTGATAAATGACATGTTTTTCTGAGGATGTCCTAAATGTACACCGTACTACAGGCATTCTTCCCTCACCTTATTGGGGTCCTTCAGGATCAGGTATTTGCCCTCGTCCAGCTTCCTGCAGATGTCGATGACGCAGCGCAGGATTCCCCAGGCGTTCTCCATGCTCAGGTTGATCTGGCTGGCGAACTCGTTGGGCTTGAACTGCTGCGTTCCCAGGATGACGTGGCGAGCCGAGTCCTTCACGTGGTAACGGGACACGTAACTGAAAGACGAAGGACAAAAGAGCCTGATTAATAACAGCAGCAGCAGCAGAACATCATGGTTCAGATGTGGGTCCGACTCCTCACCCCAGCTTCAGGTACTCAGATCCAGCCAACATGGCGCAGCAGGTCCAACGAGCCAGTTTGTAGCTGTTGTTCTTCAGCTCAGTGGCCAGAACGGCTCCTCGCTGAGAGTCCAGCTTCTGACGCCAGTCCACGCCGTTACAATACTGGTAACAAACACACACACGCATGAGTTTAAGCCTCACGTACACATCAACAAAGAGCCTAGGTTCACAAAGTGGGGTACGCAAATTGTCAAGGGGGGGTACATGAAAAAATAAATATGTTGAGAGCTACATTGCTTTGTGCTAGCCAAAGTACAGAAGGGATTTTCAGCTTTGATACACATTAAAAGAAAATATAGAACACTTTGCGTGGAGCACAATGTTAGACTCAGACTAAACTCAAAGAGTTCTGTTCATTCTATCAACCTCACCCTTCTCATTAAAGTTGTATTTCACAGTTTCAGGGTGATTATTATGTTATATTAATGCTATATGCTCAATCAACAAGTGTTTGGTAGATTCATTTTTCCAAAAAAAAAATTAAAAAAAATGCCAGTAGACTAATTATTTTATATATTGAGTAATAATTCTGATTTATAATTGGTCTTGTGTCTGAACAGATTTTTAATTTTTTTAAATTATATATTCTGTCTTAACAGGATAGGTAAAATTTCACTGTAGGGCTACATTGTGTATGGCATTCCATTATTATGTTTTTTAGGTGGCTTTAGGTTAAATGTCTAAACGGGACTGAGAAAAGTTTGGGAATTACTGACCAAGAGCTACTAAACAGATTCTGTAGTTTTTAAATAAAATACTCTTAGCTTTTACAGTTTTACCGCAGTCATTATTCAAAATGACATTTTTCAGAGAGAAAATGCTGGATTTGATTTTTAAACACTCTGCAACAACGAGACGTGTCAACACGATACACGACCGATTCCCAATGACTCCGCCCTGCAGCCTGTGCTGTGGTGAGGTCAAGTCTTTCAACTCTTCTCTGCACTGCTTCTCTCACCCTGGAGTCCCACTCATTCAGAGTTTTCACATTGATGAAGGAAACCTCTCCGTTAGCACCGGTCATCACTCCGTCATGTTCACAGCGAACGATCAGGTCGATGTCTTCCCCGAGCTTCCAGTGACGATACCTGAGACACAAACCTTCAATTAACTACATTTCACATTCTATTAACTATTCAATGTCAACAACAGAGGTGTCCAATCTACGGCTGGTGGGCCGACTGCACCCTGCCGAGTACTGGCTCCAACTGATTCATTTAGAGCCTTGACTACCCTCTAGTGGTGACAGGGAAACATTGAAATCTCATTAAAATGCACAAATATGTGCTTGATGCTTTCTGCCACTACATACTTTTCAGCTTTGACAAACAAAAACAAAATACAGAACAAGACTGCATGGAAAACGACTTCAGACTCAGACTCGATTTCAGCAAAAAAATTGTGAAATATGACTCGCTAAAACTTTCTGCAGTTTGAGGCTGATGAATATTATGTATTACTGCTATATGTTCAAACAGTTTTGGTAGATTTATCTTTCAGTATGTCAGTCAATAATCAAAATTTTTTTTTAGCCAATCTACAGACAAAAGTCAGAAACTCTAGTGTGTACTGTATATGTATTTATTCTGTTTTTTCTTTTTTTATTGTTTTTGTATATTTGTACATGTATATATTCTGTTTTACTGATTTTATTGAGCAATTTTCTTTTCTTGCAACATGTCTTCCCTCTTTCTCTCTGTACTCTGTACAGGCCCATGCATATATATCTTCCTACTTATCTATATATGCTGCTGAAACTTTAAGGTTATCTTATTTTTTTTTCTGGGTCACCAGAATTTTGTGATGTAAAAATGGGGCCATGAACCAATAAAGGTTGGTCACCCACTGGGTTAAACACTCAGCTCAGCAGCCCCACCTGTAGGCCACAGACGCCACCTCGCTCTTGTCCATGTCCTCCTCTACAAACGGGTTGGTGTTTGGGAACTTGTAGCGATCTCCTCCCTGAACACAAACGCACAAACTTTAAAAATCAGACGCCGACTCAAACAAATTCCAGTGGCGTTGTGATGGATGGAGCCGCTCCTCACCATGCGTAGACACTGCTGGCTGAAGTTGTGGTTGATGTACGTGGCCTCCATGGCCAGGTTACGAGGGGAGTTGAAAGAGTTTCCCTCGTCCTGGGGCGGCTCGTTGGCTGTCTCGCTCACGGTCAGCAGATCTGTGCACGAGCACAAAGACAGAAATCAGGAAGTAGCAAACCAGTACGTAACCTTCAGGTTTCAAACATCTAAAGAAAATCCTTTCAGTAAATAATCAAACACAGATTTTAACTAAGGATTCACTGATCGATCGCTGCCTACTTCCTTAATTTCGGGAGATCAGACGATACTTGAATATGAAACCAATCATTTTTCTGTGAAATGTTTGACTTTTAGGACTTTTATCCTGTATGTTGTTGCAAGGTATTTCAGTCAAATTAAATTCAAGACTTTTTATTGCCATTTGCAACAACTGACGAGTAAACACAAAAATGACAGTAATGCACAAAATTGTATCAAACAAATCAGTATGATAACTAAATATCTACTAGCATAATCTCTTCATAGTTTACTGAAAGGGCAAAGGATGAGTATGAAAACTGGTTTATTAAACAATTCTCTTTACCATCTAAAGCGGTGTTACTCAAAATGTGGGTACACGATGGCACAAGAGGCACTTAAAAGGAAAGCATTAAAAATATGGGGTTTATATGATAATCACACCAAATATTACCAACAACTCAAAACGACAACAAAAACATCAAAAATAAGAGAAAAATATACTGAATCATAAAAAAACATACAACAAAATGACGCCAAAAAGAGACTAAGAGAAACAAATTCTATTAACAGCAACACACAAAACAACAAATGAGAGAAAAATATACAAGATCACTACAAAATTCACATAAACAGAGAAACACCACCAAAAACACACACAGATAATTTAAATAACACCAACAACACACAAAAAACAACAACAGAAATATACTGAATAAATTAAAGAACAGACAAACAACAAAATAAACAAAATGACACCAAAAACAGACAAACTCTCAGCTCATCGGGCCCATCGAGTGGACAAGAGGTGGAACTGGTTTTAACATGTTTTCAATGGTGAGTTTCCATGACATAAAAAGTTATTTTAGTGTAAAGTTCGTCTGTCTCACCAAAGTCAGAGTTGTCTCTCTTGTCGAAGAACAGCTTGTTGCCAACTCGCTGCACGATGATGTCCCAGGAGTTGACGGAGCGCGTGCAGCACATCAGCGTTGCCAGGATGGCGTCGGTGGCAAAGACGTTTCCTTGAGTTTTGGCCAGCTGACGGAAAAACGCAGGATGAAGAAAACAGGAAACTGAAGCTCGGGCTGCTCGATTATAGAAAACGATTATTTGCCAACCAAAAAGTGTTTTATTTTTTGTATGAAACAATGTAAAATATATTCTTTAAACATAAATAAAACTAAAATCAAGAATGTTCAGTTTTACACAAAATAAAACACTTCTTGCATGTTTTCATCATCAAACCCAAAGTGTTCACATATCACAGAATTTGACTTGTTTACCAAGTGTTTTTTGTTGTGTTTCTACTGCCATGTTTCAAGACTGCTAGCAACAACTTTCCTCGTGTTGGCTTGTAGGCTAAGCTAACTTTAGCTTTGAGAGGGGCGGGGCAGAGGAGGATGCATGTGTGTGCTTAAAACCAGTGTTTCTCAAATGCAGGTATGTGTACCCCTAGGGGTACGTGATGGCACTACAGGAGGTACTTGAGAGAGAGAGAGAGTTGAGTTGTGTTAAAAAATATAGAAATAAATCTATTGGTTCCCTGGAGTTTAAATGAGTTTGCCTGAAAATTAAGAAAAAGTAAAAGTTTTTTAAATTATCATTCCTTTTTTTATTAAAACAATCTTGCATTTCTATATAAATCTACCTCAACTAAAATGCAGTAAAAAAAAAAAAAAAGTATATCTGAGCTCAAAGGTTGTGAACCACTGAACTGAATACTGTTTCTTTCCACCTATTTACAAAATGAGAATCTATAAAATGTGTGTTATCACTCATTTTGATCTATAGTTGTTTTTAAATAGTTTTCTAAGCAAAACATTGCAGTCAGACAAAGGGGGTACTTACATTCAGAAATAAGATTAAAGGGACATTTGAGCCTAAAAAGTTTGAGAACCACTGTCTTTAACAACTCAAAGTTAGTATTAATAATTGTTTTTTTTCTTGTGTGTGTTCCAAGCTTTATTCTTTGTAGATATGGTAAATCATGGAAGTTTGTTTTATTTATCAAATAAAATATGTATCATTGGAAATAAATAATTATTGTTAATCAAAATCGGAATCAAATTTTGATTAATTGCACAGCCTTAGCTGTAGCTGTGTGCGTGTGTGTACCTTGCGGATGACGGGGTCGTCGGTGGTGGTGACCGTGTGAAAAATCCTCTTGATGCTCTTCAGCGACTTCTCGTTGCGGGTGGTGACTCGGTCGAAGGCCTTGTCGTAGTACTCCAGTGCTCCACAGCACTCCCTGCACGACACACAGAGCATTACATCATCTCTCCTTCCTCCACGCCGCAGCCAGCGATGGAACAGAGCGAGTTAAACGTACACGTCCTCGGGGTCGGCCACCTCCATGTATCTCATCTTCATCAGACGAGGGAAGTCCATCTCCTCCTTCACCTCCCAATCGCTGCGAACCTCCACTGATGAGTCTCTGGGCTTCAGCTGTGCCTTAAACAACACCAGTTATTACACACAAACAGACACGCACACTACACAACTTCCAACTTTTACTGCACTGCACACAACATGAATACACAACATCCGATCTACTGGTGGCCCTCCAAAGTAAACGCACGAAATGACTCCAAAAAACACAAAATAAAAGAATACCCAACAAACACAGAATAAAAACTAGAAATGACTTCAAAAACAAACAGAAAATACAAAAGACAGGATGACAAAAATACAAAAAAAGACAACTAAAATACATAAAAACCACAAAAAAATACACAAAACTTTAACAAAAATACTAAAAAAGGACCTTAAAATATACAAGAATGCACAAGAAAAGCAAAAACAAAACAAAAATACAATAAACAGGATTACAAAAATACATACATTTTTCAAAAACATGGAAACTATGACAGAAAAATTACTCCAAAAATATACAAAAACATCCAAATTTAACAGTAAAATGTATAAAATGACGACAAAAATTTTGTTTTAATGTTCTAATTGTTCATTACTCTAAATGCTGACATGTAAGTTGATCTTGTGACCCCTCAGATCAGATAAATCACATAATTTGTGACCCCCGCTGTGCTCTAATATTTATCCAACTGTTCCTTTCTCCCCTGACGATGTTGTGTCTTTTACTCATGTTGCTGCTGAAAGTGGTGTTAACAGGTGCAGACGACCCAATAACATATCTATCAAGATAAAAATTCTCACTAGGCTTAAAACGTCTTTAAATAAAATCTGGGGAACAGCAACAGATATTCCAACATCATAAAGCCTCCAAATAAAACCCATGTATATATATGTTTGAATACCTGAGATTTCTGGTCCCACTTCTGACGCACACCAAACTGCTTCTGGAACTTCTTCTGCAGACGCATTCGATCCCTGAGGAGTGAAAACGTCACAATGAGCAGATTCTTTTGATCTGTGCACGAAATCTTTGAGCTGCTTTTCTGCTCTGTTCTATCAATATTAACCTTTCTAAACTTATTTTAGTTAGCATTTTTTGACCCGTTTATATCAAAGCTTTGCATTTCCTTCACTTCTAAACTATAAGTATTTTCAAATTTACACTTGGCTGCAAAAGAAAAGAAAGTATTACACTAGTATTATGCTACTTTTCATTTAAAAGTGAGGGAACAATTTAAAAAGCAGAATCATCTTGTGAGTAAAACTGTGAATTGTGTGAGTATGGATACTTGGCAGCTTTTCAAATGAAAACCAGTGAAAGCAGTTTACATTAACACATTTCCCACAATGCATTCAGAGCGGGGAGTCCGTGCTTGAACTGAAACTGATGTAAACGAGTTCAAATGAACTACGGCCGGGTCCGCAGAACGTCTCTGCACTGAATAGCACGTACCATGTTCCCAAGAATTCAGTCAAATGACTCGGTTCCACCGAGTAAAACAAATCAAAATGCAAATCAAACGTGCAATGCACTATAGCACTTTAAATATATATACTTTTTTTTTTCTCCAGAAAAAGAAGCATTTTAAGGCTATATGAAACGCACAGCACTTTAAAAATACATTAGGGCTGTGTGCAATGCACTATGGCACTTTAAGTGATTTTATTTTTTAAGGCAACTCAGGGCTGTTTACATTTACATTAAAGAAAGCAAACATGCATGGTTCCACTGCTTGAAATTTCAAAAAATATTTCAGTGTTTGACATGTTTTATATTTGTTTTCACTGTGTAGACACGGTTAAAGCTTTAGATCTCACGAGTGTTTCATCAGCCTATGATACGCGTCCTCACCTCTCCTTCTGCTTGGCGCTCTTCGGGAGTGTCTGCATGTTGAACTGGGTCAGGTTCCGGCGGTCTTTGTCTCGGCGCAGGTTCCTCTGTGGAGAGAGCGACACGTTCCCGTCAGACGGCGTCAGGCATAAACAACAAACACAAGTGGACGGCGCTCTTACCTGGGCGAACCTCATGCGGTTCCTCTGGTACGCCGTCTTCTGAGTCTTGGCCGTGTCCACCAGCTGGAAGCTCGTCTCGTCCTCCTCGTGGAAGTAGGCGTAATGACTGCCCCCGCCGAACTGAGAGGAGTACTTATCTGAGGACGACATTCAAATAAATTGCATTTTAGTTCATTTTACTATTTAAGTTTGGTTTGTACATGTAGTTGTTTTACTTTGACAGGAACAGATCTATTATTGATACGTCTGTGAAGCATTTGTTTTAACTTTAATATTTTGTCCAGTGTTATGTGAAAATGACAGCGTCAAATCATTTCTTGATTTTTATTGTATAATAAAGACACAAATGTACTACCCATAATATGGCTTAAATACATAACAAAATGACTTCAATCCAAATAAATATTTTAAGTAAAAGAAACTTTTCAAACCTAATTATTTTCGTCTCAAATTTTTTTTTTTTTGTATTTGAACACTCTTTTTTTTTTTGATTAAACTGATTTTTTAATTGAATAATAAAGACAAATCTACCCCCATAAGGACAGTGATTTGGGAAAGTCAAACTGAGTTGTTATCAGATCATATTGAACAGAAAATGGAATATTGACACGTCAGTAACCCTAAAGAAAACTCGTGTAAATCTCAAAGTTTATATGAAATGCACGTTGTCCACTCACTTGTGTATCTCTTGTCCTGGTAAGTGGCTCCAGTCCAGTCAGCCACCTACACACAAACACACAGCATTAACACACACACACACTAAAAGGACACACTAAAGATCACATGTCAAACTCAAGGCCTGGGGGTCAAAGACTAAAAGTGACGGAGAAAACATTAAATATATTACAATATAATCCAGTTCTGGATATCTCAGCCGACCGAAATACACACATTCAATTAAATGTCACAATATTTGCAGGTTCTCCGTTTCCTTATGTTTACATCACATGATGGCAGTCATTTTCTATTTTAACTTGTTGAAAGAATTACATTTTTTCAAAATCTTGCAATTTTTTCTTAGTTTTTCCTACAAAATTTACAAAAAATTATAAAATATAAGCAATTTAAATTGCTTAGATTTTATCATTTTCATTTTATATTGATATTGCCAGCATCTTACATACATTTACATACATCATTTATGTGTATATCGAGTTTAATATTTTGGCAATACATAAAATGACAATATCTCATACATGGAGATATTGTTTTTATAGTACAGCAGATACAACTGCTCTGTTAGTCTGTTAAACATTTTAATGACTGAATTCCACCTGGTTTTACAGGATTGGCTTAGTTTATGAGGCGGCAGCTGCATTTGTTTCTGTTTTGCTGCGAGCACTTTGTTTGCTGGATTGCTATGATTGAAGTGTTGTACGTTTAATGTAGGTAGCGAAACCGTCGTTAATGGCCAGCTGCAGAGTGTGGGCGAAACATGGAACTGAGTGCCAATTGACTCGTGCGGGACTGTTTGCCGAGATGATATTCCGTCCATTGTCTTGTACACAAGCAACTACACACCCGGTGAGACCCCATGTTTCCACAGCCTGGTTTAACTTGTCAGCCGTATGCCTCATTGACATGCTGTCTGTGAGTAGGAAAGCTGACATTACCTGACTGGTTCAATGCAGTGGTACGTAACTGTGATGTAGCTTTCTGTATTCAAGGAAGTCCAATAGTCTGTTGTGAGGGCCACATTCGCGGTTGCAAGTAGTGTTTTCAACTCGGCCTTCATCCTCACATAGCTTGGTTATGGTTTTTCTAGAGGGGATATTGTACCCTGGGTCAATGTACTTTATTAACTCTCGAAATCCCTGTCCGTCAACGACATTTATCAGCAGCATGTCCATAGTAAGCATGTTACATATCCGCTGGGTAATGCCCTCTGCTTTCGTAGAGTCACATACCCTTCGTCCCAACGCTGTGGTGATTGTATGCTGAGAAGAACCACTCGCCGCTTGTAGCACAGCTGAATGAGACATATTTAGGTGAGTAATTCAACTTAGTTGCGGAGTTGTACTTTAAAATTATTCCATATTGTGCATTTACCGTCTTTGTTGTTATTAACCAAGTTAAAGTGGCTCCATACTGCACTCCGTTTTGCCCTCTCCATCCTGTCAGTGTACCGCTTCTTGTTTGTCTTGTTATCAGAGCCTTACTTCGCTTGTGTTCCCGCGTGTGCGTCAAGCATGTCTGGCATCAAGCGCGCCCTCACGTGGACTTTACAGGTTCAAAACAATTAATCGCAATTAATTTATTTTAATCAAGTAATTTCTTATCGATGACTGTTTGCACCCCTAGTGTGAATGCACCTTTAGTGTGTGCCACCCCACGAAAGAGAGGGGCGGGGTAGGTCTATGCAAATCCAGGGACATCCCACCAAAACAAAGCGCTCTCAAAAGCCTCGATAATACAGGGTCTTAAACCTCCACTCTTGCTTAATTCACGTTATGTTTTGACCAAACACCAGCACAGATATGTCATTTGGACCACAGGGAACTGTTTTAAAAGGTGAAAAATTAGATTAATATGTCCCCTTTAAACCCCCGTCTCAGGCCCTGAAGGAGAAAACCAACCTTTCCCAGTCGGTCTCCTTTGCTGAACGGCTGGTACGGCATGTCTTTGAACTTCTCTGGGACAGCACACGGACCCCATCCTGACGGGTTGTCCTGGATCACTGGGGCATTAAACTTAGCCATAACCTGCAGAGAGGAATGATGAGAAATCACTGTATTTAAACTTTTTACACCAAGTCTACGACTGTTCACACACAAGTGCAATGTCTCAGCAACAAGCATCACTGTTCTCTCCAGCAGCGTACCAGTTAAAACTGGGCACTGATCAGTTTGCGCAGTGGGCTGGTCATCATCGACTCCTGAACCACGCATTGAAGACAATTTGAAATTATTTACGGTCTAAATGTGTTTGTTTTAAACAGGGTTCCTACAGCTTCAGTCAAATTACATTCAATACTTTTTTATTGCCATTTGAAATTCAATTTAAGACCAACTTCGCAGTAAACACAATTGGGGGAAAATAAACACCAAATAAATGACATAGGGTTAGGGTAATTCTTTTCTAGTGTCTAGTGCAGATGTGCAACTGGCGACCCCCAAAGTAAACACACAAAAAATACACAAAAAAAGACTAAAATAATCAACATCCCCACACAAAAAAAACAAGATGACTACAAAAATAGCCAGAAATTTATGAAACAACAAAAGTACAAAAAATAACAACCATTAGGAAAAGCCATTAAGAAAAATCTTAACTAAAAACAAATGTTACCATTTGTACTTTAAAATTTAAGACATTTTAATGACAATTACGCCCTTATTTTCAGATTCATTAATTAATCAATTCAATGTATTTTAAAAGATCTGCGTGAACCATGTCAAAGCCATAGTATCACACAGACGGAGCAGAAGTATTAATATGAGAAATTTAAATTACGAGGGCTGTACAGTGCGACAAATGCTAATAATGAAAAAAGTAAAGAAAAATAATTAAATTACTGTTTATAAGAACCCCAACTGTATTATTTTTTGTATCGTTTGTTACAAACTACATCAGCTAACAGTATTAATGGAGATTCATAAGGAAAATCTAAATGCGACAAATTGCATTGGGAATCTATATGGTCTTCTTTAATGTTGAATCATTACTGAACACTATATCAGATAAAATTAAATACATTTTGACCAAAAACATAATATTAATCCTAGAGAACATTAGTTAGACTGTTTTCCATTTAGATTTTGTTCAGAGTTTTTAACTTTATACATTCATTTCCTTGCTCGGTTTAAATTTTTTTTCCACTGCAAGATGACATTTCAGAAATATGTCAGGATAAAACATTATTTCAGCTCATATTTATTTTAGCTACTCCAATAACCCTTATATTTTAGCTTTAACCCAGGAAACACCCTCAAATATTAATATTCTTTTTTTCGTGTATGTATTTTTAAAGGAGGAATTTGCGGTGTTAATTATGTTAAAATGAAAAAATATATATGACAAAAGCGGGATTCGAACCCACTGCAGTGGAAGTAAGTGTTACGTTCCAATAGACACTTTGAAGTCACAGGTTATTTGTCGTGTTTCAAAGTAATTTCAAAATAAGAAAAGAAAAATCCTTATCTTTTATACAGATTAGGAAAAGTGGGAGTAATATCAGAGGTTGTAGACGACTTTAAAGAAGTTGTCCAATAATTGTTAATTTATTTCGACATCAGACAAAGTCGCCTTTAAATTACTCAAATAAGCGACAATAACTTTATATTTGATTATTTAATAACACAGTGTACAACTATAGTAGGTCAGGATGGGTTTAAAATAATTAGTTAAAACAGATAACTTGATATCTGTGTCGTAGACATCGCCCAACCAGGTGGTCGAGCTAACATGCTAAGCTAACCGGGAGCAAGTCACTCACACGTGGCAAACGTATACTTTTGACTTAGCTTAACAACACAAACGGAGACAAACCGGATTCAACAATCTTCAGAAAATGTAATATTTTCTTACCGCGGTGAATGTGAGAACCACAAGCTTGTTTTAGGCCTTCAAATTCTCCGATGATGCTCGAATACAACAAAGCGCCGGTCAGAGAGAGACCGGAAGTAGCAATAAGCCACGTCTCCGACAGCGCCACATACCGAACCGGAAGAACAACACGTCATTAGTTTGTAGATAAGTTTTTTTGTTTTTGTTTTTTTTTTTAAATTCTAGTCAAACCTTACCAATACTCTTCACCTTTAAATGGTGCGGAAATATGTTTGGATGAAGAAAAAAAAAAAACAACAAAAAAAAAAACAAAAAAACAAAACAAACTGACACATAACGCAGGATACAGAGAACACTCAAATTGATTATTCCTAAAAACACCAGATTTAAGAGAGATGTTTGATTGAGATTATTATTAATTGAAATATTACCATATCATAGTTAGTATTTAAAATGTAATTGATGAAATGTGTGTATTAAATATTAAATAGCATATTAATATGATGTACATGTCATGTACATGCATTTGTATGCATGTATATATGTATATGTGTGAACGTATATGTATATATGTTTGACTGTGCATGTATAAACTGAATAAATAGATCTTTGTGCAGAATATATATTGAATGTGTATTATTAAAATAATAACATTAGTTTCCAAACTTTTATTATATATTATTAATTATTTATTATATGTATATTTCAGCGGATTAGTTAGATCATTGAGCGTTGTTTATTCTGTTTTTTTGTTTTTCTGAAGACTTCTGAAATAAGATAAAGTTCAATTAAATTTCAAAAACAACACAAAGATGCTGGAATCATGTATTTATTTTTGCTCATTATTTGACACCGCATTGCAACAAGCCTTTTCAGTTCTTTAGATTACCTAAAGTCGTAGTATTCATTCCATAGCTTACTTGTGAAATGTGACTCTGCTTGTGTGTGAAGCCTTCTGTGCTTTAATTAGAAAGTGTTGTACAGTATACGGTAATTAAAACCAAGACCTGATTCATTGGAAGTGGAGAAACAAACCACAGGTGTGCTATGAGTCATTGTGAGTGTTTATGTTGTAATTTCTCCATATTTCTATTGTCAGTTTGTGTATTTCTCCTTAATATTGTGTGTTTCTGGAGTCATTTTGCGTATTTATTTTGACAGTCTGCACCAGTATGTATACAGATTAATTAGAGGCAACACATCCGTTATGTTTTTAAACTTAAATTTTTGTAACTTGTGACTATGATCAGATTATTATTCAACAAAATATTTTGCTCTATTATTATTCATCTTAGTGTTTATTACATCTAGTTTTTCTGTTTGTGTTTGCTGCACTGGTCCTCTCGTCTAAATAACACGTAACTAGGCAAAGGTGAAGGAATGTGTTCACCTGGTTCACATTGAGCTGATGAAACGTCCTCAGAGGCATCGTCTGCTAATCCCGTCTCGTTGCATCAGCAATCTTCCTCATATCCACATTTCCTTCAGGGATTTCTGCTACAATCTATTTTCATTTGCTATCTATCCAGGGGAAAATATTAGTGTAGACTCGCACTCCCACACCGACAGAAAAACAAATAATTTACAGCACAGTTGTACAATCTGATAAAACAGCTCTCACTGGAGAGATTCACAGGATGTTCTTCTTCCTTCCTCTAATGAAAAAAACCCCAAAGCTCTATCTATATTCTATACCACAGAGGGGCAGCTTCTATCACAGCACAGCAACACACACGTGATCGTATGTGATCTGAGGGCCACATTATCAACATTCATGTCAGCATTTAGAGTAAAAAGCAAATCTGAGAATTAATACAGGAAATAGCAACAAGTTTTTGTGTTTTTTGTTATCATTTTTTGTCTCTTCTACAATTTTTATATATTTTTAGTCATCTTTGTGATATTTGTATAGTTTTTTTGTCTTATTGTGCATTTTTGTAGGTTTTTTTTTGTGCTGTTAGAGTCATTTTGTGTACTTTTCATTTATATAGTGTATTTTTGTCGTCATATTGTGTATTTTGTGTTTATTAATGTGTTTTTCGTGTAATTTTAAGCATTTTTCTTTCCTCTTGTGTGTTTTTGTTGTTGTTTTGTGTTTTTTAGAGTCAATTTGTGTTTTATTTTGGTCATATTGTGTATTTTTGTAGGTGTTTTGAGTGTTGTTTGAGTCATTTAGTGTATTTTTCATTCATATTGTGCATTTTTGTTGTCGTTTTGTGTGCTAAGTTTTTTTTTTGCAAAGTTGCTGTTTTATTTGTTTTTCGTCCAGTTGTTGTTTTTTATTCTCTTGTTTCATTTTACAGTATCTTCTCTTCTCTCGTCATGCCCTGCCCCTTCCTGTCTCATTTTTCCTCTTCTTGTTCGTCTTAAATCCCAGATCGGACTGAGTGCTAGAGCTTCACACCACGAGCCCTGGTGTGCATATTAATACTGTCAATGCTGGTTATTATTGTTGTTATACTGTATGTGCACTACTTATCCTGAATCTCTCAGCTTACACATTTTAAACATTCTCATTAAGAGGTGTGTTTAATATTGTATTAAAGGCACTCTTGATATTATATGAAATGAACTCTTTTTCTCTACTGCATATGACTGAGATGAAGATTTTTAATCATTATTATTGTTGATTTAATGTTTTTTACTGCTGACTTTAATGTTTTTATAGATTTTTAAGATGTTGAATGTTTTCTGTTGCACTTTTTGATCAAAAAGCGGTGGTTCCCAAACTGGGGTACGTGTACCCCTAGAGCAGGAGTCTGCAACCTGCGGCTCTGGAGCCTCATGTGGCTCTTCGACTCTTTTGCAGTGGCTCCCGCTTTAAAAAATATTGAAATAAATAATTATTTTCTTACAGAGGGATTAACGATTTTGACAGCAAATAAAATCACGATATAACGATTTGTCAACCTAAAAATAAATCACATTGTGCAATAACTTTGCCACCTTCCTACGTCACCTCCTGCAGCATCTATTAGGTATACAGTATGTATATGAGTTGGTTTAATGTGATATACGTTTAGTGTTTAAAATATAATTATTCTTATTTGTCATATTGGATTTTGTGCATTTTGCTCAAACTGTCTGTTTTACTGTTAACCTTACTGTCTGGTGATTATATCTGTTTTGTTGCATCGCTTTCGTACATGGTTGTGTTGCAATTTGATGTTCTAAAACTGTTTGTCCTTGTCCTGAAAATGGCAGCTGACAAGTTGACCTGAATATATTTTCTGAATACAATTATTGAGTATAAATACATTTAAATTACAGTATGTTAAAAAGAAACCATGAATGATAATCTATTTCAACACTCCTTTGTTGATCTCGGTGTTTTTTTTTCTTGTAAAACAAAGGTTTAATAAAGTAACAACAAGCAGGCAGAATTCCCAGAATAGCAGCAGTAGTGGTTGCTGTGCACATTTCAGGCTGTTCCATGAAAACACAAAGTGACACATGCAGCGTCTCACTGGAAATGGGCTCATTTTGTCAAAAACAAAAGCTCACTGCATTTATTTTATATTTCTTTTTGCCCTGAAGGATCTCAGCTCGTGTGAGTGAGTGAGCTGCACTCAGACGTGTTTCCATAGTTTCTCCTGTCAGAAGAAAAAGGGAACAATTGGTCATTAGGCTTGACTTGGCTCATATAGTATGTGGGTGAGAACTGCACACCTAAAATAGAAGTGAGTCATAGTGTTGGCCTGCACTGACAGGAGCGTATAGTACAAGCCCAGGTGGGATCGTTCAGGCCATCACTGGTAATTAATCATAAACACAATCTTTCCCTCTGACAATCAAAGTCTGAGCAAAAGTAAATCCCTTTTTATTGTATTTTTAACGCCAGCAGGGGAAAGTGGGTGTGTGGGCGTGCAGGCAGGAGCAGTGAAAGAAATATGAACAACAGTGTGAGGCGTGTTCCTCATCATTAGTGAAGAGTCTCAGGTGAATGGTTTCCTCTCTGCCTGTGCTTCAGTGTCCACAGCTTTCCCACTGGATGGGGACTGGGATCAGGGAACGCCCCAAACTCACACCGGAAACATTCCTGCTTTGTGGCACGGATCGATAAAATAAGACGTTTTCAGGCTGACGATGGGGAAAAATCTGGACTTATACAGCAGCAGCAGGGGAAACAGCTGACACCATTGTGCAAATACAACAAGAAGTGGTGCAAAAAACAATACAAAAGCAGAAAGAAGAGGGAAAAGAGCAAAATAAAATCTAAAAAAAAAGCAATTTTAACAGATGCAACACACACATATATACATACAGGTATAAATATTTATAAATATATTTGCAACAAAGGAAGACTAAAAAAATGAGGATGAAAAAGGAAGATAGAAGGAAAGCAACATCACAAAAAATAAATACTTAATATTAATAAACACTGTTTTCATCAAATGATTTACATCAATGAAAGATAAAAGGACCAAAAGTAAATGTTCACTTTTAAAAAGCAGTTTAATGAAAATATGGGGCTGTTAACTGATACATAAACGTTACAATGTAGGTTTCATTAAGTCTTTATAATCAAGACTTTAAAAAAAAAGCAGGACAATGAAAAAATCAAGGTCTTGATTTTGAGCTTTTTTATCCAAAGACTCGGTGAAAACATCTTCTCCGTGAACAAATACTGAAAAACATCACGTTTTGAAGCAAACTGTGCACCAAAGGATGACACTGCCCATTGCATGTACAATCTCCCTCAAATTATCTTTTTCCTGGGCCACATAAATGTCCAAGGCCACCTGAACACAGATCTAAGACTCACTTTAGGGTCCCGCACCACAAGTTGCTCCTGGTAGTGTTCAGGATAACAATTGCCTCAAAATGAACTCTTTTTTTGTCATATCATCATAAAAAACTCTCCAAATGAATCCACAGAAAAGCTGTTTCCTGAACTTTGCAGGAAAACAGTTGCAGCAATGTATTCATAAATTCAAGAAACTGTGACAGCGATTAAACCTGAGCAACGGTGATCACATTATGGGATGTCATGGCTCATAAAGTATAAATAACTAAATATATGATTTACATCAAAGGCACAGATTTGTACATTCAGACATGCAGATTATTTACATATTTTGTTGTAATACTCAATACAAACAGTCCTTTGGGAGCTGTAAGAAGCCGATCTCCAGCGAGGGGCTTGTTCGGTGTTATTAATGCAGTTTTTGGCTCCATTTTGATGCAGAGGGATGTTTGTTGACCCTTCGTTCTCAGAGTCTTTCCCGTGTTGCTCCTCTGTCACTGTCTTGTGTTGTGTTGTTGTTTCTGTCAGCGGCAGCTCTGAGCTGCGTGGCTGAAAGCTGCTTTTTCGTTTTGTGCAATGCTATAGATCTTCATCGTCATGGACGCAGTCCCCGATGGCTTGCCTCGGGCTCACTGTATCTCAGTATTGTGGTTCTTGATGTTCTTTGATCAGCGGCAGCGCCTTTCGGAATCCCATCTGGAATTTGTCTGACAAGAAGCTGTAGAATGAAGTCTAGAATGGAAACCAGTAGAAGACGAACACAGCGACAGCAATCACAAGCATTCGCGTTCTTGCACCTCGGACTTTCTTTGCACCTCGGACTTTCTTTGCTTAGTTGACTTTGTTTGGACTTTCTGAGCTTTCCAGGCGTTCTAGACCTTGTTGTCTCTGAGGGATCTCCACCATCGCCGTCCTCTCCGTCATTGGCCACGTTTACATGGGAGCTTTAATTCCTCTTCAAATCAGAATAAAAGTAAAAAATTCTTGAAACTGACCTTGTAAATACTTAATTCCTAATGCAAATTTAATTCCGAATTAAACTTAAATCCACATTAGGCGGCTGGTTTATTCTGCTTTTAATTTCAAATTAAATAATTCCTCTATCTTGTAAACACTTAATTCTGCTTTAATTTAATTCCGGTCGTTGTGTGCGACTTGATGCGATGACGCGCTGGTGACGACACAATCCTAGATGACCGCCCACACTAGAGCCAAAACTATTTATTTAATAAGAGCCTTAGAATACATGGATATATGAAACAAGTGGATTGACGGAAGCATAAACATGCGGACATTCACACGGATATCGGCAAATGAAGCTGGCTTCACCGGACGGGCGATACTAAAACCCGGAAATGGAGTATATGCGTCCCCATACTGCATTCACAGGCTATAATATCACCAGGTTTATCATTGTGCTGGTTGTTAGAGCTACTATCTTTACCAGGAAGCTATTATTTATTCCTGGTTATTGTTTTCCGAGTTTTACTGGGCTTTATTTATTGTTGATTAGTTCCCATCTCTCTTCTGGTCCGCCAGAGCAAGTGTGTTATTGTCGAGCTGCTGCTTCAAAACTACAATCAAATAAAGGCGAAAACAGTCCTCATGTGGTCTTTGTTGTAGCCAAAAATAAAAGGTTTGTGTGTGTTTTTTTCCCGATAGACGTGATACGTTCACCCCCTGTCCTATCCGAGCCTTCCCAACCCCTAGACTGAAAGCGGAATTGAATAAAGCTGAATAAACCTGTTTTCCATGTAAACCTCAATTCAGAATTAAAAGCAGAACATTTTAATTCTGAATGATTTAATTCCAAATAACTAATTCCGAATTAAAAAAACATCATGTAACCATGGCCACTGTCCTCTCCATCATCGTCGTCCACCTCAGGCTCACCCTGGGCTTACAGCTCGCCGGCTTTCGTCCTGATGTTCCTGCTGCTGCTGCTTCGTGTGCTTGTGGTTCTTGGTCTACATTATAAGTAGCTAATCTCCAGTGAGGCGTTCTGGTCGGGGTTTTCCTCTGGGAGAGTGTTATTGATGCAGTTTTTGGCTCCATTTTGAAGTGGAGGGATGTTAGTTGAGGCTTCGCGCCTCAGAGTCTTTTCCCTTCACTCCTCGTGTCGCAGTCTTGGGTCGCCGCTTCAGGGAGGAGCGGCTCCAAGCTGTGGGCTGAAAGCTGCTGTTTTCCGTTCTGTGCAATCCTGTAGATTTCCGTCATCTCCGAGATGTCTTCATCGTCATCGTCATCGTCTTGCCTGGACAGACTCGCCTCAGGCTCTCCCTTGGCATCAAAGCTCGTCGGCTCTCATCCTGGCGCTCCTGCTGCTGCTCAGTTGCATCGTAATTATCGATCTTCCTCGTGGAGCGGCAGAGTGCCTTTCGGAAACCCCTCTTGAAGTTGTCAGACAAGAAGCCGTAGACGATTGGGTTAGCGCAGCTGTTAGCATAGCCGAGAACCACAACAAAGTAGTAAAGGCCCTGGTACTCTGACGGCAGGGACATTAGCAGATTGATGATGTTGAGGGCGTAGAATGGAAGCCAGCAGAAGACGAACACGGCGACCACAATCACAACCATGCGCGTCACTTTGCGTTCCGACTTTCGTCGCTTGGTCGACGTGGCGTGAACTTTCTTCCCAGAGCTGCGTATTTTGAAGACAATGAGCAGGTAGCAGAGGCAGATGATGAGCAGAGGGCAGAAGAAGCCAACGGTGGAGGTGTAGATGATGAAAGCAACACTCCAGACGTTGGCGGGCTGCGGCCACGCAATGTTACAAGTTCCTCCCTCCTTCTGGATGTTGGCGAAGATTACCACTGGCAGAACAACCAGAAAAGACAACGCCCATACGGTAACGTTCACCACTTTAGCCACCTGAGGGCGTCGCCACTTTGAGGAGCGTATAGGGTGGACAACAGCGAGGTAGCGGTCGATGCTCATCACTGTCAGGCAGAAGATGCTGGTGAACTGGTTGATGGAGTCGACGGTCATGACGAGGCGACACATGAAGGATCCAAAAGGCCACGACTGAAGCGTGTTCTGGACCGCCAGGAAGGGCAAACCCAGCATGAAGAGCTCGTCAGCGATGGCCAGATTAAGAATGTATATGTTTGTTACGGACTCAATCTTGGAGTAGTGCAGCACGATGTGAATCACTAAAGTGTTGCCGCCAAGTCCGATAACACAAACGATGATGTAAATGAGCGGGAATGAGAAACTCCAGCGACACTGGGACCCGAGGAGACGTCCAGGACGGTGGAATTGGTTGAGTTGAAGAGCGTCTCGTTCAGCTCGCTGTCGTTGAACATGGGAAGGAACAGCGGGAGGGCCGGCGAGGGGCTGGCAGAGCTGCCGTTCTCCCACGACTCAGCCGCCATCTCCCGTCTGCCAGGTGAGACCTCAGCGGTGAAGTTCTCGTCACGATGTCACAGCTTTCTGTCACCTCAGCTCTCGCCCATCTGCTCTGTGGGAGGAGAAACAAGTCAGTAACTCGGTTGAAACAAAGATGAACAACTCAAGGCATAACTTCATGTAAAAGATCATTTATGACTAAGATGATTTTCATTCCAAAAACAGAACATGACTGAAGCTCCTGAGCTTTTGAGAAGAGTAAGACTGCCTTGATTGGATGTCTACTTAAGGCACTGCTCTAGGCTACTTCCTGCTGCCTTTGTAACAATTACATCCTTTCGTTATAGTTGAGTTGTACGTCCAGGACTAAACCGGTTAAGGAAGCTGGCTTGTAATCGGAGGGTCAATGGTCCAACCTGGGCCATCACTGTGGGACGTCAAGCATGTCTCGTAACCCGAACTGCTCAAGTTGTACGTCGCTTTGGATAAAAGCGTCCTGGAATTCCTCACCGTGTCCATTCATCCATCCACTTTTTATACTCGAGCACGTCAAACTCTGAGAGTCATCACAGCTTATACTTCGGCCCCTCAGAAAGATTGACGAGTCTAATTTACCAAGAAAACTTTAGATTATTTCAGCTGGTGCCATGAATAAGACTAATCAGGTTGCTTTGATGGCTGGAGCTGCACATCACTGTTTTCTTCTCACTATAGAATAGATTAAATAGACCAATAGAAAACCAATGAGCGTAAAGAGAGAATAAAAGGTAAAGTGAAAATGCCAACATTTCAGAAATGGGCCTTGGACACTAATCAGTGTCATTTCATCATATTTAATCTGTATAATCAATATTGATGTGCATTTTCCACTCCAGTCTAAAGTCACGGCTGTGTGACAATGAGTGACGCCTCCAACAGCCATTCACAGTGAAATTACACTGACCTGAAGCTCTGCGAGGAGGATAGATATTCAACATGTTTTGACACATTTCTGTAATCACAGGAAAATAAAAGTACCTCCACCAGAATAAAGAACGATGTAAACAAACCTTTCAAAGGAGGAGAATCGACAACGCTATTAAGGCTCAGTGTGCTTCAGGTTTTTATTGTTGTAAGTTCCAAATGCATCTTGAGTGCTGTATATACTCATTGAGTTTGTAGTGTATAGTACAGAGTGTACCATTTCTAACACAGCCTTGGTCTCGGATACTGTGTGCATGCACCAGGCTTGGAGTCTATTACATTGTTCATTATATTACATATTCAATTATCCATGTTCAATTACAACTCATTCACGATTACTGTGACCAGTATTTTTTTTTACAATTACAATTGAAATTACAATGATTATTTTACCCTGAAAGTCAATTACAATTACCTTCTCAATTCTTAAAGTTACATTTTAATTAATCACAATTACTGAGCCTTTCCCATAAAACATAACCTTCCTCTTGTGTTAGCTTTCTGTTAGCATCTCCTAGATCATCTGTTAAATACATTAAAAAATATTATCTATCATCTAATTTGATTGTCATATCTATTGGTTACCTTGTTAGGTTTCCTTGTCCATGAAAATATTGGTATTAATATTTTTGGTGCAAGCGTCTGAGCCTTTTATTGAGACTGGGCTGTCATTTTTGGTGATGAAATACATGAAAATGTCATCGCTTTTTTTGTTGTCGTTAGCTGAGCTGAGCTAAGAGTGCTAGCTAGCATTAGGCGGCGTACAAGGATTAGCAACAGTAGGGAGGAGAGAGGGGATTTCATGCTCATATCAAATGTATCGGAAATGCACCATCATTGATCCAGAGACATCAGCTGAAACAGGGGCGTCAAACTCATTCTAGTTCAGGGGCCAAATTTGGAGCAGCTTGATCGCAAGAGGGCCACAGGTTTTTTGCGAGAAAACAAGTAATTTCAAAATGATTGTGCCCTAGTTTGTGCATCTACGTATACATAAATGACAAATTATGTAAGAAACTGACCATATCCAAGCAATAAGTGACAGATATCAGTCCAAGTAGGATCTTCATTTTAAATTTCCTACATTTTATGACCAACTTCTATTTAATTAAGAGAAATAGTATGTCGTAATTTAAGGAAAATTGTAGAATTTTATAAGAATTTGGACTTTTTTCAACATTTAAAATGATTGCTATCATGCGATATAAACACCGGGAAAACTGTAAATATTGTTGTTTCATTTACACAATGATTCGTGTTTTCATTTTTACTTTCTCCTGCGAGCCGAATTGGATGCTTTAAAGGGCCAGATTTGGCCCCTATTGACAAATGTGATCTAAAATCACCATAAAATGAAGACAAAACAAGATAACTACCAGGAAATATTATGAGTATTTTTTTTGATTTATTTCAAGTTTTACTGTTTGTGATTTAGTGAAAAAATCCCAAAGTGAAATCTACAACTTAAAAGTGCCTAATGACTATATTTCTGCCACCATTTTAAAGCAGGTGGATGGAATAAAGGTTGGAAGTCTAGACAGTGAACAGGTATGAGAGTAAAACACAAACTGAGTGGTTGTCCAGTCATTGACTAAAGGACTTGCAGAGGAAAAACAGACAATTAGGAGAAACGCACAGGGGGAAAAATACTGCGGCAGCATTGCTTCATGAGACGGACACATTTTTCAATTCCCCTAATTTCTGTCTCATTACGGTCGCTTCGCCTTCAATTTGCCACATCTGGCTGCCATGGCAACCAGAGGAGGAGAAAAGCGGGAGATGAGGGTCATAAATCAAAGCAAATCAAACAAACACGGCTTCTTCTTCCCTGAGAGCGTTACGATAGATTCCATGATGGAGGAAAGAATTACTTACGACCACTTTTCAACCATCCACACTTGGACATGTTTCTATAATTTAATATCGAACAGTAAGTCCTTCAGTTTGCACACATTAAGCATGTTAAGCTCCGGTAATCAGATTAGTTTTTAATCAGATAGTTTCACAGCAGCGCTCAGCGACAACTTCAGGAAAAACTCTTCTCACAAACAACAAAGACCCCGACATAGTGACGCTTTCAATGTACGCATGATAAAAAACATGTTTGTGTGACGTGATATACAATATGTTTTCTATCAATAAATCTTTAATTTAAAGCAAATTTTCTGTTGGAACAATATGTTTCCAACAAATACCATAACTACTAATAATAACAATAACTAGGCAAGACCTGTATTCGCAAGGCAAATGCGTATTTGGCAATTGAAAATTTAAAAAAAATGGCAAAAATTTCAACCTGTATCTGGATTTGTCGACAAATTTGTTAATAATAGTAATAATGCAGAAAAAACAGAAGACTGACCTTGACCTTAAATATGACTTTGAGCGAAGGTCAAGGTCACACATTGAAAGGAAATGTTGTTCAATGGTACCAGTCTGAACACTGGATCTCAATTTGTGGCCAAGTTATCGGGAAAAAAGTTTTTTAAACTTTGACCCCAACCATCGTTTTACTGGGGTCGTACAGCTTCAGTCCTATGAAATTAAATACTCGCTTGAGATGAGCTTATCATGAATGTAAGCATTGAACAATAAATATTCATAGAGATATTAACAATTTTGGTTTTATGACACTCCTTGACATTTGGCTCCAGAAAAGGTCAACTGCACATCGTTGACATTGTCCCTATGAGATGACCATATGTGTCATTAGTGCTTGCAATAGACTCGGAGGAGGAGGAAACCCAACAAGCAACTCCTATGCGAACAAGGTATGGCAAGCGTGCAACCAAAAAAACGGTAATGAAAGAAGAATTATTGAAAAAGGACACGAAAAAAAATAACAGGAAACATAGGCAAATGACAAAAAAAGACACAAACTGACACAAAAACATAGAAACATAAAAGAGAATAAAAATTGATCAAACGACAACAAAAATACCACAGTTAAACCAAAAACATACCAAAAAAAGAGAAATGTGATTGAAAAAGGACAACCAAAATTCATTAAGAAACAACAAAAATAAACAAAATTAACCCCCAAAAATTACAAAACACTATCCAAAAACTTTACCACACAAAAATACACAAAAAATGTTTTTAAAAAAATTACAGCAAAAATAAAAATAAAATCCAAAATCACACAATTTGACTCCTAAAACATCAAAAAAATATATAGAACCACAACAAAAACACATAAAAATGAATCCAAACTCTGCATTAATGCTCCTATTGATGTTTATTATAAATGCTGACATGAATATTGATCATGTGACCCTCTCCAGGGTTTGACTGCGGTGGTTGTTCTCCCTCTAATGATGCTCTGAAGCTGTCAGAGACGTTGACCTTTAAACTCACCGTGTTGGCATTTCAGCTGCTGATCGACCCCACGCATCAACAACACAGCTATACAGTAAAGCTTTTCAACACGTGGGTCACTGACCTGTCTTTGGTTAACTTTTTTCTTTCATCATTATCTTGCTCGATTTGTTTGAATAAATAGTTTGGGAAATGTTTGTTGATCAGATGCACTTTCAGTTGTAAAATTGTGAATATTAGAAAATAAAGACTTAAAAAAGAGATTATCTTCAAAAATAGGAGCTTTTTTCTTCCTTTTTACAAATTGACAGTGAAATCATTGAGCTGAGGTAAAGGTGTGTGAGGGGCCAATCAGAGCTTTTTTTCTAGACTCTAATGAGATGTAGAACCTCCTGCTGTGTTCTACGGGAGATTTGAACAAAAGACTGACAATCTATTCTTTATATGTCTGGAACAAAGGGCGGAAACAGATCTAGTCTTCATACATCTGTAACAAAGGATTGGAACAGATGTATTCATTTTACGTCTGTAAAAGACGGAAACAGATCTATTCGTTACATGTCTGTAACAAAGGTATGTCTGTAGCACAGTATGGGAACAGATTTATTATTTAGATGTCTGTAGCAAAGTACAGGAACAGATCTATTCTTTACATGTCTGTAACAAAGTACAGGAACAGATCTATTCCTATATGTCTATAACAAAGGATGGGAACAGATCTATTCTTTACATGTCTGTAGCAAAGTACAGGAACAGATCTATTCTTTATACATCTGTAACAAAGGAGGGCATCAGATTTGTTCTTTACATGTCTGTAGCAAAGGACAGGAACAGATCTATTCTTTATACATCTGTAAGAAATGATAAGAACAGATTTATTCTTTATACGTCTGTAGCAGAGGGCAGGAACAGACCTATTTTTCATATATCTGTAACAAAGCACATGAAGAGATCTATTCTTCATATATCTGTAGCAGAATACAGGAACAGATCTATTGTTTACACGTCTGTAGCAGAGGACAAAAACAGATCTATTATTTATACGTCTGTGACAAATGACTAAACCATGAAGTAAAAGTAAAAACCGTATGTTTGCAAACACTTTAAAGTGAATGAAACATTTTGACGATGGAAGAAAAATAACATAGATTAGTGAGTTTTAATCAGAACTTTTCTTCTACAACGTAGAAAGTCATGACGTTTTTAATCAGTGAGAAAACCTACAACATTGTGAACAGAAAGATTTGCATGTAAATTTCAATCTGACTCAGAACATTACATAAAACTAAAGAAAAACAAACAAAGAGAATTAAAAAATAAATAAATTCAGATTTAAATAAAATGCCTGCTGACTGTCAGGAAAATTATCATTTTTTAAAAGTGAAATAAAAAAGAAAGAAAGAAAAAACATCTAATTATTCAGTTATAAATATAATAACTGAATAACTATAGTTATAAATATTCAGACTTACTTTTAACTGCTAAAACTACTTATCATATGACTTTTAATGTAACAATAGCTCTTAAAACTGTCATGGTCTTTTTATCATCTGTACTTTCATTGTAAAGTATCTTTATTTTTGTTTTTAAAAGTGCAATAAAAAAATGTAGATAATATTATTATTATGAAAATGAAGTTTTGACAGAAACCTAATGAAATAAACTCCAGTGCAGACACGAGCAACGATTGGCCCAGTGCCCAAATGTGGCCCCCGAAGTAAACACAGAAAATGACAAAAACCAGAAAAATATATTCAACGAAAACAAAAATGCACACAATTAACAAAAAATCATGCAAAATTTGAGAGAAAATTTATTAAAAAGTACTTTCATTGTAAAGTGTCTGAGTTTTTAGAAAAACACTATATAAAAATGAAGTTATTATCATTGTATGATGATGACATTTTGACAGAAATCTAATGAAATAATGAAGATATTAATACATGAAATATAACATTTATGCAAATATAACATGTTCAGGGGTCTCATTAAAAGTGAAGTGAGATTTATTACCAAATTTGTCAGAGGAACGACAGGTTAGATTATAAAGGTTTGGATTTAGTTTTCTGTGTATTTTGTAACAGTGAATTATATGTAGAAACAGAGTGAGTTTGTCATTAAATGAACAGTTTGCATCGTAAACCATCCAACTGCTTCCCTCCTTCATTTATATTCACACCACCTGTTGCTCTCGTAAATGAAAATGTTTGAGACGACGACGACGATGATGATGAGGAGGAGGAGGAGGAGGAAGCAATCCTCAAAGATAACATTAAATATCTGCATAAGAATGACATGAAGTCAGTCCTTTCCCTCATTAATAAGAGAGCAGAGCTGCAACGATGGCAGAGGAAACAGTGTCATTGACCAAATAATGTAGTCGTGATATCTCAGTAGGATTGCAAAGGGGCAAACGGGAACCTAAGCTAGAAACTTTTGGCAATATAAAAAAAAAAAACTTTTCATGTGAATAATTTATTGAAATGAAGCAGATATTGAGAATAATTATCAATACAAATATAAAAAACACATTTCAACAGAAGTACAACTTTGGAAAAAGAACTTTACAATTATTTAAGTTGAGTTTCATTGAATTTGTCACAAATTCACTGAAACTACAATATTTTCAGGGGTCCACAATGTTCCCATGCATGTGATGTATAGTATAACACGATGGAAATCATTTTTACTCTCAAATTGTTGAAAGAAAACTCACTTTTCCAAAAATTATTTGATTGAATTTCCTCAAATTAAATAATGAATAAATAAAATAAATGTAGTCATTGTCTGTCACCTGTATATATATATATATATATATATTATTATATATATATACGCCTCGTACAGGTTCTATACAATCAATCATTCTCTAGTCTGCACTGATGGAGGGAAATGACAAAAGACATGAACAGATCTATTATTCATATGTTTGTAACTAAGAACAGGAACAGTTCAATCCTCTTTTTCTTTGTCTGTTTTTTTTTTTTTTTTTTACTTTGTCTGCACATGCTGTCAAAGGTCAACACTACATGTAGTATAATCTATTTAAGACGGAAATGCATGTTTTGTTATTGCAACTAAATAAATGAATTTATTTTATTGCGTAATTGTGACCATCACCAGCCCTCCATAAGGAAGGGTAAGAAACAAATGATCAAAGGGAGAGTATAAAAATAGAGGGCAATGTCAGGGTTGGGCTCAATTATAATTGTAATTGCGTAATTGATAATTACAATTCTATTAAAAAAAAAGGCAATTATAATTGAACGCAAAACTGTGGATCCATGTTGCAGTTCTATGTACAGTTCTACACATACAGTATGTAGTTAATAATTGTTAAAATGTGTTTCAAATGAAACTTTCCCACATTTTACCATTAAAAAAAATTAATCCAGGGCTATACTGACACAAAAAAGGCTCAGACGCCCAAACCAGAAATATGAAAACCTATATTTTCATTGATTAGGAAACCTACCAAGGTAACCAATAGATTGGAAATCAATCAGATGATAGATATTTGTTTTTAGTGTATTTTACAGCTGATTTAGGACCAGATTTAATAAGAGATGCTAACAGAAAGCTAACACAAGAGAAAGGCTAACTTTTATTAGGTTATTTATTTAAGGCTCAGTAATTGTGATTAATTGTAATTTAACTTTAGTGATTGAGAACGTAATTGTAATTGACGTTCTGAGGATGAAAAATGCTTGTAATTGAATTGTAGTTGGAAAAATTGCTCCTGAGCAGTTAAGCCACGCCCAGTCTATACTATAAAATCTCCAATCAACAATCTATGCTAAGCTAACTAGCTACTCAATATACCTCTATTCACTCTGATCTCAATCCCACCTACTCACCACTGACTGTAGAGCCCACAGGTGGTAGTTTTTGTAAAAGGGGCGGAGTTAACAGTTAGCTTTTTTGTGACGCAAGATGATCCCAAAATGTCACATGATCTTGTTCTCAGCCAATAGCAAAAATCAATTGTAATAGCCCGGTTTCAACCCATAGAGGGCAGTCACTCTGACATTTTACAACTAAATATGACAAATTGAAATATTGTTGAAAGTTGGACCAGGATCAATTATCAGCACTCCTTACAATACACAAATACATTAGTATTCAGCAGAAAAATAGTGGCTTTATGCTGTTTATTTCTATCATAAACTGGCTGATTTTGACTTTTTTTTTACTTTTCTGTTTTGCACCGAGCCTGCACGTGCATGCACCTAATTTAGTATGTCACATGACATGGGTCTATTTGTCACATGCTCATACAGATGTGCAGTGAAATGAAAAAGACTGTTCCGCCTGGCCATACAGTAACAATAAACATTCACTTAGTAACATATATATATACAGTAAAATACAATATAATGTAAAAAATGTTTTTTGTTATTTGAATGTACAAAATATATAATAGAATACTATAAACTATAAAGTGTAAAGTGTCAGTGTGTAAAGTGACCAAGAACCAGTAAAATAGTATTGTTAAAATAATTTAAAAAAGGATTACTGATGTACAAAAATGTAAAAATATAGAGAAATGTAAACAATGTGCAGGCGTGTCAAAGTGCAACTGAGAAGAATAGAGTTAACAGTCCAGACAGCCTGAGGAAGACTTTCTGTGTTTGCCTTGATGTGTATTTACACACGCACACACACACACACACACACACACACACACACGAGTTCACAGCTGAGATGTGTCACTACAACCACATCCACACTCAATCACGACGTGAAGCTCACACACAGCCCCACTCTCCCACCACCTCACGCACACACACACAGAGACAGACGGAATACACACATGATGTGTCTGTACATACAGACATAGCTTGATAAAAACTCTGATTAGCGCAGAATCTGCACTTTATAGGAGCACAGAGTCAAAAACATCAATGCTACAGCGGCTCCCTCACACTCAACACAGTAGACGTCATCATTGGCTGTCAATCAATGCTCACTGAGGGCTGTGATTGGAGGAAAACCTTCTCCCTCCTCTCAGCTTTTACAGGAGGAGGGCGGGGCCAAAAGTGAAAGTGTGATGATGCAAGGGAATCTAAAGAATCCGTCTCAGGAGTCACGCCCATAATCAAGACCCACTCAGGCAGCCGGTCAACCAATAGAGGCCAGTATATCTGACAATTTACAACTAAATATGCAAAATCAAAAAGCTTTTACTAAGATGTGAGGAGTGGGACTATGTTTAATAAACAGCACTACTTAATACCCAAATACATTTGTGTTTAGCAGAACAAAGTGTGTTTGGGGTTTAGTTACTCTTATAATGATGGTGGCTGTGAACAGAGGGAAGGGGTGAGTACTTAAACCTAAAACTAATATTTGGCCCAATACGAGCTTATCCCCACAGCCCTAGGCCAGTGCATCCACGACCGATAGTGTGCAAGAGCCACTTCTGCCACCCCCGCACATTTGACTTTTTTTACTTTTTAACTGTTGCTCGTATTCTTCTGTCGAAGCTGTGGAGGAGTCCAAGGTAACTTTAATCAAAGGTAGATTTAGTTTGCACAGCAGCTCATTGTAAAACAGTTATTCACAGACAAATGTGAGATTCTGGTAAAACTCAGTGGAAAAACTGAAGGATATTTCTGTCGGTTACAGTGTAAATTTTGATTTATAGGAACAATAAAGTCTCGTTAATTGTTAGAGGAGGAAAAGGCAACAAATGGAAATCATGAGGTTTATCCTTAAAAAGGAATTTTTTTTGAGGTGGATGGAGGACACTTTACAGCAGACACGGCCAACTGCAGGCCAGTGGCCCCACATGGGGCCCTCGGTCGGTTATGTGCAGTCCGCAAAGTGAACGCACAAAATGACAAAAAAAGGCAAAATCAATAAGATTATTCTGACAAACATATAAAATTACAGAAAATACACAAAAGGACAAAAAAACACAAAAAGCATCAGAATAAAAATTACAGAAGAATATACAAAATTGCACTTTCCTGTATTAATGTCAGAAAGATACACAAAGCAAAAATAAACAAAATAACAAACACATTAAATTACAGAAAAATACACAAAATTATGCCAAAAACACAAATGATGACTACCAATTAACTGAAAACTTTCCAAAATGACACTGAAAACACAAAACTGAATCACAACACACAAAATAGAAAAATATACAAATTGATAACAAAAATTCACAATTTTACTCCAAAAGCAACACAAAACAATAACATGCAAAATGACAAGAAAATGTACGATACAACTCCAGAAACAAACAAAAATACACAAAGTTGCTCCAAAAAAACCCTCAAAAACAACTATGAACTCAAAATGACAACAACTCTAAAAAAAAAGACAAAACAACAACAAAAAAACAGTCATTTGGCTTCAATGACATGAAGATATACATATTTTAGCATTCTATACTCAATAAGCAAAACAAAATGTGAACCAGCATCACATCTCATAACACATCCAGTACACACACACACGCACGCACACACACTCTGTAGGATCGTGCATGTTTTTGCACTGAAATCTGAAATGCAGAATACTACAGAAGTGGATTAGGGCCAATTTTTATGGAGAAAATATTTTTTTTGGGTAAATAAGATTAAAGTTGAAGTTTCAAGAACAAAGTAGACAAAGTAGTCAAATCTACGGAAGCTGTCTAGGGCCAATTTACCATAAACGACAGCAGTTTCCGTAGCTCCTCAATAGCCACAGACGGACTAAATAATCGACCTCTTCCAAACTTCACTGGTTTTTCCTTCTGAACAGATTAAATTATTGTCCTTCAAGAGATTACAACGCAGTATGAACTAAAAGAGAAATCATCTCTGTTTTTAAACCCGACTTTGACGTAGGGATGGGCAATACGGAACAAAACTCATATTTCGATATACAATATAAATCTCAATATTTTAATAAAGTCTTACCAGAAAGACAATTCTGGGTTAAATTTGTTGATAAGAAAAATGACTTATAAGCACATTTATTGACAAACAGCTGCACAATATGTGCCACTTTAGTCTTTTCTCCTCTAAGGGACAGCACGTGTGAGTGAGTTCTGTAGTGTGTCTCGTTTAGGGGTAGATTTGGGTTAGGACGCACTCATAAATCCATCTAAATGTGCTTTTCATGCTGTTCTGAGAAGTAGCGAAAGCAGCGACTCCTAAAACGAGTATTTTAATACAAAATAAGCTTTAAAATTATATATTTCAGAAATATGTTAAAGTTTTAAAGAAGGACACTATTTGACTGTACTCTATGAATAGTATTAAATAATTGTATGATGTGATTTGTACTGTGTGAATGTATGAATAAAAAAAGGTCATTTTTTTTTTAGATATATATTGATATAAGCAACACAGTAGAGGTGGGCGACATATTGAGATCAGATATATCAAGTTTTCTATTTAGGCGATATAGAGAAATACAATATCACATATATATATATAATATTTGTATACACACACACACACATATATAAATAAAATAGATATATGTTGAATCACAATATATTGCCCGATATATTGCCCAGCTCTAATTTGAAGTATAGTTTACTTCAAATTAAGTCATTATAGTCATTGATACACAGCATATGATGAATTGGCCCTCGTCAGCTTCCGTAAATTTGACTTTATTAGCAAAACTTTGACTTTTATTTCTCGTCTTTTCCACTTTAATCTGACATTTTATTTCAACTTTATTCTCAAAATTCTCGACATTTCATCTTTATGCTTTTAAAAAAATCACAAAGAACCCATTTTGTATTTATATTTTCAGTCAAACTGGCTTCATGCAGTATGTAGCATTTTATTTCATTTATTAAAAATGTAATTAAAGCATTTTGAGTTTGAGGAATAACTAACCAAAAAATATAGTAATAAAGTTGCATATAAGGTAATATTAAAAAGCTTCATAATCTTAGTTTATTTCCTTATTTATTAGATGTCAAGGGTGGAAACTTAGATGCCACATTTTGTAGATATTTGATGATTTATGGTTGATTAAACATTTCTGCATGTTGCTGTCATTAATTCATCCTCTCAGACATGTTGCACATTATTTTCCCGCCTGTGTGTGATTTATCATCTTTTTATCAGTTTAGGTTTTTGTTTCTCTTCTTATTGTCTAAAGGGAAATAAAGCAAAGCAGCAGGCGTCAAAGCTCCAACTACCGCCGGTGAACCGTCACTTTCTCCTCGGTGTCCGAGCCTCGGAGGAATCTGTGCTGGACTGAAATGACTCCGTGTGTCCCTCATCCTCCTCCGGCTGCTCCGTCAGCTTCACTCCCCCGGTGCTCAGGCGGCGTCTCTACCCGGATCCGGGCTCCTCCGCCCGCTGCGTCACCGCGCAGGGTCCGCTCCCTCTCCGGAGGAACCGCAGGTAGAAAGCACCGCTGTAGTGCAGGGACGGGCCGACAGGGGCGCGCACAGCCTCTGCGCAGTGCATGTGTGCGTGTGCGTCCACGTGCATGTTAAGTGACTCATTTAATAAATTAAATTGTAACTTTTTTTTTTCTTAAAAATTAATTTTAACAGTTTTAGAAGAAAAAAAAAAAACAATACTTACTTGAGAGAAGTGTTAGAATTTTAAATAAAACATTTATTATGGACTTAAAAAAAAAATTTTTTTCCAAATTTTTGTTTGTTGTTGTTTAAAAAAAAAAAAAAAAAAAAAACAGCTTCTAGAAAAAAATATATTGATTTAATGATATAATAACAATCACGTTTTTGTTTCATGTTTTTTAAATTTTTGACTAAATAAAAGCCAACACTAATATAATGACTAATACTAATATAGCGTTTAACCAAAAATACTGATCCCACACACCATTTTCTCAACCTTTTTTCTCTACTGCATATGATTGAGAGAGAGATTTTTTGTCATGTTATTGATGTAATGATGATTTTACTGATGATTTTAATTGATTTTACTGATGATTTTAAATGTTCTTATTGATTTAAATGTTCTTATTGATTTTAAACAATTGATGTTTTATCATGTAAAGCACATTGAGTTGCCTTGAGTATGAAATGCGCTATATAAATAATATATTGCCTTGCCTATAGACCCATGCCACATGACCTCACAGGTCACGTGATGTACGACCTTCCGCCATGATGGAAGAACAAGCCACCGCAGGAAACGTTTTAGCCCACAGCGATGGTTAACGTTAGCGCTGCATGTGTTTGGCTGTTCTAACACGACTGGGACTGGAGTACACACGTCTTTTTTCAGGAAATTAAATTAAACTAAACTTAATTGTTTTATTTGCATTGATCCAAGTGGGCAGATCTATTTTTCAGCTCAGATTCTGAAAAACTAGCCTTTTACACTTATATTACAGATTAATTATGAAAAATTAGCCTTCTTACCCTGGATTTAACCACATGGAGTCCATTATGAATAAAAGCAGCTACTTCACAAATCCAGCCACAAACAAACTGGTTGTAAACTTCCAGTTCATTGAAACTAATATTTCTGAGGCGTTAAACCACCAAAGACAAAGTGTGAAAGATTTGAGGATAAAAACCTCTGCAGGGAGCGTCGGAGCGTCGGAGCTCTGGGAAACAATTCCCCGATGCAGCGGTTGTATACGTTCTGGGACGCAATGTTGAGAAAAACAAATTAGTCGCACACACGTGAACACAGTTTACAGTTTTCCACGGAGACTCAAGGTGGTTTGTCAGCTGGGTGATCACATGATGAACACATGTTGTAAATGTCATACTAACTACTCATACTAAGGCTGACGTCAAAATGAGTATGGAGTGCGTTCACATTAGATAGTATGGAAAGATTGAGAAATACCTGGATTGGTATTGGTCACAAAATTTAGGAAATAAAAGTGAAGACCCTGTTTGGACTGATATCTGTCACATATTGTTTGGATATTGTCGGTTTTTTACATATTTTGTATTTTATGTTTTATGTAGAAGTGCAAACAATAGTGCACACTTAAAATTACTTGTTTTCCTGCATAAAATCTGGGGTCCACAGTTGAAATCAAACTGCTCTTTATTTGGCCCCTAAACAAAAATGACTTTGACACCCCTGAGCTACTGTGTGACGTAAGAAAACAACATTTATTTGGAGGTGGAAATGGTGCACAGACAAACTTGAACCAAAGGATAAATGTGAGTCATCTCATTGTGAGTAGAAGCACCATCTTTGATCTGCTACACACTCATGTTTCATGTTGACACAGGGCCAAACAAAGCTTCAGAGCAGCTAAAGCCCACTAGGATTCACCAGAGGTTTAAGTTCTATAGAGGCATTGGACAGTTTCAATATATATACACCAATAAATCCTGCTTTTTCCCATTTTAGCAGAACACCCAGAGGATCATATATGAAGTATGAACTGACGGCTGTCATGCATGCTATAAAGTTCAAAGGGATTTTGTGAAAAACAACTACACACAAACACTTCCCTATAAAGAGAAGGTCATACATATGAAAACGGAATGGTTGGACTTATTTGAAGAAGTGCAAGAATCCTTCGAGGGATTTGTCGAATCTGCAGAAAGATGTAAAAGGAAGTGGAATAAAACCACGAATAAAGATGTCTGAGAATGTTGGATTGTTTTTTTCCTCTTTATTGATCCTAATGTTTACATTTATATGCAAGGCAAGGCAAGTTTAATAGGAAGGCAATTCAATGCGCCTCACATGATTAAAAAGTGCAAGAGAAAACATTTAACAGTTTAAAAATCAATAAGAACATTCAATCAAAATCTGCTGTAAAAACATCAAAATCAGCATTATGTCCATTTAAATCAGGCGTAAAAACATTAAAATATCCAGTAAAAACATCAAAAATCAACAGAAAAAAACAATAAAATCAGCAGTAAGAACATTAAAATCAGCAGTAAAAACATTAAAATCAGCAGTAAAAACATTAAAATCTGCATTATGCCCATTTAAATCAGGCGTAGTAAAAACATCAAAAATCAACAGAAAAAAACAATAAAATCAGCAGTAAAAACATTACAATCAGCCGTAAGAACATTAAAATCTGCAGGAAGAACATTAAAAGTATAAGGGAGTCAGATAGAGAAACATGTCTTTTGCATCCAGTGCATTCTGCAGTGATGAAAACAGAAAACCTCGATCAAGCTTGTAGCTTTACATGTATCAGGGTTATTGATTATGTTATTAAATCTAGTCATCTGTGTGAGATGATGAAATAAAAAACAGAATGATGTTCAGGTCAATGGAAACAATAGCATGGTAGATACTACGCCATACACAAGCAACTATGGTTTGCAGTTTGTGTCATAAAACAAAAGCAAGAATACATAAAACAAATACAAAGAATTACAACATTGCAGGAATATACAGTAAAAGACAAGATAAAAACACAGAAAATACTCCAAAAACACACAAAACTACTCCTAAAATGGACAAAACGACAATAGTATACACAAAAGTACACAAAAAGACAAGAAAAACACAAAAAATGACTCAAGCAAAACGACAACAGAAACTCACTCCAAAAAAACGCAAAATGACAACACAAATACACAATATGATCCCAAAAAACATGTTTTTCAGGAAAAAAAACACAAAAGGACAACAGAAATGCACAACAACAAACATACACATTTCTATAAAAACTCTTTGTTCTTTCCTGTATTAATGCTCAGTTCGCTCATTAATCTAAATGTTGACATGAATGTTGATCACGTGGCCCTCCCATCAAACAAACACAGTTTTGTGGCCCCACTGTGATGAAATGATTCATTTTCTCCAACTGTTAAACAGCAAAGAAACAACACAGACATCCTTCGGGCATCAAATGTTCCCAATCTGTGTAAAATGTCACATTTGTGTGATTATTGCAGACGTTTAAGCCACGCCCCCCAGATGTTCAATCTCTCCCTGTTGGATCAGTGCTGATGTGAACATCAGCAGCAGCTGTTGTCACACACTGTTATTGCCTGTTTGATGTAAAGGCTTTGTTTCTCCCTACAGGCGATAAGAACAGCCTTCGGATCAGCAGAGACGATTGGTCCATCTGTTGCTGCCATGTTGTGTGAATGCATGAGTGGTCGACCAAACCCAAGGCTTCCCTTTCAAATGTTTCCTTATACAAACGTACAAACATGCAGCTTCACTGGAGAGTGGGCGGCCAATCTCTGCACACACAGAAAAAATGCTTTTTTAATAAAAGTGTGTGTTTTTAAAGCTCTTCTGAATAAAGCGGAGGCGTTTGTGTGCTTTTTTTTTCTTCTTCTTCTTCTCCAGGCGTTTGACGTACACTGAACAAGAATATCAATTCAACGCTTTTGTTTTTTTTTTTTTACTGCCTTGTTTTATGAGCTGAACCAAACATCTAAAACCCTTTTCTATGCTTACAAAAAGGCTTTTTTCTCTCAATAGCTGTGTTCGTCAAGCTTTCTCCTTCAATCTCCATCACAGGTGAGCCTTAAATACAGGTGAAAGTAACAATTTACAGGTAGGCTACCCACGTTACTGCATTATGCCTATTTAAAATCAGCAGTGAAAACATTAAAATCTGCAGTAAGAACATTAAATCAGTCATAAAAACATTAAAATCTGCAGTAAAAACATCAAAAATCAACAGAAAAAACATTGAAATCTGCAGTAAGAACATTAAATCAGTCATAAAAACATTAAAATATGCAGTGAGTTGATTCAAATCTGCAGAAAAAACATTAAAATTAGCAGTAAAACAATTGAGCTGTGTGCGTGTGTGTGTGCGTGTGCGTGCGTCTCAAATATCTCTGCGGATCAGGATCAGACTGACCTGAGGCTTTCAACATGGCTGCTGCTTGGTTTAAGGGTGTGCAACGTCAGATTTGTTTGGACTGCAAAGATACAGTTAATACATTATTTCATAAATGCTTTACAAATTCCGCGAGCATTGTCCACCGGAGCCACCACTGGAGGGCCCACCCCGACGCCCCACCTCTTGAGTGAGAAGGGTCTGTCTGCAGACGCAGAAATCAGAAATGTTTTTAATGGCCATGTACAGTTTTAAGGACAGTACAAGGAATTTGTCTTGGTAGTTGGTGCTCAAAACAAACAAAAAAAATAAAAAAAACAAAGAACAACCCAGCAACAATAATAATAATAATGATAAATATGAAGGATGAGGGATAAATAAAGGATAGATAGAGAATAAAGGATAAATAGGATAAATATAAATATAAATATTTTTATCGTCTTTTCACATTGAACATAATCAAATGTTGTTGTGTCATTTCTGATCAAAGCCCAGCCACTTTCTTGGGGTTCAGGTTATGGTTTCTAGAGCTTGATATTTTTTTTTATTTTGAATTTTAGAAATTAAATTAAAATTTTCGTTATTTTATTAAAAAAAAAACCAATTGTACATTTTGGCAAACCTGGGGAAATTGTGCAAGACTTGTTCTCTTTATTTTTAAATTTATTCATGAGATACTTCTACTTAAGTAGAATATATCAATACTCTGTCTTTACACCTCTGTCCTTAGGCTGGACACAATAAAAATGACACGTGTCAAACTCAAGGTCCGGGGGCCAAATCTGAGCATGAAATTCAGCCCCTCAAATTTTAACAGCACCTTAACACTTTGTATATTAATTTCTAACATTGGATGATAAGCAGCCCAGCACTAAGAAATGTTAAATGCTAAATAAATAGATTTATTTTTAAAAATGTATGTCTTTTATCAGATTCTACCTAAACCGCCGCATTGGTGCAAATTTTATCAAATTATCGTGCACATGTCCCATAGAATTAAACCAGGGAAATCACACCCACAAATAAACCCCTTTATAACAGTACAGAGTATGTACACCTCTTTGTACATCCAACCTTCAAACACATACTCATTCGGCCATAAAAAAACACTCTACTTAAGCTCCTCCCACTATATGAATACATACTTCCGACGGGCACTGTACTTGTTGTGTAAATTACTAAATAACTCAGCCCCTACAAAATACACATATTATCCCCAAATTAGATAAAACTTGTTCACAAAATCAAGGGAATTTGAAAGTGAGAATCCTACAGGGACTGATATGTGTCACTTATTGCTGGAATATTATTGTTGCCTTCCATACTGTATGTATTGTTCATCTATAGAGGAACAAACTTGTGCACAATAAAGTTAAAATTGCTTTTTTTCTTTCCTAAAATCTGCAGAGCGTGCAGTTAGAATACCGAACGTTGGGAATGTCCATGTTTTCACCGTGTGGTGCAGATGGCGTTGTGTGGGTGAGCAATGTGTTGATGTCAAGGTTGTGAATCGTGTGACCCAGTGGTTCTAGTACTCCCCTTATGTCCGACGAGAACATTTGGCAGAGAATGTGGAAAAAACATCTATGGATCATAATGATGGAATGAATAACATACATTTTAAAAAATCTCAATTTGTAAAAAAGTGGAAATAAACAGTATAGTATCAAGATTTATTTCTAACGTTTTTATCATTTATGGTCATTTCTTGGTGTGGAACAAAGACTGATCCTTGTATTTTCAGTTCTTGATCAAATCAAGACCATTTCTATTATCATTTTGTGTATTTAATGTGTCATTTTGTTGTTGTTTGTTCTTTTCATAATTCAGTATATTTTTCTCTCATTTTGTGTGTTTTTGTTGTTGTTTTTGTGTGTTGTTGGTGTTATTTAAATCATTCTGTGTGTGTGTGTGTGTGTTGTGTTGTGTCATTTGGTTGTTTTGTATGTTTCTCTGTTATTTTTGTGTGTTTTGTAGTGATCTTATATATTTTTCTCTCATTGGTTGTCGTTTTGTGCGTCGCTGGTAATAAAAAATATTGTTATCTCTCTGTTTAGTGTCATTTTAGTGTATTTGGTTGTTTGTCTGTTCACATTATTCAGTATATTTTTCTTTTATTTTGTGCATTTTTGTTGTTGTTTTGTGAGTTGTTTTTAACTAAAAATAAATATTTTTAATGCTTTCTTTTGTTAATTTTACTCTCGCTGTCTCTCAAGTACCCCCTGTAGTGCCATCGCGTACCCCCATTTGAGAAACACTGGTGTGACCTATGGTGTCTTCATTTTTAGTTTCTAATTTCAAACCTGGCTACAGCTTATTTTACTACGTGTACTTTTTAACTTTTCCTTCAGTAGAGAAGGTGAGTTAGTAAATGTACTTTTTCCAGCTGTGCATGGAAAGCATTGGTTTATGGGTAATTTGGTGTTTAGCGAGCGGTTTGGATTTGTGTACCCTGTGTTTTGTAACTCCTCAGATGTATTAACTGAAGCTCCGTGAAAAAACATGTTTTTCCAAGACAAACAGATTCAGAGTTTGATGAAAGGACGGCCTTACCTCTGCAAATGATCCATCTAATTGCTTTTTGCACAAACAGAGAATGCATTACGCTGCTTTCACAGTTTATACAACAGGAAAAAAAAAAACAGGCATCAGTCTTCTCCGACACAGAGAATCAAGGTCATCGCGCCACTCTTCATCGCTGAACAAGCAGCACCGCAAGAGCTTAAATATTGCATTCTTTTTATCAGAGTGGGAGCTCATCCATCGCCACAGGCAGCCGACTCCTACGGCGACTAAAAGGTCACGGATGCAACCTGCGTGCACGTTACAAAGAGCATCGCCTTCGCTGCAAATGGCAGCCGTATTCCTGAAGGAGATGAAAGCTTAAACAAATCTGTGAGTGAGACTGAAAGGAGGATGTGGATTTGTTCTAAACCCGGCTTCATTAGCAGCTTGATTAGAGTTAGTCATGCAGATACTGTTCATCACAAGTTATTAATGTTATTAATTAAACACACACTTAAGTGTTTGTATTTATACTTTTTTTTATTAAATTGTTCAGTCCAATTTATTTCAGAATTTTCTGTTGCAATTAATGCACCAGTTTTCAGACACTCCCTAAAGATTAATTAAACCCCAAACCCACTTTTTTCTGCTGTTGACGGTTAGTAAAGGTATTTTAATTTAGAATTTTTAGTTGTAAAATATCAGTTATTGCCCTCTCAGGATTGAAAGACGGCTATTACAATTAAATTTTGCTATTGGCTGAGACGGATTATCGTGACCATCACACACAGAGACAGACAGGAATACACACTTGACGTGTCTGTACACACACACACATAACTTGATGGACCCTCTGATTAGACCAGAATCTGCTCTTTATAGAAGCTCAGAGTCAAAAACATCACAGCTGAAGAAAAGAGTTCTGCATTAAAATCAATGCTCACTGAGGGCTGTGATTGGAGGAAACCCTCCTCCCTCCTCTCAGCTTTTATAGGAGGGGCGGGGCCAACAGTGAAAAAATGGTGATGCAGGGGAATCTAAAGAGTCCGTTGCAGCCAATAGCAAAATTCACTTGTAATAGCTGGCGTTCAACCATTAGAGGCCAGTAACTACACTAAAAACTAAATTAGCTAAATTAAAACACTTTTGATATAATGTTAAAAATTGGACTGGGATCAATCAACAGCAATATAACTAAATACATACAGTATGTATTCAGCAGAAAACAGTGGGTTTGGGGTTTATATACGATAGTGGAGCAATGCCATCAGGGAATAAGGTACTATTCTGTTTGTATTGCAGCATCTTTTTCATGTTAATGTGATCCAATATTCTGAAAAATCTCTGTGAAACTAACCCAACACGTCTTTTTCCTGGAAAAAGCAACGCTGGCCTGCGATTGCTTTGCAAATGGGCCTCACAGCATATCTTGTCATTCTCAGCGGTGCTCCTGATGCTGTTTGAACAGTTTGCACAGAACGTGTTCACAGCTCCATCCCTGCATTAAGTATAAAGTATGAGCACGTGATGATATCAATAACTCTGCAACGCTGGCAGCTCCTTCAGAGGAGAAAGAGGCACAATCACCATGTTTGTTTGCATCGCTCTTTGGTTTAAAGTAGGTCCATTTATTTTCCTGTGATTAGAGGAACGTGACGGAGCATGTTGAATATTTATTCTACTCGCAGCGTTTGACGTCAGTTTAATTTTACCGTGAACAACTGTTGGAGCCGTCAGCCATGGCGGAGTAAAGGGTGCTGAGTTCCCTGGGCCCAAGGAAGGGGCAGAAGTCTGTTTTATATATATGTAGGAAAATGCATTTTAAAAAGTTTTAGATTATTTATATTGGAATGAAAAGGGCCCTGTGTGAATATAAAATGGTTGTTGAGCACAGTTTTGGCTACTTTAGCATTTTGACTTCACCTTTTATTGTCTATTTACGCCCACAAGTTTTCTATTGCTCTATTTTTTCTACAGTGAGAAGAAAACAGTGACGTGCAGCTCCAGGAATCAAATCAACTGGTTCGTCCTATTTATGGCACCAGCAGAAATAATAACAGCTTTCAACTCATCAATTATACTAAAGGCTGGAGTATAAAAGGTTTGGTATGGAGCAAACATGCACAACTCTTTCAAACTGCAGTATATATGTTTGTTTTTGCATCATTTGGTCAAAAATCTCTTGGCTTTATAGTCAAGCTTTAGAAAACAAGGAGCGTGACACTCTTTCACAGCCAATCAGAGGTCTTTTTACAAACAGAGTGCTCCATGAGTGGTTTTTGGGCATTCGTAGGAAAATTTCAAGACCACTTTTGACGAAATATATGGATTCAGTCAGACATGGCATCGCTTTCAAGGTGAGCAGTGGTGGCTTGGTTATGTCAACATTTTTTCTGACAAAACAATTGATTGTGTTTGTCGTGATGGTTGTGTCTCAGAATGGTTTATATGGTAAAAAACGGAAGATTCTAAGCTTTCAAACGGTATATGATACTTGTGATATGCTGCTGTATTTGAGAAGCTTGTAATCCTTAAGAGCGTGAATGAGAACACGAGAACATGTATTTAGACCAGTATTCAGGAGGGTGGACGCGTCGACGCAAATGTTTGTGGTCAACATTATCAATTGTGTTACTAATCATTTTTGCATTATTGTATATGTTACACACATTGTGATTGGCATGAATCTAGAGACGTTATATATATCTGATTCTACTTTTTCTTTGGTTCCCCCGGCAACATTCTCTAACTCCGCCTATGACTGTATAGTTGCTTGAATCACCAGTGATGAGTCGCTTGAACATAGTGGTGCTTTTTGCTTGATTCATCCCGTCATCTACCCTAGTGACGTGACGACGTGGGGAGAAACTTATTGCCGATTGGACGCCACGACACAGCGTCACTCATGATCAGTGACACTTTACTCTTTTGTTTGAGCTGTTTTTCTCGCCAATGTAAAAAGAAATGAACAAAAGATGTTTTTTTCCATTTCCTGTTTTCCTCAGGTGGGCTTTGATCTCAGTCTGACTCAGAGAAAAGACAGCAGCTTTTATTTCATATATAAATCTGGTTAAAGTGGCCGTTGCATCAGATAAACATCATATCGGCTTTGAAAGGGTTTTATCTCAAGCCTCTGAAGGAGGCTTCACCTTCAAGGGAAAACACACTTTCATTGCATTTGGAGAATAAACTGGATTGGTTTTGTCCAGAGAAAGTACTACTGTATCAAATATATAACCACAAAAACCACTGCTTCAGATCATTTGCACAAACTTCCCGGAATTTCAGGGATCCTGCGACTCAGAACCATCAAAATGAAACTTTGTACACTTTCACTTTTAAGCAAACAGGTCATTTCTTTGCTCTGCAGTCATTGCAGTATTTGCAATCTTCCCGCAATTATTGCACAACTTCTGCCTGTTTCTCTCCGAGAGGAACAAAGCACTCATACAAAGAGAGATTAAACCAATCAATTGCATATTAATGTGCAGAACTAAAGAGGTCACATGAAGAGTCCCAATTACTAGGACATTGTGTTCTTTTTAGGACAGTTTGGAATATTTTTACACTGCAGTGTTTTCTCTGGATTTCTTCCAATGTCGCTCCATCAAAGGTGACTCATCTCATAAAAACACACAGAGGAGATGAAGCTTTTTCTAATGTCTCTGTCACCATGACTGAGTGATTAAACCTAATGAAGAGCATGGTCCAGACTCATTCACGGAGCCATTGATGCTGTGTTCACACCGGACGCGGCGTGAAATGTTGGCACGACCAGATTATATACAAAGTCAACGGGAAGACGTGGTAAGAGGCAAATTCTTCTCCTGTGGTTTGGCGCGGTTTGATTCGCGTGGTAAGAGAGTAGGCCATGGCGTGTGCGCCCCCAATTTTCCGTGACATTCGTCATTTGCTTAAGTTGAAAACAATTAACTTCAGGGAGTTGTCGTCAATAGGGATGTACATTGATAAGTATTTAGCGATTCCGATGCTTTATCGATTGCTGCTTATCGATCCGTTTGTTTTTTATCGATTCCCAAATAGGCTGAAAAACAACTAGTACATGAGTACAGAAAATAATACAACCTGTAAAATGAGTCCACAAGTCAAGTGGCTATTGGCTTAATTATTAGTGTGCTCTCATCCGACGCTAACGGCTATGCTAACGGCAGTTCGGCATGACAAGATCGCTGCTTCCAGCTGTGCATCCAAAACGTGTCCTTTTTGCTTTAGCAGGTGTTGGGCACAGAACCTCCTCACGGACATTTAGGAGGATTTAGAGACTCCTAAGTGTTGCAGAGCTAAAGATATCACAGAATGTGTAACGCTTCACTTCCGGGTCACGTACTTTGGGAAATCGGTAATGGAGAAAACAAATAAAGGTGTTCGTTTTCATTTTTCCATTTTCTGTACCGAAGCAAAAGAGCTTGAATTTGAAAAACAAGGCGTTTTCCGTTTTTTCATTTTGGTTTTGGAAACAAATATCAAATAACGAGTGTTTTTTTTGTTTTCCATGTTTTCGTTACAAAATGAAAAACGAATGAACGAATGATACACGGATTCAAAACTAGTCCAAGTCAAGTCAAAAGTGCTCAACTTGAAGTCGTAACAAGTACATAATGTACCACAGCTGGTGCCATTTTACACAGCTATTTTTTCAACTGATATAAACAATGAATTACTTTGACAGAGTTCATATTTGTCAATTTATTTTGCTTTCCACGTCAAAGATTGAGTCAGAGTACAGTTCATAACACATTTTATCCTGAGCTAAACCACAGGTACAAGTCACATTTTGGTGCTCTTGCAAGAAACACAGCATCATCCTCACATCATGTGCTCTTACTTTGAAAATAGGCCAACTTCCTGTTCCACCATGTGAACAAACTGGTTATTTTTTTTAATTCCAACATTTAATTTTTTGTTTTTAAAAACAAAATAATGTGAATCAACTGGTTTTCATCTCTTCTTAACACTTATAAACAAAAATGCCAAACTTAATTTTTGCATTTTAAAAAGGCATGTACGGTATGGACCCTGGAGCAGACAAACAGATGTGTGTCAGCGCTTAAAGATATGAAAGAAAATATTAACAGTGATGAAAACGACTCGTGTGCAGACATGGAGCAGTGAGGAGGAGCACTTAAATGATGAGGTTTTTATCACGTTTAGTGGACAAATGTTTCTATAACATAGATTTTCTATAATGGAGCTGTTAAATGTGAACGATGGTTCTTTCACACATCTGTCACATTTATGAACATGTATAACACCTTCAGTGGGGGCGGTGAACAGCTGTTTTTAATTAACAGTCAATAACCTGCAGTTTTACTCTACCAGCTAAAGAAGCCCGATGATGAAAAGCATGTGATGAACGTCCAAGGTCACAGAACATTTTCCATTTGTTTCTATGTTTTCAACCTATTTTAGTTTTCAGAAACAAGGTGAAAGAACGGAGGAAGGTTGTGACGTACGACTGTCACAAAGCTCCAATGACGGCAGTGATCACGTTTCAGCCTTGAACTGCTCAAGCCTTCAGAATAAAAGAAGCTTCTCTGCAGACGTAAAACAAATAAAGGAAGTTCATCTATGCTCATCCATTGAAAGCCAACTCGCTTCAAATGAATCATTTCTATTACATAGGAACCAACTTTGTCCTGTTGCTTTAGTCCACAGGCGACTGGTGGCCCAGGGTCCACACGCGGCCCTCTGTCTATATTTGTGTGGATGCTAAAGTGAATAATTCAAACAGAAATATACAAAAAGATGAATAAAATTCACAGAATTACTCCAAAAACACACAAGGCAAGTACAAAAATACACAAAAATATACAAAATTATAGCAAATATATACACAATTGCTCCACAAATATATATGACAAGCAAAAAAACAGGAGCACAAATCTCCTTTTTGTCAGATATTATCAGTTATCTGGACCAGAATACAGTATATTATGATCATTCACACTTTAAAGGCCTGGAAGAAATTTCTATCCGCACTAATAAACATACAAGTCACAATGTATGGACAACCAGATAATATGTGATGTGGTAATTGAGGAACCAACCCAACATAAGTCAGATTTCATCACTCGTCACTTATGAACTGAGTTATTTTTTTTATTTTTTTTAAATTTTCTAATTAATTAATCCTTTTTTTCTAATGTAACCTTCTGGCCCGAGGTCTATCTTTGGATAAAATTTTGTTAACATCCATTGAGTACTTTTGTGAAAATATTTTGTCCTTGGTGGAAGTGAAGACTCACATGCACATAACTATAAAAATAATACCACAAAATGGCAGGAAAATAAACAATCTAGGCTCCGCCCAGGCCCGTTTAGAAACACCTAGGGCCTGTACTATGAAGCTGGATAAGAAGATCTGGGATATCTCTCTACTAACCAAACACTCTCCATCAGAGAGCAGCTGTACTATCAAGCTGGATATCAACACGTTCACTTAAGTGAGTTGATTTCAGCCTGGCTAAATGTTAAAATCAAAATGCTCACTGTTAAATCTAAATATTAAATGTTAAATCTAAATGTGGAGCGCAAACACTTTTAGAGCTCTTTGTGTCAATGAGAGTTTATTTCAGTGCTTCAGGTGAATTAGCATATTAGCTAAATATTTGTTTCATCTGTGACATTTAGATTTTACATTTATATTTAGATTTTACATTTAAGATTTACATTTCACATTTAGATTTAGATTCCACATTTAGATTTATATTTAGTATTTAGATTTACATTTCACATTTAGATTCAACATCTACATTTACATTTAGTATTTAGATTTAGATGTAACATTTTGATTTAGATTTAACATTTAAGATTTACATTTCACATTTATATTTAGATTCAACATCTACATTTAGATTCAACATCTACATTTAGTATTTTGATTTAGATTTAACATTTTGATTTAGATTTAACATTTAAGATTTAAATTTCAAATTTAGATTTAGATTCAACATTTAGATTTAGAATTTAGTATTTAGATTTAGATTTCACATTGACGTTATATTTTTACGAGAAAAGTAAATATCACAAATTTCTCAAACATTGCTGTAAATCTGGTCAAAAGTAACATAAAAAAAAATGTATATTAAATATTTTCAAACATTTTCTAAATGTTGTTTGCTAAATTTTGCAAAAAGTTGCTTTTTAATTTAGCGCGCGCAACTTCACAATTGGCGTCCCATACATGACGGGGATCACGTGTCCTCTGATCTGTTGTTGCTATATTTAGCATCTTTCAATCCTAATCCTACATAACCCCACAACATCACTCCCCCAAACCCCAAAAATGCCAACATAGCTCTAAACTTGTCATAATTTAGCAAGCGACAATTAATGACAGCCTCCGTGACACCTTATTCATGCTAATGACAACGTAATGTCTGCCTTTTGTATAAAACTTTAAGTAAAGTGTTTCCTCTGTTAAACACTTTGTATTTTTTAAGCTATTTTTTTGTATAGTTGTCATCATTTTGTTTATTTTTGTTGTCATTCTGAGTACTATTATTTTAAGTCATTTTTGGAGTTCTTTTTGTTGTCTTTTTGTGTGTTTTGCAGTAATTTTTGGTATTTTTTGTTGTCTATTTGTGTGTTTTTTGGGGAAATTAGAAATATGACGTGATAAAAACTGAGGAAAACATGTCCTACGCTGGGAAATGACTAGAGTTACTGTGCACAGTGAGATGAAATGCTAACAGTCAGTGCCGTGTGACATCATCACTTCTTTTATTGGAGGCTTTTTTTTTCTGTGACGCTCTGAGTTTCCTGTTGAGCTGTCAACGCAGCAGACAGAGTGAAAACATGGCCGTGCGCAGAAAGGACAGCTTCCTCTGGGGCAAAGGTACCATTCTTTCCGCTTCTTCTTCCAAACTTTGACGAATAACCGCCACATTTTCTAATCAGCTTTGAGGTGGATTTTGTGTGATTGATTATATCAATGGGATTAAATGATGGTGGGAAAAAGAAAAGATCAAATTTACAGTTTGTTCACCACAAAATAAGGATTTATCCAAAAGATACTAAAATATTTTTTAACAATGAGCAGATGGACTGAAGTGTTACGTTACAAAATCTGCATTAAAAAGTTCAACGATCAAGTCTTCTAGGTCTTCATAAAACGTCATTATAAATCAAATATAGCATTTTTTTATCATTATTATTATTATTATTATTGTTATTATTAATAATCTAATTATTTTCAAGATATAAAGGGTTCTGAGGGATAAATTAAGCTGTAGCTCATCTAATCATAACTTAACATCACTTTATCTTATCTTATCACATCTTAACTTGTCTTTTCTTATCTTGAATAAACTTATCTTGTCTTAACTTGTATTATCGTATCGTAACTTATCTTGTCTCATCTTAACTTAAAAAAAACTTAGCTAATCTTGTCTTACCTTATCTTAACTAGTTTTGTGTTATCTTAACTTTACTTGACTTAACTTAGCTTCTCTTGTCTTGTCTTAACTTATCTTACATCTTATCTTAACTTGTCTTATCTTATCCTAACTTATCATGTCTTAACTTAAATAAACTTAGCTTATCTTGTCTTATTTTATAATCACTTAACTTGTCTTGTCTTATCCTAACTTTTTTGTTTTGTCTTTTCCTGTCTTATCTGAACTTATCTTATCTTATCTTAACTTTTCTTGTTCTGTCTTTTGCCGTCTTATCTTAACTTATCTTGTCTTAACATATCTTGTCTTGTCTTATCCTAACTTATCATGTCTTAACTTAATACAAACTTAGCTTATTTTATCATCACTTACCTTGTCTTATTTATTTTGTCTTTTCCTGTCTTATTATAACTTGTCTTGTCTTATCTTAACTTGTATTATCTTAAATTGTCTTATCTTGTCGTGTTTTAACTTGTCTTTCCCAGGGTGGGGGAATCCATGTGCACAGCTAAAATGATATTTTGAAACCAGAGGAACATGACAAGGCAACGTCTGTGTTATTGGATTCAATAATCGTTTTATGGGATGATAAAAAATAAAAAAAATAAAATATATATATATATAAAAACAGCCATGATGGGTCAATAAAATACCAGACCAAATAATGATGATGAGTCCATAAACCTCAAATACTAATAATTCCTATCATCTGTATTGATTTAAAGAAAGTCTAGCTTTGCTACCCAGCATGTAAAGTTCTGTTCTGTGTATATTTGTCCTGTCTGAGCCCAAAGTGTCTGGTGTTCTAAAAATAAACCCTGATCATTAAAAAGAGGAAGAGAAGCAGCTTTTTTCTTTCTGCGCTCACAGCGCTGATGAATGAGGTGGTGATGCATTTTAAGCTTTATCTGTTTTACTGGTCACTTAGTTTTATGCTTAACATTCTCAAGTCTTTAAAAACGCTAAACTCTAAGCTGACGCCATTGGGGTCAATTACATTTTTCAGTTACAATTACATTTTCAATTACCCATGTTCAATTACGAGAACAGTGACCAGCATTTTTTACACTTACAATTAAATCACAATTATTTTTTATCCTCAGAAAGTAAATTACAATTACGTTCTCAATTATCAAAATTAAATTACAATGAATCACAATTACTGAGTCAGAAATAAATAACCTAATACAGACTCTTTCCAAAAAAAAAAAATAGAATATCAAGGAAAAGTTGGTTAATTAACATAATTCTATTCAAAAGGGTAAACTTTCAACGATTTCAAATATTTATTGGTTTATTTTTACATAATTTGGGCTTCCAGCTCATAAAACCCACAAAAACAGGAATTCAAAAAATTAGAATACTGTGAAGAAAAGAAATCACCATTTACTTTTCAGTTTTTGTTGGCCAGTGGTCCATGGTCCTCTTTTCTGATGAAAGACGAGTGAGGAACAGAACATTTCACCACAAACCATGACTGACTGTGGATATTTCACTGGACCTCAAGCAGCTTGGGTTCCTCACTGAATGAAAGGCACAGAAAAGAGGACCATGGCCCACTGGCCAACAGTCCAGTCCTTCTTCTCCTCTTTTTTTCTGCAAAAACTGAAAAGTAATGGTGATTTCTTTTCTTCACAGTATTATCATTTTTTGAATTCCTGTTTTTGTGGGTTTTATGAGCTGGAAGCCCCAAATTATAGAAAAATACTTGAAGTAGTTTAAATTGTGGGCCCTGAATCTGTCTATGAAAGTTTAACTTTTTGAATGGAATTATGGAAATTAAACAACTTTTTCATGATATTCAAATTTTTTGGAAAGGGTCTGTAGACGTTAACCTTCCTCTTGTGTTAGCTTTCTGTTAGCATTTCTTATGATAATTGGTCCTAAATCAGCTGTAAAATACACTAAAAATAAATACCTATCGTCAGGTGATATACAGTATCACCTGATACCTCTGAGGAAGACTGGCAGTTGACAGTCAAAACATGTCAGGAGATTGTTGTGGAAATCTTTGAGCATATATTAATATGTCTGATGAAATAAAGGAGACCAAACTATATTTTATGGATTTTATTCCAGAGCTCTGGCATAGAAAATACTGTAGGTACAGATGAAAAGGTCTTGTGGAGGGGATGAAAAAGTGGCCACACACAGTAAGAGCACATATTTATTATCGGCTGGAAAAGACAAAATGATCAGAAAGGCTGTTATTGGCTAATCAAGGGAATAGGTTTTTCCTGCAGCTCAGGAAACACTTAGTTTTGAAAAAAAATCCTGAAAAACCTTGTTTGAATAAACAAAACCATAACAACCTTTTTTATTAAAGACAAAAATAACTTACTGGAATTATTGCTTTATATTGTTTTTTAAAAAATAGAATAGAATACCATACAATCCAAAAACATTGCTTTTGTTGTCATTACACACAAAATACAACAAAATCAAGAGACAAATCTTGTGGTGCAAAATACAGAGACAATAAAAAGAGAGACAGAGTGTTTTTACAAGAAGAAACAATAAACAGTGAAAGAAATGATGATATTTTTAATGTTTGCGATAAAAAAAATATAATCCAAATCCAATAAAGTAACGGGGGCAACTTTAATACCTTTACTTGAGTACTGAAGTACTTTTACCACCTCTGCTCCTCTGATGATTTCTGTCCCCAGCAGAGATGAAGCAGGTCAGCGGTGCAGTGAGGACTCACACACCTGAGCTGCTGGACGACATTCAGGTGCTTGAAACGCTCCGATGGCCCCAAAAGTCCTTCATTAGCAGGGCCTCAATATTCTACCACATGCTCACACACTCCCAGCACGCCGAGCAGCACTCAGCCACTTTTAATGAAGATGTGAAACAGAATGATTTATTCTCACGTGTGTGTGTGTGTGTGTGTGTGTGTGTGTGTGTGTGTGTGTGTGTGTGTGTGTGTGTGTGTGTGTGTGTGTGTGTGTGTGTGTGTGTGTGTGTGTGAGACAGAAGCTAAGGTTGCGGGTAAGGTCAGCAGGTTCTCACGGTGCTGAAGTCACAGAGAAGTGAGTATGAGGATTATTTGATGACTTCTGTGAGTCAGCATTAACTCTTCCTCTTAAAGTCACTCTGAACTTTTTTTTTTTTCACGCCCAGGAAATAGTCTGCAGTCGTATCCAGTAAATCACACATATGTATCAGCAGCAGCAGCAGCGTTGTGTTGCATCTCTATTAACACATAGAGCTGTTCCTACAAATCTGTTGGTTTATAGACCAGAAGTGAAACTAGAACTCACTACCTCTGGATCTCATTTCAAATCCAGACTCAAAACTCACTTATTTGAAAACGCATTTCCCACCTGATTTTAAATTTTATTGTGGTTTTATACTATTAGTACAGTGCCCATTGGAAGTATGTATTCATATAGTGGGAGGAGCTTAAGGAGAGTTGTCAATTATGGCCAAATGAGTATGTGTTTGAAGGTTGGATGTACAAAGAGATGTACTGTACATACTCTGTACTCTGTTCGGTTGTAAAGGGTTTATTTGTAGGTGCAAAGTAAAAGAGTGTGTGTGATTTACCTGGTTTAATTCTATGGAACATGTGTATGATAAATGTGTTTGTTGTTTTTTGTTACTCATTTTTATATTTTTTTTGCTTGGTGTATTTTTCTGTAATGTATGTTTTTGGAGTCATTATGTGTAATTTTGTATCTGTTGTGTTTTTGTGCATTTTATGTGTAATTATTGTCTTATGTTGCCATTGTAGTGTGACTCTGGAGTCATTTTGTGTGGTATCTTAATGTAGTTTTGTGCATTTCTGTTGTCATTTTGTGTATTTTTTGTATAAATATTTATTTTTTGTATTTTGAGTCATTTTCATATTTTTGTTGTTCTTTGGTGTATTTTTCTGAAACAAATTGTTTTTTGGAGTCATTCAGTGTGTTTTTGGAGCCTTTTTGTATATTTTTGTGCATTTCTGTTGTCGTTTTGTGTACTTTTTAAAAATTAATAATTATTGTTTTATATATTGTTTTAAATGTCGTTTTTTGTTTTATTCTACTCAGTAATATGTGGTGAGGGCGTGTTGTTTTGAGGTGTGTTTCCTCTAATCTAATCTAATTTCCTCTAGATAGAGAGATAGATAGAGAGAGAGATAGAGAGATAGAGAGATAGAGAGATAGAGAGATAGATAGATAGATAGATAGATAGATAGATAGATAGATAGATAGATAGATAGAGGAATGTTTTAATTTATTTATCTTTAAATTATTACTATATTATAATACTGGATATTTAAGGCAGAATACTAATACGGGACGATGGTGGGAAAAAGGGGTAAAATACAGGAGTTTCTCGGTCAAAACGCGAGACTTGACACATATGTTCTTTATCATATTTCTATAAGAAGCAAAAGGAAACTAAACATTGTGTGTGTTTATTCTCTGCTGCAGTAAAAACTCCGTCAGGAGCCGAAGATTTCTTCGTGGGAAAAAGAAATTCAACATGGACCCTAAGAAGGTGAGTGGATTGTCAATCCATCACAGAGCGTTAATGCAGGATTAAAGGAAGGTTATCCTCCGAGGGCTCCACTTTTACCCGCCCCCTCCCCTCTATGGTCCCTCTAAAGCCACACCCCTCACTCACATGTACCAATAGCGGACCTCAGCTCATCGCTTGTATTGTGTAGAAACTACGTCATCTCATGTCTCTTTTAGCAGTAAGGAAACACTACATTTTATCATTATATATGTTAAAAACCGTGACTAAAAACTCAGTTTAAACTGTCACAAGTGACGCGCTTTGAATGTGGGCTCGTGCACGTGAGGGGTCGAGAACAAGCAGGGAGACAGGGAGACGTGATTGGTTAAAAAAAAAAAAACGAACAGTCTTTTTTTTCCATTGGTCGAAGTTATTGCAGGTTTACAGCTGCTACAGATGATAGATTTTCTTCATTTTTTTTTTAGAACACATAAGTTTTTAATTTCTGTCAGAACATAGAGACAATTTCAAACAAAAACTTCAAAAGTGTATCTGGAGAAAATTACCTACCCTACCTTTAACATTAACACCCTAAGGGGGAACATGCAATCTTAGCCCAGAGGTGTCATCGTCGCACTTGTTTCCTTTTCATTTCTGATGCAATCTTTCATTTTGACCTTGAGTGTTTTAGTTTCACTGTTGTGTTTTCTCCATGGAGACGATGTGAAGTGTTTTCATTCAGTGAAATAAAAATATATCTCATTTCTTTGAAAATAAATGTCATGAGCGAGCAGTGTGTGTGTGTGTGTGTGTGTGTGTGTGTGTAACCCACATCCTGTATGAATCTGTACCTCTAACCTGGGCCCTTCAGCTCATCTTCTGCAGGTTGAGAGAAGCTCCTCATCCTGTGAATTCAGGGCTGAAGTTCAGAGTGTTTTTAAAATGAATGAAAACTCTGGTCATCAGATCAAAGGCAGCGCTCAAGTCAAGTGTGTGTGTGTGTGTGTGTGTGTGTGTGTGTGTGTGTGTGTGTGTGTGTGTGTGTGTGTGTGTGTTTCAGATTGAGCGCAGGAGCAAAAGTAGTTGTTTTGCATTTAAAGCACCAGAAATAAAAGTACTCAGAGGTAAAAGTAACGGATTACAAGTACTCACGTTACTGCAATTTAGTTGCTTTTTTTTAAGTATTTTTCAAAATTAGTAATTTTACGTGTACTTAAGTACGTTTTGAAATAAAAAGTCATTCGTTCCATTTCTACACCCAACCATTATTGAGTGAATGATTATTTTTGTTTTGAAATGATCAACAGACATTAATTAACACAATTAATTGGTGTTATTTTATTTTAAAATATAATTGTGCATTTTTTACAAAGCTTTTATTTTATATAAATGTTTTTGTGAAAAATAAATTAAGTTCCAATTGTGCAATATTTTGTCTCTTCCTCTCTTCCTCTATAATAAGATGTTTACTGTATGTAAGGGAACCGTACCAAGATTTATTACCAAAAACAAACATGGTGGGTGAAATTAACTAGTAACTTTTACTTTGAGTACTCTTTAATTGAGCTTCTTCTCACTTTTACTTGAGTATTATATGTAAAACTTACTTGTACTTGAGAACAATTTAAATTTAAATACATCTCTTTCCACCTCTGCATGTACTTTATTTTTCCTTTACGGCCCAGTAACCAACAGTCAGCGGACTGGTCCCAGTCCACAACCCGGTTGTTGGAGATGAATGTGTTAGAACACACTTTCCCTACAAAATAAAAGCATTGTTTTTCCCCTTTTTGCTGCTAAAGGCCAAAGATAATTTTATACTAATTTTTTGATTCTGAATCCAGAATTTAAAGTGTAAGTAAACCCTAAAAACCACTTTTAAATAATATAGTTTATGAATTCTAGTCTAACTCTTCACATTTTAGTCAAAGTATTTAAATTTAGTGGTTTTATTTGTAAATTGTCAGAGTGACTGCCCTCTATGGGTTGAATGCCAGTTATTGCAATTTAATTTTTCTATTGGCTGAGAATAGATCAGTGACATCACTAACCGTTACTGTTGGCCCCGCCCCTCCTGTAAAAGATGGGAGGAGGGTCTAGGTTTCCTCCTCTTACCGCCCTCAGTGAGCATTGATTGACAGCTCCACGTGGAACTGTGCAGAGCTGTGGGGGCGGGGCTGCTGTGACTGGGCGTGTCTTAACTATTCTAGGAGCAATGACCATAATCATTTCCCACCTAGTGACAGGTACAGCAAAAACCTGGGGGTGTACTTACACTAACGCTCCATAACTCAATCGTTCCTTTAAAATCAGAGGTCCTGGATAGCTCCTGTCCTGCATGTTTGAGCTGTGATGATGCATAACATGTTTCCCTGTGGTGGATCAGATTCAGTCATTCTTCACCAATGGGACTGTTTGTGTTGATAACCTTAGTTTAAGTGGTTCTTGTTTCCTCTACGGTCCTTCAGGGCGTTCGCTACTTGGTTGAAAACGACCTCCTCCAGTGGCGAGCAGAGTCTGTGGCTGAGTTCCTCTACAAAGAAGACGGGCTGAATAAGACGGCCATCGGCAGCTTCCTCGGGGAAAGGTAGAGCGCTCACAAACAAAGTCACTGGTTGTTCTGCCTCGGTGGAAACCGTGAAAGCTGCTCAAACCCAACAGGAAATGATGTAGTGATGCTAGAACAAACTGAAAAATTATTAAAACGTGTTCGTGGAAAACAGACGCAAGATACGGACTTCATTTCCTGAAAAAAATGAGAATTTTGTTAATACTTTTTCATTATTATTATTATTATTAGCAAACGAACAGATGTCAGATCTTGCAGAAAATCTCACGTGATTTCAGTGGCAAAACATTAAATGAATAACAATAGTTATCCGTATTAGGCATATTTTCCAAGTTCAGGAAGTTTAATCGCCTCTAATGACATCGTATTAGGAACGGGAAACAAAACAGAAATGTGCAAAATGAAACGGAATTTGGGAAATTTTGAAAAGAAGAATCGGAGCCTCTAAATCTGCAGTTTTCAATACCAGCGACTAGTCCCACATGTTTGGGTTAGCTTAGCATGTAGCAGCACTGGATGGGACTAAGCAGTGATTGATAAAACCAAAAGAGATAAAATATTAGATTTATTTGCCACCGGTTTACACACACAGTCCACAATATGAGGTTAAAAGTACATTTAAATGTGTAAAAGAAATAGATAAAATACAATACAAAAAGCTATTGACATGATTTAGAGCCAAGGTTCCCGAAGTGGGGTACGAGTACCCCCAGGGGTACGCAAATTGTCATAGGAGGTATAAAAAGTGCAGCTAATGCTAATGCTAGCTTAATGTTAATGTTAGGCTAATGGTATTGCAATGCTAATGCTAGGTTAAAGCTAATGCTAAGTGAATGGTAATGTTAGATTAATGTAAATGCTAGGCTAATGCTATTGCTAGGCTAATGGTAATGCTAAGTTAAAGCTAATGCTAGGTCAATGTTAATGCTCTGCTAATGCTATTGCTAGGCTAATGATAATGCTAGAATTAAGGATAACTAATGCTAACGCTAGGCTAATGCTAAGCTAAGGCAGGATGACGTGCAGTTTCTTCAGGAAATGCAAATATTCTAGTTATTATTATTACTGTAATTATGTATTATTTCTCAACAGGACAGGTAAAAATCAGGGACAAATGTTGCTGTATTTCTACATTTGATATGACATGTTTATTAATTGTGCAGGAGTAGGGGGTACATGCCTTCAGGTTAGGGGTACGGGACTGTGAAATGTTTGAGAACCACTGATTTAGAACTTCCACTGAACAGATATAGCAACACTTCATAGATGTTCATTAAAATAACGGACTGCTGCCAGAATAAAAGACCTTCTTAGACGTTCAATGGAACATTTAGGCATCACTAGACGATCACTAAAAGACCTTCTTAGACGTTCAATGGAACATTTAGGCATCACTAGACGATCACTAAAAGACCTTAGACGTTCAATGGAACATTTAGGCATCACTAGACGATCACTAAAAGACCTTCTTAGACGTTCAGTGGAACATTTAGGCATCACTAGACGATCACTAAAAGACCTTCTTAGACGTTCAATGGAACATTTAGGCATCACTAGACGATCACTAAAAGACCTTCTTAGACGTTCAATGGAACATTTAGGCATCACTAGACGATCACTTAAAGAACTTCTGAGACGTTCAATGGAACATTTAGGCATCACTAGACGATCACTTAAAGAACTTCTTAGACGTTCAATGGAGCATTTAGGCATCACTAGACGATCACTTAAAGAACTTCTTAGACGTTCAATGGAGCATTTAGGCATCACTAGACGATCACTTAAAGAACTTCTTAGACGTTCAATGGAGCATTTAGGCATCACTAGACGATCACTTAAAGACCTTCTTAGACGTTCAATGGAACATTTAGGCATCACTAGACGATCACTTAAAGACCTTCTTAGACGTTCAATGGAACATTTAGGCATCACTAGACGATCACTTAAAGAACTTCTTAGACGTTCAATGGAGCATTTAGGCATCACTAGACGATCACTTAAAGAACTTCTTAGACGTTCAATGGAGCATTTAGGCATCACTAGACGATCACTTAAAGACCTTCTTAGACGTTCAATGGAACATTTAGGCATCACTAGACGATCACTTAAAGACCTTCTTAGACGTTCAATGGAACATTTAGGCATCACTAGACGATCACTAAAAGACCTTCTTAGACGTTCAATGGAACATTTAGGCATCACTAGACGATCACTAAAAGACCTCCTGAGACGTTCAATGGAACATTTAGGCATCACTAGACGATCACTAAAAGACCTTCTTAGACGTTCAATGGAACATTTAGGCATCACTAGACGATCACTTAAATAACTTCTTAGACGTTCAATGGAACATTTAGGCATCAGTAGACGATCACTAAAAGACCTTCTGAGACGTTCAATGGAACATTTAGGCATCACTAGACGATCACTTAAAGACCTTCTTAGACGTTCAATGGAACATTTAGGCATCACTAGACGATCACTTAAAGACCTTCTTAGACGTTCAATGGAACATTTAGGCATCACTAGACGATCACTCAAAGAACTTCTTAGACGTTCAATGGAACATTTAGGCATCACTAGACGATCACTTAAAGACCTTCTTAGACGTTCAATGGAACATTTAGGCATCACTAGACGATCACTTAAAGACCTTCTTAGACGTTCAATGGAACATTTAGGCATCACTAGACGATCACTTAAAGAACTTCTTAGCCCATTAAAAGTGCTGTGAAGAGGATGACCTTCAAAGTTTACCACAGTGCGCTATTGTGCCTCACATATTGAATGTATAATACAGTCTGATTTAGTCTTTAAATGGTTCTATTCAATACAAATATTTTTTGTTCGTGAGAGAGTCTGCTAATGCTTATGTTAATGAACCTCTACTTGTGTTTAAAGCTGCTAAAAATGTGGTTTCTGTGTCTGTCTCTTCAGTCGAAAATAAAATCACATTTAGTTTCCAATGAAAGCAGAAAAAATAGCCTTAGCCTGTGTTCTGGAGCCATTAGTAGTTACTAAGCTGCTCTTTTGTGACTCAGAGAGGAAATGCATGTGGAGGTCCTGAAAGCGTTTGTGGCTCTGCATGAGTTCTCCGACCTGAATCTGGTGCAGGCGCTGAGGTTTGTCTACAAGCTGCAACCTTTCCTCTCATTATACATGGGGCGCATTAATGTAAAAGTCACTTTTTCATAGCCGACATTTTTTAAACATTTAGCTCATTATTTTTCATTTGAGACAGAAATTCACGTAAAACAGCTTATTCCATATCACTGTTAGAAATGTGTACGCATGAAAAATAAATCTAAATGTAAAAGTTAAATATAAATGTAAAAGTTAAATATAAATGTAAATGTTAAATGTTAAACCTAAATCTAAATGTTAAATCTAAATTACTGTAAATGTTAAATCTAAATCTAAAGGTTGAATCTAAATATGTTAAGTCTAAATGTTAAATCAAAATCGAAACGTTAAATCAAAATCGAAATGTTAAATCAAAATCGAAATGTTAAATCGAAATTGAAATGTTAAATTGGTCGCCAAGTGGAAAGGTATATGTTTACATATTATGCAAAGTGGGCAGGTCAATGCCTGTTGATCAGGAGGCCCCGCCCACACCATAGACTGTGGTCACCTTGAGTTTAAATGAGCTTGCCTGAAATTTCTGAAAAATGTAAATAGATATTTAATATTTTATTATTATTATTATTATTATTATTATTATTATTTTTATTTTATTTTATAAATTAAAACAAGTTTAAACAACTGTATTTCTATGTTTTTACTTTGTGAAATATAAATCTAGTTCAACTTAAATGCAGTAGTAATATCTGAGCTCAAACATGATCATAAGCACATTTTTTTGGGGTCACCAGAAATTCTCGATATCAAAATGGGGTCACGATCCAAAAAAGGATGGGAACCACTGCACTAAATACTCGTTTACAAAATGAGATTCTTTAAAATGTGATATTACTTGTTTATTCCATCATTATGATCTATAGTTGTTTTTAAATCGTTTTCTGATTAAAACGTTGTCGTCAGCCAAGGGTGTACGTGGATTCAGAAATAATAGAACCACTGAATTACGAAACAGGCTGTTTTACAAGAATTTGTCTGAAATGAAAGAAAAATGAGCTGAACGTTGAAAATATGACGGCTATGAAACAGTGACTGAGTTTTTACATATCACTGTATGTGTGTGAGGACGTGTGAACCCTCGTCTGTTCTGTTCCAACACCTCTCAGGCAGTTCCTGTGGAGCTTTCGTCTTCCAGGCGAAGCTCAGAAGATCGACAGGATGATGGAGACGTTTGCAAGTCGCTACTGCGCCTGTAACCCTGGGGTCTTCCAGTCCACAGGTTGGAATCACCTCCCACAAGATTAATTAGCAACAATCACCACATCACCTCATCCACTGTTGGGTAGATAATAGTAGATAAGAGTAAATATAGCCACGGATGCACCATTAGCGTCTAATAGAAGTGTATAAAGAGCACTGATATATTCTACTCAAGTAGAAGTACTGTTGCTTGATTGAAATTGTACTCAAGTACAAGTACAAGTAAGTCATACATAAAATACTCAAGTACAAGTAAAAAGTAGCTCAATTAAATTGTACTCAAAGTAAAAGTTACTAGTAATTTTCACCCTCCATGTTTATTTTCAGTTCCCGTGCATACAGTAAACATCTCATGTATAAACCTAAAAATTAAAAGATGAGATCTTGCACAATTGGAACTAAATTTATTTTCCACAAAAGCATCTGTATAAGATAAAAGTTTTGTCAAACTCTGCAATTCTTTTGTAAATAAAACAACAAATAAATTCAGTTTGAAATTATAAAATTTCTAGATAGAATAGAATATAATAGAATAGAATACAATAGACCTTTAATGATCCCCCAAAGGGGAAATTCACACATTGCAGCAACAATAGAATAGCACACAGTAAGAACAAAATAAATACCAACGTAGGATAATAGTGCAAATGTACTGTACGACTGTGGGACAGACATAAATTAGAACAATAAATAAAATAATAAATCAACTGCATATTTTGTACATTTTTTGTAGTTTCACAATGTCCGTTGATCATTTTAAATAATAAAAAAATAATAATTTACTCAGTAATGATTGGGTGTAGAAATGTAACGAACTACTTTACGTTTTTTTAAAACATACTTAAAGAATAACTAAACCCCAAAACCACTTTTTCTGATGAATACAAATAAAAGGTATTTGTGTGTGAAGTAGTTCTGTTGATCGATCCTGGTCTAACTCTCAACATCTGTTTCAAACTATTTCAATTTGTCATATTTAGTTGTAAAATGTCAGAGTGACTGCCCTCTATGGGTTGAAACCATGATATTACAGATGATTTTTGCTATTGGCTGAGAACAAGATCATGTGACGTTTTGGGACCATCTTGCATCACAAACTAGCGCTGTTAGCCCCGCCCCTCACCTGTGGGCTCTACAATCTGTGGTGAGTGGGTTGGATTGAGAGAAGAGGGAATCGAGGTATATTGAGTTATGAGTAGCTAGGTAGCTTAGCATAGATTGTTCATTGGAAATTTTATAGTATAGACTGGGCGTGTCTTAACTGTTCCTGAAGCCCCACCCATAACCAAGGCATTTTTTTGAATTTCCCTCCTAGTGGCAGGTCAGGAGAAAGCAGAGGTTTAGTTACTCTTTAAGTACAGGTAAAATTACTGATAACAATATTCATAATAGCAACACAATTACAGTAACGTGAGTGCTCGTAATCCTCTGTATTTTGCAGAGGAAACGGATGCTTAAGTGTGGTTTTGTGCGACAGACACCTGCTACATCCTGTCTTTCTCCATCATCATGCTCAACACCAGCCTCCACAACCCCAACGTGAAAGACAAACCCTGTCTGCAGCAGTTTGTGTCCATGAACAGAGGCATCAACCACGGGGAGGACCTGCCCACGGAGCTGCTCACGGTCCGCTCACACCAAACCTCTCACACCAACAAACAGCTAATGAAAGAAAAAAAACACAAAGTTATTTGCATGATTAAAGCATAAAGCACATTTACAGCAAACATTTCACACAATAGAGCCACACACATTGCAGTAGGGCCAAATCCGGCCCTTTGAATCATCCATTTCCACCTTCAGAATAAAGTAAAAATGACAGAAAAAACATGAATCAGTGTGTAAATTAAACTCAACAATATTTACAGGGACTCACAGTGTTCCCAGTGCTTATATAGCATCATTCCAGTCATTTTTAGTGTTAAACAGTTGAAAAAAAAACCTCAAAAATCTTACAAAGTCTTTCAATTTTCCTCAAATTATTACAAAATATTTCCCTTAATTAAATAGAAATTGGTCACAAAATCTAGGAAATGTAAAGTGAAGATCCTATTGGGACTGATATTTGACCTGTTGCTTGGATATTGTCGGTTTCTTAGATATTTTGTATTTTATGTATACGTAGAAGTGTAAATTAGGGGACAATAATGTTGAAATTACTCATTTTACTGCATAAAATCTGTGGCCCACTTGAGATCAAACTGCTCCTTATTTGGCCCCTGAACTAAATGAGTTTGACACCCCTGCAGTAGGGTGACCATATTTTAATTTCCAAAAAAGAGGCCACGGGCAAACCTCGGCTTACTCAAAAAGTACTTTTTTTCAATCTACCTTGTGAAGCCAAAATGCAATATAGTAGAAAAATAAGTTGTTATTGTCCATAAGGTTTAAAAAACATAAAAAAATAATATACACATACATAAAGACGAGCTACAGAAAAAAAAAATCAACAAAATCTGACCACAAAAACCCACAAAATGACTCCAAAACAACGAAAACCCTTTGATATTTCCTGTATTAATCTTTAGATTTTTCATTATTCTAATGCTAACATGAATGTTGAGAATGTGTTCCTTGGATCAGAAAATCACACTATTTTTGGTGCCGTGATTGAAGAAGCTAAGTATATGAAATGGTAAGTAAAGTGGGGTTAGATGCATGTTGTGACGCTTTCTTTGGCTTTTTCTCAGAATCTGTACCTGAGCATCCGCAGCGAGCCTTTTAAAATCCCAGAGGACGACGGGAACGACCTCACGCTGACCTTCTTCAACCCGGATCGCGAGGGTTGGCTGTTGAAGATGGGTGAGGAACACCACCATGTTACGAGAGACGCAGCTTGACTTTACTAGGCCTTTAGGGCCTGTACTATGAAGCTGGATATCCTCTTTATACACACATTTTGGGGATTCAATCAATGTGTGCTGGACTGCGACCCTGGTTGTTGTCTTACCAGGCTAAATCACCATGGTAACTCAGGCTGAACATGAAGTGGATAAGATCAGAACAAGTACTAAAGTCCCGCCTCCTGACCAATCAGTTCTGCGACCTGCCCTATAAAAGGAGGCACATATCACTGAGTGGATCTGATGTAACAAAATATTTAGTATTTATGCATCATAAATGACATTCTACAAGAAACGTATAGATTTTTATCTTTTTTTTCCTTCTATTAACATTTATTGATATGCATATTTATTGGTACTGTTTTTTGTCATTGTGTTCAATACTGTTTGCTAATTTCTAGACAGTTAAAATCCTCCACAACTGCTGCTGTAAAATTACATTAGCACATGATTTATTGAACTAACGTACTCACTTGTTTGTTTGTTTTTTTTCTAGTTGTTTTTTCAGAATCAGAAATACTTTATAATACTTCCATTTTCAGTGATGAATATTGTATAATCTCACTAATTTAAGCAATAACATTCATTAAGTCCTGCATTCATTCCTTCCTGCTTTTACTGCAGCAACATTGTTGTTTCTGGCCTAAATTATTGATTTTAATTCTTCATTTTTCTAAACAATAATTCCTCATATGTGACGTAAGTCTCTCTATACAGTTTCCCTGTGTTTGTGATTGGTTCGACGTTGCAATCTCCCTTTGTCACAGGAGTGCACACTTAGCCTGTCTGAAATCACATGGCTTAAGTGAACGTGTTGATATCCTGCTTCATAGTACAGCTGATCTCTGACAGAGAATGTTTGGTTTGGTGAAGCCCACTAACGGAGAGATATCCTGCATATTCTTATCCAGCTTCATAGTACAGGCCCTTAAAGTCCTCTGTGTTACAGGTGGGCGTGTGAAGACGTGGAAGAGGAGGTGGTTCATCCTGACCGACAGCTGCCTCTATTACTTCCAGTACACCACAGTGAGTTTCCCTCTCCTCAGCTACAGAGATGAGTTTATAAATGCCCTCTGACACCAGGCCTGGGTTTTCAGGATAAAGATCCCATCGGGATTATTCCTCTGGAGAACCTGTGTGTCCGGAAGCTGCAGAACTTCAGCAAACCGGTAGAGTAGCATCATCTCACAATGTAGTGACTCAAACAGAAGCTGGTGAAGTGAGTCAGCAGGCTGTGAGAGAACGGATGGAACAAATGCTCACTGACCCTGTGTGTGTGTGTGTGTGTTTGAACAGCACTGCCTGGAGTTATACAACAGCACAGGATTCCAAGTCAAGGCCTGTAAGACTCAGAACAGAGGACGAGTCGTTCAGGGAAAACACCAGTCGTATAAGCTCAGCGCCACGAGTGCAGAGGAACGAGACGACTGGATAGACGCCATCAGGTGGGACTAGTAGCAATGATGGATGGATGAACAGATGGATGGATGAGCAGATGGATGGATAACTAACAAGATAAGTGAATAGATGCCATCAGGTGGGACTAGTGTCCAAGACTAAATATCAACGATCAATAGAGAGAGAGAGAGAGATAGAACGATAGATAGAGAGATATCTAAATAATAAATAATAACATAAATAATCCCAGTGGATTAAAATGAACAAATGATATGTAATCAAGTCTTTCCAAGTCATTGTCGTTGTGTCCTTGGGCAAGGCACTTTGCCTCGCGTGAATGGGTATGACATGCACAAATGTTGGTGGTGGTCAGATGGACCTTAGGCGCGAATTGACAGCCATGCTTTTGTCAGTCTGCCCCAGGGCAGCTGTGGCTACAATGTAGCTTACCACCACTGGTATGACTGGTGCCAATGAATAATGGTTTCTGGAACACACTTAGACTCCTAAAAAAAAGTACTATATAAATCCAAGCAATTATTATTTTTTACTGTTGAAACTAAATCCAATCAGAAAATGGAAGGTATCCAATTAGAACTACTTTTGTTGCGTGGAAGGCGGGACAAGCCTGTTAGTGAGCCAATAGGAAGTAAGATGATTGATGGACTAAAATATGAATGTTATTTAATTGACTGAAACTGAAATAGTCCCGTTGACTACATTTTGACTAAAACTAAGTGAAAATTAGCACTGCTATCAAATACTACTGATAAATACTAAGGAAAAAAGTAACAAACAATTATTGCGATTATAAAAACGTTAACATTGACGTTAAGATTTGATGTAGTTCTTAATTCACAGGATGTTGAACGTTAGGATGATTTATTTTCTTGTGTTTTATTTTTTTCCAGTGCCAGTGTCACTAAGGACCCGTTTTATGACCTGGTTTCGGTGCGAAAGAGGAAAGTTGTGAGCGGTTCGGCCTCGTAGGAATGAAGACTCAGTTTGATTCATCCTCAGCAAGCATTACTAATAAAGACAGAAATAGATTTTTATTTTAGTCTTCACTGATGAATCACTGTCTCTGGAACCATGACAGTCCTGCTGCAGGCCAGCAGGGGGCAGAAATGTGCTGGAAATGTTTGACATATTATTACAGGAAATTGTATCATAAATGGCACAAGCTTAACAAAGTAAATATTGGTTTTCAGTTTTTTATATATATAAGTTTAGTCCAGGTATGTAAAGAAAATTATCAAGCTACACTTTCTTTACTTTCATTCATTTCCTGCTCTATACTTGACTTTTATCCACTGTTTATTCTATTTTTATTCTTATTTTGTTCATATTGTACATATGTTAGATTTTTTACCTTCTACTGTATACTGTTTTGTTCTAATTAATAAACATATTTACATTTTTATTTATCTTGATTTACCTCAGAAAAGTGCTTCAATAATGAAACTAATGTATCCTAAATGTCCTGCGGTGGTTTTCCTATTGACACTGAGTGACAGTCATTGGGATTGTGTAACTTTACGTTTCCTGTTGGTCCCAAAATACATTAAAAACTGCTGAAAAGATGTGAAAAAGTCAGCAAAATAAAGCCCAAATTAAAAAAAGGAAAGAAAAGTGATTCTAAAATGTGAAACACCTTTGATACTGTGGGAAAGCTACACCTAGAATTATATTTTATAATACATTTTTCAAGTTTGGGATTATTTTAAAATAAACTGCTTGAAATTTTTAAAGCAGAGCTTCTGAATTGTGGTGAGAAAAAAAAATCTACTTATTTGAAGAAGGAATGGATACTAGTGATGCACCGATACCACTTTATACCAAACCGATATAATACCAATATTTAGCTACAGTATGTGGACTTACTGATCCAGAGAATCAATAACCACAAACACAAAAAACTAAGCAAAACGCAACGAAATGGAAGATAGTTTTTAATTTTCTTTCTCTGCTTGTTGCAGAAAAATATTTATATATTTGATGAAAAAAATCTTTCAAAAAAGGATTTCAAGATTTCAAGGGGGGCAGGAGATAGGCACCGGCAGACCCCCGTGACCCTCGTTCAAAGTTTTAGCATCCACCAAAGTAGATGCACAAAATTACTCAAAAAAAAAAAAAAAATAAGAAAAATGCACAAATATATAAGCAAAAAACTAACAAATATAACAAAAATACACAAATTATTCCAAAAACACACAAAACAACAAAACTCCATCTATAAATAATGCAAGGAATATCTGTGTGTGTGTGTATGTTCCTCAAATATCTCTGCAAATCAGGCTCAGATTGACCTGAGACTTTCAACATGGCTGCTACTCTGTTCAAAGGTGTGCAACGATGGATTTGTTTGGACTGCAATGATACCGTTAATAAAATATTTCATAAAATTGTTCACTGGGAGCGGACAATTTTATGAAAGTTTAAAACTGATGACATCATCACTGTGGATTGAGCCTTTGTAACGCGGCACAGTTGTCCGCATGAGTGTGTGCATGTGTGTTTAATTCAGAATTAAATTTGCATTAGGAATTAAGTGTTTACAATGTCAGTTTAAAGAGGATTCAACTTTTATTCTGAATTAAAGAGGATTAAATCTCCCATGTAAACCATCCATGAAAAAGCTACTTAACCTCCCACTTTTCTATAGCAAGACATACTGTACTTCCTACGAGCACTGCACTAGTACATATAACTATTTAAAAAAAACAGCTACAAATATATACATCATACGCAAGCTCTTCAAACAAACACAAATACACAAAATGACAGAGAAAACACACATAATCAAGACGACTACAAATACACACAAAAGTACACGAAATGATAAAATTACACAACAAATTCTGAGAAAATAAAAATGCACAAATTTATAAGAAAAAACAAAAAGAATTATAAGAATAAAACAAACAACAGAAAAACACATGAAACGACCACAAAAAATACATATAACTATTAAAAATAAAAAAATAAAAAAGATGGCTACAAATATACACATACACAAACTCAACAAAAACTACACAAAATTATGACTACTAATATACTCAAAAGTAACAGAAAAATGCACAAAATTACTCTAAAAAACCAAAAAATACACAAAATGCAAACTTTCTAATACTCAGTTTAAAAAAAGAAATGGTCAGAGTTTAAATCAAACACCACAAACTACATATTTCTGCTTCTTTTTATTCATTTTTTGCTACAAAATTCAGAATTCTTTTATCTCTAAAAAAAAAAACCCACTGTGACGTAGGCTTTTAACGACTCAAGTTTCCATTTCCTGTCTCTGTTACAAGGATTCACTTTAACAAAGCTAACGAGCGATTGCAGGTTCTCATCCATTATTCACCACTCTGCTGCAACACCTGCTCTCATACCAAGAGTCCTTGAAAGGCGACACTTTGAGTGCAGCTTCTCACTTTCCCTGTTACCGTGGCAACAGGGATGCTCTGATGGCACAGGGCGATTCCACGTGGATGAAACACAGACAGACGCTGGCCAATAATTTAATAGAGTAGAGGAAAAAGCTAAAGGAAACACCCGTGGCTTCATCACTGAGGATCTCTGCAGGACTTTAAGAATCCACACGTCCCCTGTTGTCCAAATTCATCTTGTTCCTTACAAAATAAATGTCTCATCGCCGTCGGGGGTAATTTGTACCTAAAAGCGTAGTCTCAAGACTGGATGCAGTTCTTCTTTGAATGTCGCCGACGGTTTTTAAGTCCTGCAGGAAAGAAAAGAAGCAACACATATAAATGTTCAGAGCAAAAACACAAGCCACAGCATTTATTTTTTTACACTCAAGGCCGAGGACTCAGTTTGGAGCCTTCTAGTGGCTCACTGTGCCCTGTGCAAGTGCAGAGTCCACCTATAGCCAGAATCATTTTGTGTTTCAAAGTCCTTGTTTTGTCATTAAAGCTGCAGTATGTACATGCCTTTTGGAGAGGAAGTCAACGTGGGGACGATGATGGAGTTTAGAGAATGCACACATACGTTACAGTTTGAAGTGTGTGCACGAAAAACTATTCATTGAACATGAAAAGGTCACATGTTTAAGTGAGAACAAGACGTAACACATCAGACATAGAACAGTTTGAAAGACGGGGTCACATGATCAACACTAATGTCAGCATTTAGAATAATGACCAATCTGAGCATCAACACTGGAAAAAACAACAGGTTTAGGTATTTTTGTTGTTGTTTAGCACGTCTTTGGAGTCTATTTTTTTGTGTATTTTTTTGTCATTTTTGTTGGTATTTTGGGTTTTCTTGGTCATTTTGAGTATTTGTGTTGTCATATTGAATGTTTTTGGTCATTTTGTGTGCTTTTGATGTCGTTTTATCATTTTTTATGGTGTCAATTGGTCAAAAATCTTCATTAACCTTTGATTGAATGTATTCAAAGTGTTCTGAGAGGACATTGGACCTCTGTAGTCAAGCATTAGTAAACAGTCAATCAGAAATAGGTTTACTAGGGCCCAATAATTTCAACATTAACAAAATCACGGAATCGAGCAATAAAAACAGAATCCACTATTGAACGTCCGTATCTCAGGTTTGATCGTAATTACTATATATTACCAGAAACTGTGTTTAAACACCTTTAATTCACAAAGTTATAACATATCCAAATTTAAGTAATATATCAAAATATGAGCAGGATTGACATATTTGTTTACATCCCACATCTTGAACATTATTAGATTACTATAGCATTAATATATAGAAAACATCAATCATTCATTGAAGTAGAAGCATTGGATTCAACCCAAGAGGAAACTGATTCCATTGTCTACTGTACATATGGCCAAAATAACATATCAATAAATTCGAGGGGAAAACCCAGACAGTGATATATTTTTCCTCCTGTTGTACTATACCCTTAAAGCGTACCTGTAGTGGAAATGTATATAACAAATAATGTGTTTAATGCACCTTTTCATAAAAAAACACATTACAAGGGCATTTTAGAACTATTTTATAGAGTCGCAATTTTGGCAACATTGTTGCGTTGGTCTACAGTTTCTGAACAATGGCGGAGTGTAAAATAAATTGTTTCTATAACAACAGGAGAAAAACCCGCAAAAAATGTCCTTTGCGTCTCTGAGCCAAAAACGACACTAAGTCAGAGTTAGCCAGTTGTTGGCTCCATAATATTGGTATGAGATACACAACTCCAGTGATTAGATGTTATTTTATCAGTGAACTAAAGCTAAATATGTGTTATGCGCTACTTCTTTACCTTCTTCGTCTCCGGTGTTGATGGTCAGCAGAGAAACGCTCCGCTGGAGGAACTTCGATGGCTTCTTCGTTTTGGATTTGGCCGCTTCTGATTTGTCGTTATTCTCAAACGAGTCCTCCAATTCGCCTCCCGCGACGTTGCCATTGGCTTCTGGAGCTTTGTGCGGGGGAGGGGGCCTCTGAGGAGTGACCACGCCCTCCTCTATTGTCTCTGTGATTGGATTCCCTCGGCCTTTCAGGAAGTGCCTGAAGGAGCTGCGTTTTTTCAGCGTCACTCCCGTCAACGCGTTCTTCTTATTCACATCCTTTGAGTCCTCGTCCGCCTCCTTTGTGGGAGAATCTGGAACCTTAACAGGAAGCTGGTCTCCTTTTTCTTTGCTGGTGGGAAGGACTCCGTTCTTCAGGCTTAACCCATTCACCGTCGTACCCTTCAGGGTGGACAGGTCCTGCAGGGAACCCGTCAGGCCCGTGCTGTTCCCAAAAACCAGCGAGTACTTGGGGTTGTGGTACTTGTGCGCCGGTACCTTCAGGTCCATTGGCTTGGAATCTCCAATGGAGACCTGGAAGCGGGACATGGAGACGGGCAGGTGGGAGATGTGGGCCACCTTGGGCTTCTTGATAGGCGTCTGAGGTGGCGGCTTGGTGATGTTGAACTCCCGGTAAAGATCGACCTGCTCCGATACGGCGTACAACTCCCGAAAGTCGTTGTCGAAGAAGTCGACGATGTGGCCCGACATGACCGCGATGGTGTTCCTGTCGATCCGAGATGAACACCAGGTGAAGCTGCAGAAGGAACACAGAGGAAACAAACAGGAAGTCAACATACGGACGATAGTGGAGTTCAGAGAACGCACGAGCATGTCTGAAGTGTGTGCACGGAAGACTCTTCATTGAGCAAGAAAAGGTCACACATGCTTAAGTGAGCACAGGAAATAACACATCAGACATAGAACACTTTGATAAAAAATGGGGTCACATGATCAACATTAATGTCAGCATTTAGAATAATGACCAATCCGAGCATTAAGAGAGGAAACAAGAGGTTTGTGTGTTTTTGTGGTCGTTTAGCAAGTTTTTGGAGAGTATTTGTTTTTTTTGTTTAGTGTGTTTTTCTGTTTTGTGTTTTTTGAGTCATTTTGTGTATTTTTGTTGGCATTTTGGGTTTTCTTGGTGATTTGGTGTGTGTCTTTTGCCATATTGTATATTGTTAGTCATTTTATGTATTTTTGCTGTCGTTTTGTATGTTTTTGGAGTCATTTTGTCTATTTTGCTGTCATTTTGTGTTCGTTGAACATTTGTTTTGTGTTTTTGTTTAGTGTTTTTCTCATTGTGTGGTTGTTTTGTGTGTGATAAGTAATTTTGTATGCTTTTCTGTTATTTTTTGTGTGTTTGTCTATCGTGTTTTTGGAATAAAGTTGTATATTTCTTTTGACATTTTAGGCAGTCTTTGTTTTTATGTTATTGTTTTGTTGTCCTTTTGTGTAATTCTCTGTCATTTTGTCCACACAAACTTAGATCGAGGGCTACATGTGCGATGCAATTGTTTCAAGTGAGCGTGTTATGGTTTCATGCAGTCGTGGAGTTGCGTGAATGAAGCAATTCCTCGAGTAATCCATAAGTCACATGTGGAGCGTTTAAAGTGCTTTTTCTATTTTTACTTCATCCTGGGGGCCAATTTGAATGCTCTAATGAGCTGGAATTGGCCCCCATGCCTCGTGTTACGAGGTATAAACTTGTTAACATCAGCACCTTTGTGAATAATAGGGATGTACATTGCAATGCACATTACGATATATCATGATAAATGTCAGTACTAAACAATACGATAAACATTGCGATATATTGCCATAAAGCTTTTTTACAATATTAGCCTTTGGAAGTACAAAATGGTATGAAATACTATTTCTTAAAAAAAAAAATGTAACTTGCGAGAACAAGTAAATGATAACTTACTGTAATTCAAGTAGTAATATCAAAAACAAGTGGTATGTTTATCAAACTGTATAATTACACTTTTCAAAAAAGTTTAACTTTTGTTTCTACAACAGATTCTGATTCTGTTGAGTTCTTAAATTATTAAAAAAAAAGTAACTACATCTATAAAAGTGCCCAGTAAGTTTTAGGAAAATAAAAGTCATTGATTGTGAGGTAGTTTAACAAGGTCTAATGGTGCGTTCACTGACACCTAGTGACCCGCTGTTTACGTGCTATGAATACTTTATTAATTATGCTTATGTTAGCGCAATTAAATGGTTTTTCCATTAAAAACATGATTTAAAAAACAATTTGGACTTTTTTTTTGGATCAATTCAATAATCACGTGGTGAAATATCGCCAAACTGATTTTTTTTTTTTTTTTTTTTTTTCTTTTCACCTGTAGGAGCCGAACATCACCTTCTCTCCATCCACCAGCATGTATTTGGAGCACAGGGACCCGGGCAGTTTTCCAAAAGACAGAGCCAAACCTGCGCCCTTTACCATCCGCACACGAAGGTTCTGCAAAGAAACACACACGCGTGTTTACACAGCCCAAGCATCTTAGCATCACACAGGTGAGTGTGAACACATGCAATCAAACAGGGAGGGGCCTAATTAATGGATCACACTTAAGGTCAACTGTTCCACGAGTGAAACTCCAAAGCTTTCACCGACGTGTTGATTTAAAGGGAAGAGACGCAGAGACGAGTTAAACCCTGAGTGGACAAAGTGGGAGGAGGCTGCACAGGCTCAGGTTTCAGGCTTTGGACCCACACAGAGCAACAGTAACACTAATAGAGTAACAGTAACAACAGAGGAGAGTTCACAGACAGATAAAATGACGGTGCAGAGGAAAAAGCCGCTGCTGGGCTTCACCTGGACATAAGGAGCAGCTTTGTGAGGCTGCAGGAGGAGGAGGAGCAACACAATGTTACATCACACTGCAACTTTAGCAGAGAGTCAATCTTTCAGGGAAATCATGTTGGTTTGGTTTTTATTTGCAAGTGTAAGAATAAGGACATTTTTGAGTGCTGACCTCTTTATTTCAGTAATGTTTCAACCACACTCATCGTTGTACTCACTGTAAAAATACTCGTTCATTCTGTTTTCTTTTTGAACAGTATGTTAAGTTGAGGTTTTGTTTATTCAGACAAGGTTTTTTGGGATTTTTTTTCATCTCTCGACATGTTTCGACTGTCAACTGCCAGTTTTTGTCAGCGGAGTTCTGCTGATCGCCTTTGATGGTTCCTTTGAAGTTTCACTTGACTTCCATGTAATTGTTCCAGCGAGATTCATGTTGTCTTCTCTTTGAACAGTATGTTAAGCTGACAGTCGAAAACATGAGGAGAGATAACAGTTTAAATGAACAAAACCTCAACTTAAAAAACACAAGTTTGAATGAACTATGGCCAGGCCTGCGGAACATCTCCGAGCCAAATAGCACGTCCCACGTTCCCGAGAATTCAGTCAAATGACTCGATTCCACAGAGTAAAAAAAAATATCCAGGTCAAATTACAGTCCGATTCAACGAGCATTAACGGAGGAGTAGTCATTTAAAAAATGGGGTCCCCTGGCGCCCCCGTGGCACATACGGAGTAATGGGCCGCATTCATATATCGGTATGTGTCAATGATTTGGTACCACCAACAGTCGCAATATTTGACTCAAATAAATGAGAAAACGACTTTAATGGAAATTGCCGAAAAAGGGGAGTGGCCCCCCGGGCCCCTTGAGCTCCTAATGAAATTGGGTGAGGCATAATCGTACTCTACATTGAATGACCTTTGAAACGATATATCACACAACTATGTTCCCATAAATTTGGAAATTAACGGAAATGGGGGAAAAAAGGGCTCAGAGCGTCTCATCATATTCATTCATAGAGTATTCATACCAAACTACATTCTGATCTAACCAGAACTAACGGAGGAGTAGTCATTTGAAGAACTGGAACCCCTGGCACCTCCGTGACACGTACAAGGTAATGAGCCCCATTTATATATTAGTATATGCTAATATTTAAGTACCACCAACTGTCTTAATATTTGACTTGCAAATAAATGAGAAATCGACTTTCTTTTTTTTTTCTTTCCTTTTTTCTTCCTTTTTTCGGCTCCGAGCGTCGATGCGTACACATCCATAGATTATACCAACCAAATTTCAGCCCGATCCATTCACGAATAACGGATAGCAGTAGCCCGGCTTTAAAAACATCTTCAAAGTACTTTTCTGAAAAATTTATTTCCTTGAAGTCTGTCTTAGATTTTTCTCCCTATTTAGTTTTTGTATTATTATTACTTTTGCAGCTGGAGACAGACTGGACGCCCCCAGGGGAAGGAGATATATTTTCAATATAAACAACGATGTTTGTTTGGAAGGAGGAGCTAAATTAGTCTGTTGTTTTTTTTAAATCTACTTTTAAAAAATGCAATGTTAGCTCACCCTCAGATGCATGGCGGTGACCTGCAGCCGCGAGCACATGTCCAGGAAGTGTGGGACGCCTTTGGCCTCGAGCACTAAGTAGACGGCCACGCCGCGGCGAGACGCAGCATCCAGCAGGTCCTGAAGGATCAGCAGGTCCGTGAGGAGGTCCATCACGATGGCGATGGTCTGAGAGGAGAACAAGAAAGCACGGCCACTAGTTAGCAACGCTTTATCAGCGCAGTTTACAGAGCTTGTGTCTGATTGGATGAAGCCATCAGCCGCCAATCAGCTTCAATCAAAAGCGCTGATCCCCATTTTATTCATTAAAAATGGAGAGTTAGAATAGCAAGCTCTACTATTGGACGGACAATAAGCTCCAGGCACTTCTCGCCATATTTCCATAGGGTGAGATCCGACATGACATTAAGTAAGAAAGAAACTTAAGAAACTGAAGCAGACGAGATGAAAATTAAAAACCAGAAGAATAAAATCCTCTGTCACGATCAAAGCTCATTCATTCTTTCATAAAAAAAAGCAGGTGTAATAAAATGTTTGACCAGACAAAAAGGTGACTGATTGCTGAAGACCAAAAGTGCAGATACTACTCATTAACTCTGACATGAAAATCAGTATATAGTGTGTTCACATTAGATAGTATGAAAAGATTGAGTATGGGAGAAATACCCGGATGTATACCAGTACACTCGTCATACTCAACCATCCCATGATGCATTGCGAGTGGGATGTAAAATGGTCCTGGGACTGGCTTCAGACTAAAAATCAAACATCCCCTTTTCAAAATAAAAGCATCTCTTCTTTTCTTCCATTATTTTTTTTTTTACGTTTTTGTAAATAGGACTTTTGTTTTGAAGTTGACAGGACGTTTTGTCAGTAGCACAATTGAGGGTCTCCGTAAATCTCCAAAATGTCAGAATGAAATGTGTCTACACGAGTTTTATGGATTAAATGAGCACATGTTGATATTCTACTTGGTCACTTTAGCCTCAGTGTGCTTCAGGTTTTTGTTGTTGTAAGTTCCAAATGCATCTTGGAAAGTATACTTCAGTGGGAACGCTCATTATCCTAATCATACTGTAGTAGTCAGTAGCGCTGGGGAAAAAAAATATCTAATCTACTTATCAAATTTGTAGATAAAAATATTTTATTTTTTTGCAAATTTGAGTTTAATTTATTTTATTTTTTTTCCACCACAGTTTTTTTTGGACTTTTTTGCATTCCGTCCACGATGTGAGCCAGCCCTCTCTTTGTTTACATTTGTTTACCCTTTGAATAGGCTATATTTGTGCCACAGGCATGTTTACTTTTTTTATTTGCACTATGCTAAGATGCTAACAAAAAAGTTTATCATTTTTTTAATTGTAATGTTATATGTTATAAAATATGTAGTTATCTGATTTCTTAATCAGAATATTTAAGCTACTGTGAAGATGCTGTTGCACTTTTGCATAAAAGCTTATTTTGGGATTGTTCTATGCATTTTAACTATTGAGGACAATCACAGCAATAAAGTTGCACTTCTGACAATATATCTGATGTCTGCAGTCATTTTTAAGTGCATTGGGAAAAAATAAATAAATCGAAAATCGAATCGAATCTCAAATTTTTCTTTAAAAAAAAAATCAGAGATTTTTTTTAGGCACAATTACCCAGCCCTAGTAGACAGTATATACTCATCGAGTGTGTAGTGTGTTAAGGTGTGATTTTGAACACAGCCAGTGGAGCCACCACGTCTACAACTTGAGGCATAAATGGAGGCCACTGGTTCTCACAAAAAAAGTTGTTGTTTTCTTTTACTCCTGGCTGCTCTACGGGGAAAATAAGTGGACTAAACCTTTAGTATTACATGCCATCTTTTGATAGAGTTTGTAATTACAATTCACTACAGGTAACCTTTAAAGTGCCAAGAACTGTTGGTTTGTAAGCAGCTTTCAACAGTCTTATTCTATAATCACTTCAGGGGAGGACGAAAGCTAAAAAAGGGACCAACATTCAAGTATAGGCACTTTGTCCACATTTTGTTTTACTATAGTAGTGTAGGTGTAATTAATGGATGACTTTAGAGCTTAAAGTAATGGAGTACAAGTACACACGTTACTGTAATTGAGTTGCTTTTATGGGTACTTTTTTGAGTATATTTTTAAATCAGTAATTTCACTTTTACTTAAGTACGTTTTAAAAGAAGTAAAGTCATTTGTTACATTTCGACACCCAAGAGTTACTGAGCAAATTACCCAGTAATAACCCAGACAACAATCAAATGCATCATATCAAATCTGACCAATCAGATTAAACTTAATGCACCGAACCACAACAGCATTTAATGGAGGTTATTTTACCACTTTCTACTGTTCAGGTTGTGGTTTCTACCCATTATGTTGTTACCCCACATCATGGCACATTTGACATGGCACTGTTTTAGAGGTAATAAATGTAGCTATACTAGCTATACTAGCTAATTGAATTTATTGGTGTTATTTTTGACAAGCATTTTATGTTATACAGATGCCTTTGTGGAAAATAAATGAAGTATGTATGCAAGGGAACCGTGGCAAGATTTATGACCAAAAATAAACGTGGGGGGTGAAAGTAACTAGTAACTTTTACTTTGTGTACTATTTAATTCAGCTACTTTTTACTTGTACTATTTTATGGATGACTTACTTTCAATTTCAATCAAGTAACAGTACTTCTACTTGAGCAGGAGATATCAGTACTCTTTACACCTCTAGATCCACCTTTAAGGCTAAACTCAAAACCTACTTATGTGCTGAAGCGTATACTGTATAACAGCATTAACTTAACGGCTAGACCTGACATGGGCTTGTCTGTAAACGGTCGCATTTTAGAGTCCTTGGAGTCGCTGTTAGATTTCATATAAACGGGAAGAGATTCAAATTGTGATGTAGCTGGTTATGATTTACAGTCCGCATATACAGGACTGAATCATAACATAACATAACCACTAGAGCGGACATGGACTCTTATATAAACGGTCACATTTACAGACTTTGTAGTCGCTGTTATCTTACCAATAAACGGAAAGAGATTCATCACCTTTATAATAAGTGCTGACTAGGTCACTGGGAGTGAGGTCCAAGGCCAAGACAGGCTGACTTGATAATAATGTATCATGTTTTTCTGCAGTCAGTGTCTTCTCCTCGTCCTTCTCTCTCTGCTCTGTTTCAGGTGTCGTGAAGCTGATGACGGCAGTTCCTGATCTGTGGTTCACGGCTCAGCTAGTCTGAGACACTGATGTTCTATCTCTCTATCCTGTTCTGTCCACTAACCCCAACCAGTGGACGCAGATGGCTGCCACCTCTGAACCTGGTTCTAACGGAGATTTCTTCCTGTTAAAAGGAAGTTGTTTCTTCCCACTGTCACTAAATGCTTGTTCATGTGGATCTTGTTGGGTTTTCTTTTTCTTATTATGAATTTTATATTTTGATAAGCGCTTTGAGATGACTTTGTTGTAATTTGCGCGATACAAATAAAGTTGAATTGAATTGAATAGAATAGATGATTGTGTTGCTGTCAGAGTCCAAAAATAGAAAGAGAACAACTCTAAAGATGTCTACGGGTTGGGCCTTTTCGTCGCTGAATCTAGCGGTTACACATCAAACACCTCCCACCTCCCAATCCTGAGCCTTTTCAAACCAATTGCTTCACATAGAGACTTTCATCGTCACAACCAGTCATTTCTTTTTTGTCCTTTTGGAGGAAAAAACACCTCAGAGTCACGTTGGCAATGATCAGTGCACACGGGTTTACTCTGATGGGTTTTTTGGCAGGAGCAACTTTGCAACCGTAAGACTCGTAAAGATCCCTGGCACGCCCTCGGCCTCGGGCTTTCTGTAACACCATCAGTCGTGCGAATGAAAGCTCACACTGTGACTCAGACACAGGTTAGACCTTCACAAACGGATCATTTCTGACAAACTTGTTTCATAAGCAGAGATCAGCGGTTCTATGTGTGTGCACTGAGTTTCCCTTTATGAAATGGCAGTTGTTTACAATGTAAAGCCTTCACATCCACACTGTTTTTTTTCTTATATATATCTTGGAGTGTAATTATCTCGATCACAAGCTTTTGTTTTTTTATTGCACCTTTGAATTTCAGGCGTTGACTTGATCCTGCTTCAGACAAGCCAGTTTGTGATTCATGATAGTACATGAGACCAAATCCTCCTTTTAACAAGCAGGTGAAGATCCAAAAAATGCAACAAAACACTTTTATAGGCTCATAGGTGCTCATTAGAGCCCAGATTCAAAAAGGTGTTACTATTCCAGTTTGGAATGAAGGAAAATAATGCTAATTAGTAAGAATAGTGATGCCAAGTCACGTTTTTAGCATAAAAACACTAACGTTGTTATAAAAACAGGTGAAAAGAGCCGGCCAAGCCTGACTAATGTAACGTTAAGTTACATTAATCAGATCGACATGGAAAATTAACCACAAAACAGACCGGCGTTGATTTATTACAACTGATCTGATTAATCGGACTAAATATAAAAGCTTTTTTAATTCATTTTTGAACTAATTTCATCCAATCGTTGGATAACTTTGTGGTGTGGGGGTGTGGCTTTATGGTAAATCAGCCAATCAGAAGAAGTAATCTCTTGAGGTGTTCCGATCCGATATTGATATCGGTTCGATATCAGCCAGAAAACGAATATCGGATTTTATCGGACTGCATCTAAAATCACCGATACAAGCTCTCCGATAAAATTTTCCGCTAAAGCACTTCTATCTATAAGCGACAGTGGTTCAAACTCCAACAAAGTAGGCGGTGGTAATGCACCTCAACGTTTGTGCTGGTCTTATAATTCATTTTTTTATTTATATTATTCAATTGCAGAAAACTGCAGAACTTTAGTGAAGGTTAAAATGTATGTAAGCAATTGGTTAATAATAAATGGGTCAGTTTTTCTTATACCTACTGTTGCTGACTATTGTTTTCTGAGTAACTTGATCAAGCCTTTTCTAACATTCCACGCTACAAAATATGTAATAAAAGTATGTATGATTCGCAAGGCTACAATATTGGCATCATATCGGAAGTGAAATAAGTGGAGTTTTTAGCCCAAGCCCGTAGCTTTTATTTTGAAAGTTTTTGTGTAGTTAGTGAACTTTCTGTAAAAAAAAAAAAAAAAAACAACTATTGACTAGTGCTTAAAATGGCACACTCCATACAATGCAACACAAACTCAATGAGTATATACTGTCTACTATATACAGTAGACAGTGTATGATTAGGATGGTGAACATCCTAATCATACACTTCCAATTTCCCAAGATGCATTTGGAACCTACAACGACAAAAACCTGAATCACACTGAGGATGAATACCTCTGTGTATTCTCTACCTTTGAAAGTGACCAAGTAGAACATCAACATGTGCTCATTTGATCCATAAAACTCACGGAAACAAAATTCATGCCGACATTTTGAAGAAACCCTGCATTGTGCTACTGACTAAACTTCCTGTTTACTTCAAAACAAGAGCCCTATTTATAAAACCGTTAAACTAATGGAAGACAAAAATAAATGTTTTTATTTTGAAAAATAATGTTCGATTTTTAGCTTGAAGCTGGTCCCAGGACCATTTTACATTTGGCTTGCAATGCATCATGGGATGGTTGAGTATGACTAGTGTGCCCACCATGCATACTTAAAAAAAAATGTCGCTATATAGTATGCATCTGGTTATTCTCGCATACTCAATGTTTTCATACTACCTAATGTGAACGCACTACATACTCATTTTGAGTCAGACTTAGTATGAGGAGTATGTTAGTATGACATTTACAACACATAATATATAATAATATACACATATACTATATATATCCTACTCTATAATGTTTTGTGTGTTATAGCCATGAAGCAGGTAACGACATGGAAACAACAAATCTCACCCAAAAAAAATATTTGATAAAGCAAATTTTAGATGCTGAAAAAACAAACATTTCAAATTTGAGATGACTTGCAAAAAATGAATAAAAGTAGAATTACATAATTGCATCAAAAGATGTGCGACAAAAAGGCGCTTACCCTCTTTATTTATCCCCCATTTGCTGTTAAGCATTTTTAAACTTTTTCTTTTCACCTTTTTATTTCTTTTGTATGCAGGTGGCATGTGTGACTTATTTAATTATTATTATTATTTTAAATGCAGTGTACTTTCAATGACAGTTGTCCTTTACAATGAATTTTTTGGTAATTACTGCGATAAAGTAATAAAAACACTTTTTTTAAACTATATGAAGCATGTTTGGCACCATTTCGGGGCATTTATTGGCGTGTAATGACATCTGAGAAGGGAAAGAAGATGAAACGGAAACAATCAAATGAATGAATCTGAGACATGAATTGTCCTCAGGTTTAGATTGAATCACCAGCTGAACTTTCAGGATTCTGAATCTCCCACAGAGCAAATGATCTACTCCAGTTTCTAGTAAAAACTTCAGAGCTGGTGTAAAACACACGAACGAGGCCTGGAACCGTGTCAAAGTGCGCTCTACACTCGCTGATTTCACCTCCGTCTGCCCCAGTGCAGCCAAAACGTCTGCTCACCTGCACCTGAGAGGACAGCCAATCAGAAAAGGGGAGGGGGGAGGGGCCCTGAGGTTAAATCTTTACATGTCAGGATGTGAAGCTGACATTTAAAAAGTGCGTCTTTAATAACTTGGACGCGGCAAGCTTTGACTTGTACACGGCGCTCCCGTTTATATTATTAAATGCTTTCAGCTCACTTCCTGTTTCATGGACGACACGTTTTGGCACTTTATCATTATTTATTTATGAATAAAAAAATAAACGAGTGGAAGCTTCCAGTCCTTACATTGGACAAGTTTAATCAGACTAAAAACATGTGTTTGAATTAATAATAAAAACTAGCATCTTTCAAACTGTGTTCAGACTGGTTTCAGACCTGGTTTTCAGTCTGGTAAAACTGGTTCCTATTAAGTGCTTTAAAAACTTTGTTATTGATATTGTGTAAGATTTAGACAAGATTATTAACTAAATTGTTGCAGTTTTTTAATCCTGGATTAAGAAAGCTTGATTTTTTTTTTTTAAAGTCTAAACAACGACCTAGTATGTCATGTTTATGGATGGCGAGAACATGCAAACTCCACACAGAAAGGTCTTTGGGAACGAGAACGCGTCCCTCACAGTAATCTACACCAGGCTGTTTAAAAATTACTTGGATTATTCTGGTTCATTAATCATGAAATTGATCTGGGAAGAATCGGAGCTCTAAAACTGGAATGAGTTTAAAACTAAGTGTAAAGAGATGGGAAACTTTTAGTCATTTTGTGTATTTTTGTTGTTATTTCTTCGGTTTTTGGTCGTTTTGTGCATTTTGCGGTTTTGTATGTTTTTGGTGATTGTGTGTATTTTTGTTGTCGTTTTGTTTGTTTATGGTCATTATGTGTGTTTTTGAGGCATTTTGCATGTTGTTAAGAGTCATTTTGTGTATTTTTGTTGTCATTTTAGTATGTTTTTGGTCATTTTCTGTGTGTTTTGTATGTTGTTAAGACTCCGTTAGAGTATTTTTGCTGTCGTATTGTATGGTTTTGGTCATTTTGTGTATTTCTCTTGTGTTTTGTTGGTTTTTGGTCATTTTCTGTGTGGGTTTGGTTCTTTTGTGCGTTGTTAAGAGTTATTTTGTCTTTTATTGCTGTCGTTTTGTTTAGTTTTTTGTCATTTTGCGTGTTTTTTTGTCATATTGTATTTTATTAAGACAAATTTTTTAGTATTTTTGTTGTCAAATTGTATGTTTTTGGACATTTTGAGTATCTTTGTTTAAATGTTTTGGGGAGAGCAATTTTGTTTTTTGTCATTTAGTATGTTGTGTCTGCCATGTTGAACCTTTTTGTATGATTTTTTGATCATTTTGTGTATATTTGTTGTCGTTTCGGGGTTTTTTTTCTTGTGCCCTCACACCATTAACGTGCCTAATTTATACAAATAATATAATCAGAAAAATCAGGTGCGGCCTATTGTAAACACTGCATTGGAATCAATGACTTTGTGTCGCATGTGGCTGAACGTGGCTGTTCCCCATTGTATTTTTAACACATTTTGTTAATTGATATACATTTTGACTTTGTGTTTGTATCAAGTGTTTTTTCAACACATTTATAATGGACCAGTTCTCACAATTACCGACACAAACAGGACTCGGATCCGGGTCACCTGAACCACAGTGTTTGTGTCATCAGTAGATCTGTGTCACACTGAGTTCTGTGCCAATCAGTTTGAATACATGAGGAACACTTAAACATTGACCCGTTAATGCATTCAAAAGGGAAGAAAACAAAACTGAAAAGCAATAAAAAAAAAACCCTCTTTAATCAACAATTTGCTGATTAAAACGTAATATTTATAACTGTTACAATCTGCTGCTGATGAATATAGTGAAATATTTCTGCTTATCATTAATAATCCTGCAGTGCAAAGAGAGAATTCACCACTGAAGTAGTAATTTAAAATGGTCTTTTGACTGAGCTGAACAGAAGGATTAAGTAACCGTGCTGTCAATCAGTTTTCTGCCTGCAGCGCTCAAATAAAAGAAGCACTGTTGGAAGGAAGCCAGAGCGATTGGGCTTACTCTGCAGATCTCTCCAAAAACAACTTATTTCATCGTCTGATGATTTGACATCCTGATCCTGATCAGAGCATGTAAACATAAAATGTAGTGTATTGTTGTTGTCATTTGGTTTGTTTAAATGGGACATATCATGCTAAATCCACTTTTTTAGCCCTTAAATGCATTTTGTTGTATATTTAGAGTGTTTAGAAGTACAGAAAAGTTCAAATTAGTCTCTTCAGGTGGTGTTGATCATGTTGTTAAGACTCATTTTAAGTATTTTTGCTGTCATTTTGTATGTTTTAGGAATCGGTTTGGGTATATTTGCTGTGGTTTTGCATGTTTTTAGTCGTTTTGTGTGTGTTTTTTTTCTGCAGTTGTTTTGAATGTTTTTCAAGCCATTTTGTGTAATTGTTGTCATCATTTTGTATGTTTCTTGGAGTCATTTTGTGTATTTTCATTGTCGCTTTGTGTATGTATTAGGGATGTAACGATTCACTCAACTCCCGATACGATTCGCGATACTGGGTTCACGATACGATTCTCTCACGATTTATTTTACAAAATGGGACTGTAGAAAAATGTAGAAAATACGGTACTATTTTCCTTTTATTTTTCATTGTCAAAAGAATTCCTTGATAAACTATTCAAAACAATGCAATTTAACTAAAAATAAATCTTGAATGAAATAAATAAAGGAATAATACAAATGAAAATGAAGCCTATTAATTTAAATTCTGGTTCTATAATAAACAATGCAAAACTGCATAATAGTTCTTTTTCTTTTAAAAGTGCAACTGAAAATGTATTTTGTGCCTTAACAATTGGACTTTAAAAAAAAAAAAAAAACCGTGATTGCCCTGATTTACATCATATTTGTTTGGACCAGCAGAGGGCGCTGGTAACCCAGTGGTCGGTTGGCATGCAGATATCTTGCAGTGAAGAAGAGAAGCTATGCTAGCAGACAGAGCTAATAGAAAAACGTGACTTTTACAGATATTCAAGTAATATTACAAATATTCTTTCGGTGCTAAAGGAGTAATGAATCATTTATTAACATATTTAAGAGTAGATGGCGGCCAGAAAGAAAGTATTAGCAGACTCCGCCCACCGCCTACACTTGTGGATTCAATTTTCAGAAAATTGATATCAACCGTGATACCTATGAATCGATTTTTAACTGCCTTACGATTAATCGTTACATCCCTAGTATGTATAACTTTGTGCTCTGATCAGAGCATGTAAACAAAACATAGCACCAGCAACCAACAAATGTTGGAGTCAAAAGCAAGAAGAAGCTCAACATTTCAGGAAGTGAATTCCAGAAAACGAGTAAAACCGTAAAACCAATATGACACAGAATAAACCCTCACATGTGTGAGTGAGTGTTGGAGGTAGTCAGAGGCAGCCTCGCTTCATCAGTCTGCCCCAGGGCAGCTGTGGCTACACTAGTAGCTTACGACCACTAAATGTGGAGTGAAAGAATAATGTTTTAATTGTGTAAAGCGCGTTAAGTGTCAATAATAAAGCACTATATAAAATCCAATGCATTATTATATATGTTTTAAGACAACATCACAATTTTACACGCTATTTTTCCCTGTAAACATGACAAAAAAATTTCACAGAACGCTGAACGTTACCTAGATATATGATGGGGACTAAACCCACGCCAACATGTTTTGGGGACAATATAAAACAATTCCATGATTTTATTTTCCCATAAAACGAGTGTCTAGCAAATGGACGGAAATCAAATCTTACACTATATATATATATAATATATTATTTTGGTTTAACATTGGGTTGAATGATATTTCCACTCCGTTACCTTTTTGTGGTAAGTGTAAAGTGGTACGCTTTGAGGTACAACTCAATGGTTCCTGTTCTAATACCTTATGTACTTCATTGCCTTCTTAAAAAGTTGTTCTCGTGTTTACATGGATACGGTTGATGATAACAGAGTGGAAAAGAAAAGTAAAAGTGCTGAAAAATCGTAAATCGAACCTGCATTACAAAATGGCCAGGAGGAGTGTTGCCCTTGCTAGTGGTCAAAAGTGAAATAGTCCCAAACCTTTGAGACTTTAGGTTGGTTCTTCTTCTGTTGTGCAATTCTTCTTCACAACGTAAATGGTGATCAAAAGCTGAAGTAAAACTGAAAGGTCCCCCAACGTCACTTCATGCTTTAACTCAACAATGACAGCCAGAAGCGTTGTAATTTCAGGTCGACTCTTGCAGAAAGAGCAAAGTGCTGTCGGGCGAACTCTTTAACCTTTACATCTAATCTTGACTTCCTCGGCAGTTGAAGATGAAGAAATGAAGCTAACGTTCCTGCCCACCTGCTCAGGTTTCCCTCTGTTCAGAGCTTTCATTAAAGCTGTGAGTGACTGATGGAGACACAGAGACAGTGATGGCTTTCCTCCCCAGGGAGGCTTCTGTCAGTCTCTGGGTCACATGGTTTCCTGTAGCACAGCGTTCCCCATGTGACAACAGAACCGTGTCGCTGATAACGCTGTTTCAGGTTCAAACACAAACCAAAGATCTGTTTCCTCTCATGGCCTTACATACCACACGTGCACATTACCGCCTCATGTACAGTCACATTATTATCACATTTTCAGGTTTTAATTCAACTCAACTCAGCTTTATTTATAGCGCAAATTACAACAAAGTCATCTCAGTGCGCTTAACAAAATACTAAGTCCATAGCAAGAAAGAAAGAACCCAACAAGATCCACATGAACAAGCATTTAGCCACAGTTTGAAGAAAAAAAACTCCCTCTTTTTTTTTGATTGACAGACAATTTTTTTTTAACTTAATTTGAACCTTTTCTTTGTTGAAGTTATTTTTGTCTTCTTTTTGAATAATGTGTTATGGTTTCATTTATTCACAATCCCTGTAAATCCGTGTACCCTTCATTCATTGGTTATTCCGTTTTAAAACCAAATCAAAAGAACAACTAAACAATGTGGTTACTTTGTTTTACTGACTTAAAACCTAAACATAAACACAGAAAAGTCAAAATCCAGAAATGCAGCGTTTTCCTGTTTTATTATATTTATTTTGTTTGATATTTAGATATTTGCAGAAAAAACTCTGGATGAGAGCTTCATGTTTTAATCTCACCACACAGAGGGGACCCACAGACGGGGGGGGGTGTTGATAAAATGATCTCGTCGCATGTTGACCACCTCACACCAACGGTTAAAAAAAAGTGTAATTTGAGTGTCGCTGACATTTTGTTAAAGGGCTATTGATGCTGGAAGTCTGAATCAGTGAAGATCTGCCAACTTTACCGAACGATGTTATGGTCCAAATAGTATCCAGATAAACTGGTGACTGACTATCGTCTGTGAGGTTGGTGTGAGGAACAATAGATTTTAAAACTTCCATGATTTTAATACCACTAGCCACTAACGGCAGCCATCAACACACGGAAGTTGATCACAAGAAACGAGGGGCACCAGTAGATTCATTACACAACCTTTGGTTCCTTTAATCACATATCACGTGCATGTTTTACGTAACATCCATTTTTTGTTTTGATTCATTTATTTATTAATAACGTTTCAGTTCACCAGTAATGGGACCTATTGTGTTGCTCCTTTTCCTTGACCCGTCTGTGGGTCCCCTCTGTGTGGTGAGATTAAAACATGAAGCTCTCATCCTAGTTTCTCTTAATTATCCAATAATCAGACAAACAGAACAAGATCTAACTTTCTGGTTTTTTTATTTTTATTTTTCTGTAAGTATGTTTAGGTTTTAAGTCAGTAAAACAAAATAACCACACCGTTTATTTGTTATTTTGATTTGGTTATAAAACAAAATAACCAAAGAATGACACATCAAAGCGATTAGCGATCAAAGCAGGGTTATTGTTGCAACATCACAGGGGGTAATGCTAACCTGTCTCACAATGGTCTAAAACCAGTTTATGTTCACAATGATAGGAAAAGCTGACATCAAATATTATTATTTATAATAATATTGATAACTGGATGTATATTTGACAAAGTGAAGTATAGAATACAGTTGGTCAAGATTGTGGTTTAAAATTGAAAAAGAACAATTGAAAAAAAAACATTTCTAATTGGTAATGATTGTTTTTATCAATTACTATACATTTCAGGTGACTCCATTTAAATTCCAAGTGACCCCACATGGGGTCCCTACCCCAAGGTTGAAAAACACTGGTTTATTTACAGGTTTTGGTTGGACTTGCAAAGCTGTTATGTTCTTTTTTTATTTCTATTTATCAGTTTATTGCCAGAAGTAAAAGTAACAGATTAAAAGTACTTACGTTACTGTAATTGAGTTAGTTTTATGTGTACTTGTACTTTTTGAGTATGTTTCTGAATCAGTAATTATACTTAAAAATAAGTCATTTATTATTTTTCTACACAAACCGTTAATGAGTAAATTATTCTTTTTCATTTTTTTAAATGATAGACATTGTGAAACTACAATGAAATTAAATAACCTGACAACAATCAAATGTATCACATCATTGCAGACCAATCAGATTAAATGTAATGTACAGCACCAAAACAGCATTGAATGCCGGTTATTTTCTCAGCTTTGGAGTTCATAAATGTATCTATTTAGAAGCTAAGATTTTTTTATTTTATTTTGAATTTAATTCAATGTTGATATTTGATTAAAACAAAAAACAATAATCGTACATTTTGACTAACCTTTTATTTAATACAGATTCCTTTGTGGAAAATAAATTAAGCTCCAATTGTGCAAGATTTGGTCTCTTCCTTTTTAAGTTTATACATGAGTTGTTTACTGTATGCAAGGGGCCCGTACCAAGATTTATTACCAAAAAATAAACTTTGAGTACTATTTAATTGAGCTACTTTTTACTTTTACTAGAGTATTTTATGTATGACTTACTTGTACTTGAGTACAGTTTCAGTAAAGTAACAGAATATCAGTCTTTACACCTCTGTTTATTGTTCACGTGGATCCTAATGAAGGATCTCTAAGATGACTCAGTGTAATAATAATTAAATGTGGTTTACCAGGTGAGAGTCCTGGATCAGTCTCCTCACCACCTCCTTGATGTGTGGCCCGGACTCTTTGGGCGGGTGTGTGTACACGGACACCCGGGTCACCCCCTTATACACGCCGCTGCTGCCGGGCCAGCCGATGTCCAGGGCGGGCACCTCGGTGTCGGACATCTGGGGCCAGTAGGTGGAGTGGACCCCGGAGTCTGCGTTGGAGGAGCCCTTGGACTTCTCCTGGTCGGCGGACTCCCCGTCGCTGTCCGTGTCGTACTCCATCACGGACTTCCGGAGCATTTTGACCTCGCGCGCGCACAGAAAGTCTTTGATGTTGTCCTCCTTCAGCCGCATCTTAAAGGCTCCGTCCCCGCCGCGCAGCAGCTTCTCCAGGGCGGCCCGCTGCTCCTCGCTGTAGTAGAACTCAGGCCTGGACTCCGGGACTTTCTCATTGACGTGGTCGTCGTCCATACATAACAACTGAGACTCCGCCATGTCAAAGTCCTGCTGCGGCCTCCCCGCAGCTCGCACTGCGCTCACATGATGGGACAGGTAGACACGCAGCAGGTAAGCGCAGGGGGCGGGGCCAACAGGTAGGGAGGGACCAGGTAATTGTAGAATATGCAAAAGTGCAATAATACACAATGACCGAAAAATATGCAAAATGACAAAAGAAGTAAACAAAATATCTCCAAAAACATTTTAAAAATACACAAAATTACCAAAAACATATACAAAACAGCAGCAAAACTACACAGAATAACAGATAAATATGCAAAATGACAACAAAAATACACAAGAAAACCAAAAACATTTTTTAAAAAAGGGGGCAGGGCGAACAGACAAGGAGAGACAGCAGGTAAGTGCAGGGGCGTGGCCAACAGGTAAAGAGATATAAAATAATATGCAAAACAGCAAAAACACAAAATTAAATACACAAAATGACTCCAAAAACACATAAAAAAAAATAAATAAAAAAAACACAAAATGACTTCAAAAACATGGAAAAAAAAAATACAAAATGACCAAAAACATATACAAAACAGCAGCAAAACAACACAAAATAACAGAAAAATATGCAAAATGACAACAAAAAAAACAAGAAAACTGAAACGGTTTTTTTTTTTTTTTTTTAAAGGGGCGGGGCGAACAGACAGCGAACAGGTCAGTGCAGGGAACGGGGCCAACAGGGAGGGAGAGAGAGCGCAGGTAAGGGGGGGACACAATTTGACATTTTAGAGCCCAGGAGTTTCTAAAATTGTCGTAGACCAAACATGGGCAACTGGCGTCCCAGGGACCACATGCTGCCCTCGGTCTAATTTGTTTGGCCCCTAAAGTAAATGCACAAAATAACTCAAAAAATGCACAGGGACAGAAACGTATACAAAACGACCACAAAAATATACAAAACAATTCCAAAAACATTCAATAAATACACAAAATTACCAAAAAATATACAAAAGAGCAGCAAAAATACACAATATGACACCGAAAAGTTTCTAAAATACACAAAATTACCAAAAATAAACAAAACAGCGTAAGTCCACAAAATGACCAAAAAATGTGAAAAATAAATCTACAAAATCACTTGAATAACATTTAACGATACAAAATATTACCAAAAATAATATACAAAATAGCAAAAATACACAAAATGACTGAATAATTTGAAAAAATGACATCAAAACTACTACTAATAATAATATAATAATGCACCCTGCGAGCCTGAAAACAGGAACAAGCGGGTCAGAAAATGGATGCATCGAAGGTAATGCACTGGTTTTTGATGTAGCGCTTTTCATAGACACCCAAAGCGCTTTGTGTTGCATTATTCTTTCATTACACACACAGTGGTGGTAATTGTAATTAAACAATGGGACAATTCAAAGTTTTAATGAAACCGAATTTTAAGTCAACACCACAGCAGGAAATGTTACCTTTTACTCTCATGGAACTGCTTTAAATCAGAAACTAAAACAAATGCATCTTTTGGACATAAAGTAGGACAGTCATCTTGCAAACACACAGAATGAAGTACAAACGATGCTTGATAAGCTTTTATTTTGAAGGCATCCTTTTTTTTCCCACGGGTTGTTTATTTTTGACTTGTGCAACAGGTTTGGATTTTTTTTTTTTTTGAAAATGCTGAAATCACAGCTGTATCAATGACACAAGGAAGCTTCGACAAAGTCCTCTTTGTTTTTCTATCGTCCCGTAAATGTTGTGGGTTTGGTGAAAGAAGGTGAGTGAATATAAGCAGAAAGTCTGTTTTTTCTTTTAGCCTGTGTGTGCGTGCAGTGAATAAACACACAATGACACACTGTAACGTGTGTTGTTGCGATTGTGTAATAAAAACTGAACACTGGCAGTTTGTGCCTTCCTCTACACAGGAGTTGTGTAATTGGCGGGGAAGAGCCCAATTTTCCCACGCAGCCGTCCTTTCCACCAGAGTGTGTCGGAGCGATCCAACACCTCGATGATGTCGCCAGCGAGAAAGCCGAGCTCGTCGTCCTCTTCCACCTTAAAGTTGTACAGCGCTCTCACCTGGATCATGTGCACCCTCTGTTATGAAAAATAAACCAACAAGTAACCATTCGTCAGCTCTAAAACACTATTTTCACACACAATTTGAGATTTTTTGAGCCCAGGAGTGGCTAAAATTGGGCCACACCTGGCCCCCGAGCCACGGGTTGCTTTGTTGTAGACCGGACCTGGGCAACTGGACCTCATGCGGCCCTCTGCCTATTTTGTTCAGCCCCTAAAGTAAATGCACAAAATAATTTCAAAAATGGACAGGGACAGAAAGATGTCACAAAATGACCAAAAATTAAGGAAAATGACACAAAATCATTCCAATAACATTTAGAAATACAAAAAATTACCAAAAAATATACATATCTAAATGTTAAATTAAATCTAAATCTAAATGTTAAATATTAAATCTAAATCTAAATGTTAAATTTAAATCTAAATGTTAAATTTAAATCTAAATGTTAAATTTAAATCTAAATGTTAAATTTAGATCTAAATGTTAAATCTAGATCTAAATGTTGTATCTAAATGTTACAGTTAAATCTAAACGTAGCAAAATGTTATTCTAAATCTTGTATCTAAATGTTGAGTATTAAATCTATATATAAATTTAAATCTAAATGTTAAATCTAGATCTAAATGTTAAATATTAAATCCAAATCTAAAAGTTGTATCTACTGTAAATGTTCAATGTAAATCTAAATGTTAAATCTAAATGCTAAATATTAAATCTAAATGTCGAGCGCAATCACTCCATCTGAATAGAGCGCGGATAATGAGATTTTGTGTTGGTACTTCCGTTGAATTTGCACATTAGCTAAATATTTAGTTTCACCCGTGATATTCAGATTTAACATTTAGATTTACATTTCACATTTAGATTTAACATTTAGCATTTAAATTAAACATTTAGATTTAGATTTAACATTTATAGAAGTTGTTTTTTAACCGTTGTTTGTTGCTAAATGTTGCGAAAAGTTGCTGTTTATTTTAGTACGCGCAACTTCACAATCGGCGCCCCCAAACAGTCACATTTTTGTGAGTCCCAGCTGTGATAAAAGTTGTATCTCCGTGTTAAACTGTAGGAAATAACATTTGGTATCAGCTGACCTGAGGAAAAGCATCTGAGTAGCGGCGAGGGTGTTGGGCAGAGTTCACAGGACTACTACTTCTTCCGGTGTGGCCGATGGTGTGAGCTCGCTCCTCCAAACCAGGTCTTTTAGCCTAAAAACAAGCGGAACAGAACTCATTTAATACCAGCGGATAAAACTACTTAAAGAAGACAAACAAATAAACAGGAATACCAGCTGGTTGTGCGGTTGGTCCGATGCTCTGCGTGGCGCCGTTGCTAAGGCCGCTGCTAAGGCCGCCGCGGGGCTGGACTGTTCGGGCATACTCCCTCTTTTTATCTGCAGAAAAGGACACAAACATGAACTCAGAGACAGCCTGAAGACTACTCGTGAACTTTAAGCTGGGGTTAGACAGAGCCCCGACACATTAGGAACGACAGGAATCTATATCTGTGACATAGTGCTTCACATTTCAAGATGAGGTATGAAAAATGGAACGGGTCAGTGGCAAATGTTCAGTCTCTGAGTGTGGAGAATGTATCACAAATGGGTGTATATTTGTCTCCACACAACCAAATTCATTCCATCATCATATCTTGGACAGTGTGCATCACTTTGTGCTCCATATTCCTCCACACAACATGCAAATGAATCCACAGCAAAAGAAGAACATAGTCTTTACTTGTTCTAAATGGTCTGTATGCATCCGAACTGCGGAAGGAATAGAAGGAGACGGACTTGAGGAAGCTTGCGCAGTCTGACTCAGGAAGCCTAGGAGATTCTGGGTGTAAGAGTGGGTGCGGTAGGGGTTCCATCAGGGGAGGAAGCAACACTTTGTGTTTAAGAACTACCTGAGGATGCCTCCAGAACTGCTGCGTAACTGCTGCAAAACAGCATCGTAGCTGATACGTTTCCATTGTCGTCAATGTATCAATTTCCACATGATGCGTATGTGTAACTACTCGCAACAGATACGCAGACCTTCCATTTTAACCAGATGCCGGAGCAACAACGCGTACATTCAGCATAGAGCAGCTCGTGTGGGACAGGAAGTAGAGCAAATACACAGATTAAAACATCTGTTTTATTTTGTTAAAAACAATACCTGGTACAGCGAATGCTACGACTGCCACGCGCTTTACAAAACTTTGTTTGACCTCGAGATTAAAACAAACTTTTGAGCGATAAATTCAACTTTTTTACATCTTTTTTTCAAGCAAATGATCTTGGATTCATTGATCTATGAGGCCAACACTGTCTTTATCTAAATAATAATAATATTTAGATTAAGCTTTAAACTGTAGAGAAGTCAAAGCCCTGAAGCAATGACGTTGCTTTGTTTTGATTAAATACATCCTCAGATCTTTAGGCAGGAGAACCATAACTAGGATAATTCCGCAGGGATCCTTAAGGAATGGTTTGAGAAGTGGACATAATAATGTGTCTGATCCTGTTAACATTTCCAGTTCTGTTGTATTGAGGTCAGAGCAGATTAAAAGGTGTCACCAGTGTAAACACCACGTGTTTCCATTGTAGCTCTTGATTAGCTCCAAAGTCAACAGAGCGTCACAGGGTTTGTTTGGTGAGAGCTTCTCTCCCTCACTGCAGAAAGTAGCACATCACACACCTCAGCTTCATCCTTTAGTGGAGGTAGAGAAGCACTGAGCACAGAGCGCACCCTGCTGGAGACTCACTACACTAACAGCCTTATTTACTGTAAACATTAAGGAAGGTACTTTTAGGTGTTCTATTGATTGATTGATTGATTTAATTTAATTTTGAACACAAACAGCCGTGTATCTACCACAATGAAAAAATAATGACAATAATTCAAAAAATAATAAATCAAAAAAGCAAACAAATGGTTACAAAATCCTGCTCGTGAAGCCTGTTCATGTTCGAAAAGGAGTAAGAGGAAGTATACACACACACACACATATATATATATATATAATTCATTGATATATATCTATATAATTATACAATTCATGTAATCCACTATACATTCATCTGTCCACACATACACAAGTATATACACACCTAGTTACAATTTATTTCCCTTTAATACTTGTGCTTCGAGAAGATAAACTTTATGTATTCATGTTTAATTTGCTTTAAATTCAGAATTGTTTTATGCCAATAATGTGTCAAGATATTGTACTATGCACCAATTGGAAATACCTTTTTTTTAATTTTGTCTGCACATGCTGTCGAAGTAGTACAAGAAGTGCAATCTTTTTAAGACAGCAATGCATGTTTTGTTATTGCAATTAAATAAATGAATTTATTTTATTGCATAATTGTGACCATCACCAGTCCTATTTAAGGAAGGGTAAGAAACACTTTATCAAAGGGAGGATATAAAAAGAGAGGGCAGTGTTACACCTAGGTGGGGGGGGAAGAGAACAGGGAAGAGGGAGTCAGGGTAGGAAATGGAAGGGGTAGGGAAGAGTTAACTGTTCTTAAGTGAGAGTAAGATGTTATAGTTGTGCATATTGTGCTTATTGTGTTGTGTAATCAAGCCAGTCTGGTGACAAGTGTGGAGCTTAAGTACAGTATAATTGGTGGTGGCTGCGGACAGAGGGAGAAGTGAGTGGTAATACCTAAAACGGCAGAAACGACAGGAGCCAAGGAGCCCCAGGCCACCCCTAAGCCACCCCAGGCCGAGAGTTAGCCACCGCCCCCTACACAGGCAACCAGCGGGCCCAGAGCCAGCTCGGACTGGACCCCAGGCCAGAAGGACCCGAAACAGAAGCAACACCGGCAGCAGCCCGCCCAAGGATAACGGCCGCATCCCAAACTGCCCGGGGCACCAAGCGGACACTGTAAGCGGACCCTCCGGGCACCCGGAGCACCGGCTGAGCCCCTTAGAGCACCCTATATCACTGCACAATGAGCCTTAGTTGTTGTCAAAGTCAGGACCCCCCCCCAAGGGCCCCAGTCAGACCGTCGCACCAGTTTGCGGCGTACACAGCCCCGAGGCGGCAGAGCAGCAGACCACAGCCCCACAGCAGGTCACCGCCCAAGCAGGGGCCACCCCACACCGCACTCAGACATGCAAAGGCATGCCAACGACTGCCACCATGAGAGGGAAGCACACCAACTGCGCACACCTGATGTGGTATAGCAGACCCCAGCCAAGGGCGCCCGGACCCACCCATTGGCCTGCAGATGACAAGACAGATCCACCAGGCGATTGACAGCGCCCCCAACCATCAGAACAGCAGGCGCCACCCCCCAACAAAAAGCATCATCCCGGAAGGCCACGCAACCTCGGCACCTCCCCAGTGCACCCACACACCGTGGGGACCGCCCCCAATTGGAAATGCTGATGTTTGAAAAGTACTTAGCTCCTTTTAAACAAACTTACTTCTTAAATAAATAACATCAGTAAGTGAGTATATCTTATTTATATAGCACCTACTACAGACATGGTCACAACATGCTTTACAATTTAAAATACGTTCAAAATAGAACTACCTGCATGGACACCAGTATGACTCCTATTATTAAAGCAAAAAGAAAAATTCAGCTTTTAGCCACATTAGCTGTGATGCGTGTTAAACTGGTTGGGTCCAACACTAAGCCTTGTGGTACTCCATAGACAGCAGCGCTACAGGGTTCTTACCGACTGGACCATAGAGGAGTTCATGTTGCCAGAGCCGTCGTTCAGGTAGATCTCCCTGGTTTTAGAGATGGACTTGGTTTTGTAAAACTCTACCAGCTCATTCAGCGATGTGAACTTCTCGGACCAGAGGAAATACTGGCCTTTGTTGTCTCGCATCACTTTAAAGTGCTGAACGTCGCTCTCGTGCCTGTGGGCAGATGAAGCAGTGACACAGATTTGCAATGGAGAAAATATAGGATATTTCTGAGCTCAAATTTTTAAATTCAAACAACTAATTAAAATGTAAAAAAAAATAGTTTGCTTTGAATTTTTGCTATTTAAGGTTTTTGCTCAAACTAAAATTAAGCTTTATTTATGAGGTGCCATTTGTTAAGTTGTGCATGCTAAAAAAATTAAATCTTAATCTAAATATTAAATCTAAATCGAAATGTTGTATCTAAATGTTAAATGTAAAGGTTACACATTAAATATAAATATAAATGTTAAGTATTAAATCTAAATGTTGTATCTACATGTTAAATGTTTAATCTAAATCCAAATGTTGTATCTAAATGTTAAATCTAAATAATAAATGTCGAATCTGAATACTAAATGTCAAATCTAAATGTTAAATATTAAATCTAAATCCAAATGTTGTATCTAAATGTTAAATTTAAATGCTAAATGTCAAATCTAAATGTTAAATATTAAATCTAAATCCAAATGTTGTATCTAAATGTTAAATCTAAATGCTAAATGTTAAATCTAATTATTAAATGTTAAATCTAAATGTGGAGCTCAGTCACATTGTATGGATAGACTGCAGATCATGCTATTTGCATTAACGAGTTTTTATGTTAGCACTTCCGGTGAATTTGCATATTAGCTAGATATTTAGTTTCGCCCATGACATTTAGATTAAACATTGAGATTTACATTGAACATTTAGGTTTATATTGAATATTTAGATTTAACATTTAGATTTACATTCAACATTTAGATTTACATTCAACATTTAGATTTACATTCAACATTTAGATTTAGATTCAACATTTAGATTTAACATTTAAATTTACATTGAACATCGATTTAACATGGCACTGTTGGGTGGACTTCCTTTACCTGACGGAGATGGAAAAGTCTCCTTGCGAGCTCTGGCAGCCTCGGATCACAAACTCTCCCACGTTTTTGCCCGCGAGCAGCTCCTCTGCAGTGCTGCGACTGGCGTCCCCCTTGAACCAGCTGGACAGAGAAGACGCACGGAAACAAAACCTCACATAACTACCAAAACATTGCCATTCACCGACTTTATTTTCAAATATAAGCCTCGTTTAACATACAGTACGCAAGTTTCTTCTTTTGGAGTCACTGAATGATCCAGATCCCATGTCCAATTCGGGGAGATATGTGCACACAGACTACGACACAGACTAAACTCATACATTTCCACCATATTCTACATATTTTTCATTGCAGGGACTGAAATTGAATACTGCAAATTGTAATTGTCAGTTGTCAATTCTCACGGTCTGACATAATATGATGCGATACGACGGACTTCACCTTCTGAAGTGGAAATATCTTTACGACACGGACTGAACTCACATTTCCACAATATTTTGCAGCGTAAAACATGTTGGCTAATGTTAGCTTTAGCAATTGTAGCAAACCTCTGGAAGTCAAATCTTGCATGCGCGTTGCTGCGTATAATAATGAGATTAATGGTAATAGTTGTCTGTTAGCTTTATTAACCATGTTTGGCACAATTAGAGGAAGTTTATTAGCCTGTAATGATATCTGATTAGTGAAAGACGATGAATGGGAATGTGTAAACTGTGAAAGGGAATTGGGGAGACTTTAAAAAGGAAAACTTGGAGGCTTCGCACATTTTAACATTTCTGTAACTTTCCTGGAGTCCTTATGCTACATATCCCAAGAGAAAAGGCCAGAATATAGAAAAATCAAGTGAAGAGGAGTGAATGTCTGCAGCTTGTCTGATACCGTCTGTCTAGTCTCACCTTGGCAGTTTCAGTTCAATGTAGTTGTTTGGTATAAAGCCCTCCTTTCCTTCCATCTCGGCCGTACACCAATCTTCGTTTGGGCTTAGAACCTGTCAGACGACAAGCGCAGGTGATGAAGGCTGTAAACCAGGGGTGTCCAAGTCATTTTTGCTCAAGGGCCAAATACAGGATGAGCTCAAGTGGGTCGCAGATTAGTCAGAAAAAAAGTGCAATTTTACCACTAACATGCTTTAGTTTTCACTTCTTTGTACACAGTTTGAAAGGCATCATTAGTAATGGATATCAGTCCCTGCAAGATCAACATTTCAAAAAGCCTTTATTTTGTGATCATTTTTTTGGAATTTAGAAGTTTTGTGGGAAAATTAATTGAGTGTTTTTACACAATTAGCAGTAAAATCAGACTGCAGTGGTGTGATATAGTCACAAAAGCCCCTGCAAACATTAGAATTATATTGAATTTGTGAATTTGAAAGCAGAGGTGTGTCCAGACCAGTCACTACATTATCAGCTGTTAAGTCAGTGATTTTCAACATGTGGCTCTTTATGTCTTAATTTTAATTAATATTCCCCCAAAAAACCTTAAAATGGGGATATTTTTAACCCCGTTTGTCATTTTGCAACTTCTTTTGTCCAATTTTTGCCCCTTTTAAAAATATTCTTACACTTTTTCAGACTGTGGCTACCTTTTGCTAATAAATTCCCCTCTATTCCTTTTTTCTGTTCATTTTTGCAAGTTCATTTTGACACTAATCCTATTTTTGTCCTTTCTTAATTTTTTTGGGCCACTTTTCCACCAAATAAGCAGACTTTTGCCTAATAAATACCAGTTGTTTCCTTTTTTCTTTACATTTCCTGACAAAGGTTGCTGACTTAAATATTTGGTAATTTTTGCAGTAATTCATGTTTCTTTTATCATTTTAACTTTTTCCTGTGGGCCGTATTGGATGATTCAAAGGGCTGAATTTGGCCCCCGGGCCTTGAGTTTGACACAAGTGCACAGACACTGACCTTGAGCCTGTCACCCTTTCTGAAGCTGAGCTCATCGTGGGAGCTGGCAGTGAAATCGTACTTCCCTGTGGCCTCCATCTGTAACAGCAGAAGAGTCGCTCGAGTTCATGTATCTGCAGAGGCTTGAAAAACAAGTGAAATGTAAAAGTGAGCCAACGTGCTGTTAAAACATGAGTTGTGGGCTTCAGGTTCTCCTATAAATGTGTTTTATTTCACAATGATTTACCTTAAAAGTACCTGGAACTTACGGACGCTTATTGCATTCACTGAAGAAAAACAAACTTTGATGAGATAAAAAATAAGTAAATAAAAAATGTGGCTTGCTTTTTCTGTTTTTATAGAAATTATCTTTTTTTTCCTGATTTGATGAGATAAGATAAAACTTTATTGATCCCCAATGGGGGAAACAAAACAGATGTCCCTTCAATAATAAGACAGGGTTTTTAAACCAGCAAATTCCATATTTTTTGTTTTTTAAGAATGTGTAGAAAACGGTTACCCTTTATGAACTCAATATAAATCAAATTTGTAAATAGAATGTTTTAAGAAAAAAACAAAACCCTGAGTAAAAAGTTGCCAAAACAAGTTCTGATGAACTACGGAGTAATGGGCCCCATTCATATAGTGGTATGTGTCAATGATTCGGTACCACCAACTGTCGCAATATTTGAGTCACAAATGAATAAGAACACGACTTTAATAAAAAATTGCCAAAAAAAAAGGCCCCTCGGGCCCCTAATCAAATTGTGCAAGGCATAATCGTAATCTACATTGAATTACCTTTGAAACGATATATCACACGATTATGTCCCCATAAATTAAAAAAAATACCGGAAATAGGGGGTGGGCCCCCGGGCCCCATTTCAACAAAAGGGAGTATTCATACCAAAATGCATTCTGATCTAACAAGAACTAAGGAGTAGTCATTTGAAAAATGGCACCCCCGTGACACGTATGTGGGTAATGGGCCCCTTTAAATATTGGTATGTGTCAATGTATCGGTACCACCAATCGTCGTAATATTTGACTGGCAAATAAATGAGAAATTGCTCCGAGCATCGATGTGTACACATCTATAGATTATATCTGCCACATTTCAGCCCAATCAGTTCACAAATAACAGAGGAGTAGTGACTTTAGTGTACACAACAACAACAAAGTGAGGACGTTTTGAATACTCAAGTACAGATACCAGAAAAAACTACTTACTGCAGCTTTAACGTTTAACCACCAACTCACTCATGTCTGTTTCCAGTTTTTTATGATTCATATTCTCTTTATTCACTGTACTTGTATTTGTTGTTTTTAATTTGTGTCTTTGAGTGTCTGGAAAAGACCTTTAAAATAAAATGTTTTATTATTATTATTATTAAGTACAGTAAGTATTTGTACTTCGTGAGTACTTGTCACCTACAAGTACTCACGTTACTGTAATTGAGTTGCTATTATGGGTAGTTTTTGAGTAATGAAATGACACTCTGCAGATGAACACATTGAATTGTCGGCCTACACACACACACACACACACCTTTATCTGAACTTACAACTCATTGTATGAATAAAGGACTCATTAAAGAGTTGGAGGAACTAAAATATCAGGAAGGAACTCACTCACACACACACACGTGCACCTGCTGACCCACTAATATGAAGGTCCGTATCCAGCAGCCGCTGCTGATGCTCCCACAGACAGTGAAGTGAACCTTCAGGCTGGGCTGATGCTATGAAAAGGATGTGGTGATGAGAATAATACGCTAACGCACTCTGCCATTGGCTGCAAACTACTTCCTTTCCTCAACTCTCGACAACCTTAAAAAAAAAAAAGGTTCCCCTCCTCAAACCCATAAAAACACAAGAAACTTTATGTTTTTATTTGAATAATTGATTCTTTTTATTCAATAATCAGTTAACTTGTTGTAACAGGTAAAAACAACATGTAGAAAAGCTGTTAAACACATTTAATAAGGAAGAAAATAAAAGTGGAGCTGATGCAGCATTCAGCTAAAACTGCTTTTTAGTGGGGTTTTTTTTAATATTTTTTATAAATGAATGTGCACAAATACTTTATAAATAGAGGGATGATATACACTGAGTTCATGATATGATACGATTTTTGGCTTTAGTACCCCGTTCTCTTATTTCTGAATCCATGTACCCCCTTTGTCCGACTACAACGTTTTACTCAAAATTCTGTGTAAAAACAACTATAGAGCATAATGATGGAATAAATAAGTGATAACACAAATTTCAAAGAATTTAATTTTATAAAAAGGTGAAATTAAACAGTATTTAGTGCCCACTTACTAGATTTATTTCTATAGTTTTGATCATTTCCTGTCACTCCCACTTGATGTGGGACCAAGACTGAGCCTTATATTTACAGTTAATGTTCTAGTCAAGATAATTTATATCATCATTTTGTGTATTTTGTTGTTGTTTGTCTGTTCCTTTTATTAATGAGCATATTTTTCTCTTATTTTGTGTGTTTTTGTTGTTGTTTATGTGTATTTTGTTGTTTGTCTGTTCCTTTTATTATTCTGTATATTTTTCTTTTTATTTGTGTATTTTTGGTGTCATTTTGTGTATTTTGTTGTTGTTTGTCTGATCTTTTTATTATTAGGTATATGTTTATCTTTATTTGTGTGTTTTTGCTGTTTTTGTGTGTTTTTGGTGTCAATTTGTGTAATTTTGTTGTTTGTCTGTTCCTTTTATTAATGAGAATATTTTTCACTTATTTTGTGTGTTTTTGGTGTCGTTTTTTGTGTGTTTTCTTGGTTATATTCAAATTATTCTCTCAGTGTGTGTGTTTTTGGTGCCGTTTGGTTGTTTCTTTTGTATGTTTCTCTGTTATTTAATTATCATTTTTCACTAAAAATGAACATTAAACCCCATATTTTTAATGCTTTAATTTGTTAATTTTCTACACTCTCTCTGTCTCTAAAGTCCCCCCTGTAGTACCATTGCGTACCACCTTTTGAGAAACACTGCGATAGACAATAAATAGGCTCACGCTAAGGATGCGTAACCAACCAATCACATGAAGGCCTGTTAGATGATTGTTCTAAAGCTGAATACGTGACCGTTTGTCAAACACGTCGACCTCCAGAAGCTTGAGTTTCAAGAAAAGTCAAGCTTTTAAATAACATTCATACAAGGAAAGCTTAAATACAGCAGTCTTTCTTGTGTTTGTAACATCATGTAATATTCAATATAAGCTTTGTTTCTTTCACATCTTTTGTTTACATTCTATTCACAGTGGCATAAAAAAAACACTGAATAGAATTAAGTTAATATTGTCCAAGTTGGGCATCGGCTCTGAAAGTATTGGATAAAAAAAAAAAAAAAAAACATATCATCACTGTCAGATATTTAAAAAAAAACATGAGCGCGTAAGCTTATGCTGGGACAACACTGTTAAACACAGACGCTATCTGGATTTACCATGGCAACGCACCTCCTCCATTACAAGAATTTGTAGGAAAAAAAAAAAATTCAAACAGATCAACAGGAGCTGGTTCTGACTGTCATTCCTTTTACAAAGAGTGCATTTAGTCGAGGAGACATTTTTCTGTTCGTGCTTCTCACACCTGGAATTCAAAACCAAACAATACGTGAACTCTCGACTCTGACCTCTTTTACCAACACTGTTGTCACAACCTTGCCTAAACTTGTATATTTAGTAAGTATGTAATGTTTATTTCTATAGCAGCTTTCACAGACAGAGCTCACAAAGTGCTTTACATATCCACTCATTCACATTCACACACCAATGGGACAGATTATTTGTGAGCTAATTGTTGAGGTACCATCCGCTATTTCTACTGAGTACATACATAAACATCACTGCCTTATTATCATTACTACTACTTCCTCTTCCCCATTCATATTTTCATTATTTATTATATATTTATTGACCTTTTAGGTATTTTTTAGGCAAGGCAAGACACACTTTATATTCTTCAAAAAAGAGTACTCCCAGTATCGTATAATTGCCATTGCTGGTATTTAATTAATGTAATATGTATCGAGTATTGTGCACTTAAAATAGCACTTTATACTTACTGTGCAATCTTCAATATAATTACTGAAGTGTATTAAAGCATTTAACATGTGATATTATTACGCACCTAACACATTAACACATCAGCATTCCGCACTTTATTCCTCTCTTTGCTATCTAATGTTAGCATTTAAAACTAGTGAGATACGTATGGTTTCATGACCTTTGGTTTGTTTCATGATCCACTAAACTGTTTTATTGTTCTTGCTTTATTTTTTTATTTGTTGTCCTATTGTGTTTTAAGGACATGTTTTCTTTCCTTACTTCTTACTGTATGTTGACGTCAACCTGCCGAAGGGACTAAAGATGGAAATCAGCCGTTGGCTATAATCTTTCATATTTACAACTATATGTTCATTAAGATGTATTGTCCCTGTTTTAAATAAAATAAACTCAAACTCTCCCAGTGGGTATTTTTGGTTAATGGGCTGTGTTTTGCACCTGATTGTATTTATTTATTTTGAACTTTTCAGAGTTTTTGTGGTACTTTAGTGGACTAAATGTTTGGCTTTTGAGTTTTTTGCTTCATTTTCTGACTGTTTGATCTGAAAAACAGCAATTAACTGAAAATATTGTTTTAATTGTATTGAATTTCATACGTTTGGGGTTGTTTTTTGTTATTTTATTTTATTTGACTTATTTTTTGTTATTCGATTACCTAGTTTGCGGAGATAAATTGGACAGAACTACACTTTTTTTTTTTAAGACCTTAGGTTTCTGCTGAGTCATGTTTCTTAGTCCTGATTTTATGACATTTATATACAATAAAATAAAAATAATTCACTCATTCATTCATTTATGTTGATTCTGCTACTGTATTTACAGAAGAAAAACAGACGATAAGAATCGAGAAATAAGATTGTTTTGGGGTTGTTGTAGTTTTCATTTGGCTGACAAAGAAACAAACACTATGTAAATGATCACCAGTCATCTCATACCTTTACCACTTTACTGCTAATACCAGAAACCTGTTTATTTTTCCTCTTCTAACCACAATGTGGAAAAAACAAAACAAAACACGCCCACCTCAAATCTACTGCCTTCACTGATTCACTTTTATATCATTTATCATTTAAATACCATTTACCTTTAGATTTACTGCATACAAAGGGAATTATGATGGTTTATCATTTTTATTTAAAGCAAAATGACAGGAAACACATTCATGTTCTCTGACACAGCAACAGCAGCATTAAAAATAAACTCTACTGGTTATAAATCATCCAAAAACATGAAATACATGTAATTGTTAATGTTGAAACTTGTTGCAAAAAAAAAAAAAAAAAACACCTTTTTCAACTGTACCATTGAATAATCCCCTTCAAAAGCCCTTATGTATGTATTATTTATCTTAATTTATGTGATATTATTTTGTCCCTTTGTTCCTATGTGTCTATTGTTTTACTGATCATTGTTTATGACATTTAAGTGCCTCGTTTATCTGTATATATTATATATACTGTGCACTTTTGTTCATTAAAAAACTTTTATTTATTGATTTATTCAGTAAAATATAGCCTTGTTCGTAATTTGAATGTTTTTCTGTTTTTTTTTTACTTACCTTCCTTGTTTGCAGTTCCTCTGTAAGAACGTTTCCTAGTGTCTGCTTTTTCCTACCGACCCTGAACGCAGCAGCATTTCCTCGGTTCTCGGAAGAAGAAGATCAAGAATTTAGAAATGAAGAACTCAGGTTCTCTCAGCAGCTCATTGAAACTGAACTATAGGAGTAGTTTTAGCACACGTGTGGTTTCATAGTGTGTTTGAGGTGAACTGCTGCTTCCTGACGCCCATTAACTCCCCCTCTCTTTCTCACACACACACACACACACAGTCTTTTTGGTGCACTAGTTTAATACGTACTACGTACAAAAATAAACATTCATGTAAAAACAAATGAAATAGAATAAATCTGGAACATCAAAGCTGTGTAATATAAATAATATTCAAATGAACAAATCTAAAGGTTTTTAAGTAATTATTTATCTGGAGCATAAACACTGTGCAGGTCAATCTTAAAACCAAAGAACACAATGTGCAAACAATGCAATAGAATTATATAGAATAGAACAAGAATTAAACTAAAATAAATATAAGTATGGGCAGAAGATTAGCAGGTGTAGTTACACATTTTTATTAATATTCCATTAAGAAAAAAACATGTACAGTGATTTTAAAGGGTGTGTTTCACGATTATAATACTTAAATTAACAGAAATATTTTTAAAAATAAAATTAAAATAAAAATTGGGGCATGCAATTTGGTGCCCCTCCAGCAGATGGCGACCTAGGCGGCCGCCTGTGTTGCCTGTCGGGAAGGCCGGCCCTGCACACAGACACACACACCTCCTCTGTGTCAAAATATTTTCAGTCACAATTACGTTTACAGTTACCCATGTTCAATTACTATTCAATTACGATTACAATGACCAGCATGTTTTCCAGTAGTTACTTGTCACCTCTGCAAATTACTCATTAAAGGTCCCATGTCATGCTGTTTTTCACCCCTCTCCATTTGTTCTAAAAACCCCAAAAACGTAGTATTTGAGGTTTATTTTCCCAGACTTGCCTGTTTTCCAGAGTTTTTGCCTCTGAAAAGTCACTTTCTCAGCAACTCTACACAAACAGGCTGATTTGTGGCCTACTTATGCATATTTATGAGTGGGTGTGTCTATAGATGAACTCATGCTGCTTTATAAACACGAGACAGAGCATGGGAGCGGGGTGTTCTCCGGTACATACATAGACTGTAGAAAATACATACATAGCACTGCGCAAAGTACGATGAAATGCTCACCTTCATGGGCTTGTCTGTTTACATGTCAATCAGGAGGCGCGGCTTCTCCACCTCGGAGTTGCGTCAAATTTGTCATCAGTGTGGGAACGCCTCATCAAATTGGAGCGAGATGTTTGCGCTCGCCCTGCAGTAAGAAAGGAGCAAATCACCCTTTAACTAACGATTGAGGGAGTCAGTGAAAAAAACACTTTGGGCATGTGTTTACAGCCCTAATAGACCTTTATGATGTTTAATGCACAGAAAAGTTCATTTTGTTTAACATGGGCTTTTTAACTAATTCCTTGAACAATTTGTACATTCATTTTATTAAATTTAGTGTCTTTTAATTCTGGAATGCACCATCTGAGTTAATGGGAGTATGTACAGTAGATGTTAAACTGTAAGAGGCCCAAAATAGAACCCTGGGGAACTCCACATGCCACATGAAAAATTTTAAGTTCTATTCACATTTTTTTGTTGGTTCATCTTCAGCTTTTGCTTCCAATGCTTCAGATTCTTTATTCCTCATTAAATACTTAGAAAGCTGAGTGTTTTTCTCATCAGGAGAGCACTCCTGTCACTCTGCAGCTTGTCAGATCATCAGTAGTTCCTCTGGCGCATCGTCTGACCTGATTCTTCAAACCACCGCCTGTGCACAGAGCTGCAAGTGGTCACATCCGCCTCTCACTCTGTTTCTCAGTCTCACAAAGACAAAGTGCAGAGAGCAGCAGGGACACAAACACTGTTGATGTTTCAACGTCTTTATCTGTGGGAGTTGATGTGTAGGCATTTACAGAAAAAACATGTCACACTGTAATGTAATGAAGCTGTAATAAAAATTACCATTTTAAAGTCATAAAGTTATGCATGAGAATACACATATATATACTTTCCTGTTTGTAGTTTTGTTTTTCTTACAATGGCGATAAACAAAGAAAACCTGAAAATGACACACTTAGAACATCAAGGTGTTACACCGGAGGCCTTTTTTTATATTATACAAGTCACATTGGCAACGCAGTGATCTATATATGTTATTTAGTTGCTTGTTTTAATATTTTAGTCATGTGTTATTTATTGTATTAGGTTATTTAAAAAAAAAAAGAAGAAGACAATTTAAATCATAGCTGTGAATTAATGAAGGGCAAGTGATACAACAAATAATTCAAACGTGCAAAGCTTCTTTCTGCCACTAGAGGACGCAAATGATGCAAAATTTTAATCAGGGAAACCATTCGACGGCCTTTTAATTGTTTTTTTTTTTAAAGATGTGGTTAGAATTTACTAATTAATTTATATTGTTTTTGTTTCTAGATTTGTTTTAATGTAATTGCATTTGTACATGGGGAAAATAAGTCTGAATTAGATGGATGCATTAGATAAATGATTATTATTAGTTTCAGCACTTATTAAATAGTTTGATGGGTAATTTGGGAATAATTCACATTTAAAAAAATACAAATTGGGTTAGCATTCATGCATGTAACATTTTCTATATAGAACAAAATAACCATAAACTCAACATTACTATCAAGATGTAGAAATAATGTGGAATGTAATAATGTTTAGATTAGTTAAAATATTGAGGAATATTTTATCAATTTATGCACGCAGTAATTTTTGCAGAGAAAGTTGGTCTGATTTAGAGAAAAGAAATGTGACAGTAATTTTATTAGATTTCTTTAATCACCAAATAATTTATTGTTTTTAATTTTGTTCCAAAACTCATTATTTGGAGTGATCAACATGTTTTTTGTATTTCTATAAGCTGTAGTTAATTTAATAAATCAACAATAGGCTGTTCATAGCAATATTTGAGAAAATAGTCTGAATTAGATGAATGAATTAGATACATTATTATTAGTTTTAGCACGTATTAAATAGTTTGATGGGTACATTTGGGAATTAATTCACATAACCCATTTCATACATTTTTTGTGTGAATTAATTGCAAATTTCATATGCATGAATGTTTACCCATTTCATAATTTTTTAAACATTCATGCATATGAAATTTGCAATACAGAATGAACAAAATGATCATAAACTCAACATTACTATCACAATGTAGAGATAACGTAAGATAAAATAACATTTAGATTAGTTTTAATATTGAGGAATATTTTATCAATTTATCCACGTAGTAATTTTTGCATAGACAGTGTTTTTTTTTTAAATTGTGACAGTGATTACGTTTTTATAATCACCAAATAATTTAATGTTTTCAATTTTGCTCCATAATAAACATTATTTGGAATGAGCAACATTTTTTTTTTTTTTGTATTTCTATAAGCTGTATTCAACTGTTTATTCAATAAATCAAAAAATAGGCTGTTCATAACCATGTTTGAGAAAAGTTAAAATTACCATTGTCTTTTTTTGGCCGCCTTTACGCTAATTTGAGCGTGTTGCGTCGCTGTGACGTCAGCGCGTTTTGTACGTCGCTCCCCAGCAGCGGCAGGTTGTTGCTTCCAGTCACAGTCCGACACTTAACGGGTCTCCATCATGGAGCGAACTACAGCCTATTCACCGCCTATAAACGGACAAACAAGCACCAGGAATGTCTCTTCCTCATTCTTTTTCCTCCCCGAACTGGACTGTATCCTCCCAACAGTCTGACTTCTATCACTGGAATACTTTCACCGTGTCTCCCGGACTTAATTGTTGGGAGAAAAACTCCGTCAAAAAGTCGTCGTGTCCCCCGGGCAGCTGCGGGAGATGCTGCCGCCGTGCAGCTCCGGGAAGCTGTGCTGAGTTTGTCCCTTTTCCCACCCACCCCCTGAACCTCAACAATGATTTCCGAAGAGAGGAGCGGACACGTAAACAAACAAGCCCTGAACTTCCCGGTGGGTTTTCTCCTCCGCTCCCCCAAGAAGCGGCTCGCTAAGCTGGGCAGGAAACCCAGCAATGGGTCGCTGCAGTAAGTCAACAACCAGAGAATACACGACTTTAACGCGTATTTTAAACATGTTTGAGCTTTTAAAAGTTGGTTTATTGTATATCCAGCTAAACAAAACTCACTATTTTATTGCTCAGGTTTGAGTTAGTCAGATAGTCTTTAATCATGTTGGGGATTTAAAAGTTTACAAAGTCCACAAAGAACTACAATGTTTGCAGAGAAACAGAAAAGAAAAAAAATATGACGTGTTATTTATTGAATATGCAAATCAAAAAGTTACTGTTGCAGTTTATTTAAATGTGATATATACATTTGTTCTGTTCATTTTAAAATATGTAAATTATTTTAATAAGGCAACCCCTCCTCTTTTTTGTCTATTTTTTTAGTATTTCTTATTTTCTGTTCAGCAGTATTGATATATTGCTTTTATCTAAATATTGAATAGAAAAGATCTGTTCCAGTCCCTTATTACAGATTTATAAAGCATAGATCTGTTGCTGACCCTTTTTAAAAGTCTAAAGAGTAGATCTGTTACTTTCCTTTGTTACTGACTTAAACAATAAATCTGTTCCTGGCTGTTCTTAGTTACAGATGTATGAAGAATAGATCTGTTCCTGAATGTCTTTTGTCACAGATGTATAAAGATAAGAATAGATCTGTCCCTGACTGTCCTTAGTTACAGAAGTATAAAGCATAGATCTGTTCCTGTCCCTTTTTAAAAGTTTTAAAGAGTAAATCTGTTACTTTCTTTTGTTACTGACATAAAATTTTTTTGGATTTGTTCCCGACTGTCCTTAGTTACAGATGTATCAAGAATAGATCTGTTCCCGACTGTCCTTTGTTACAGATGTATCAAGAATAGATCTGTTCCTGACTGTCTTTTGTTACAGATGTATCAAGAATAGATCTCTTCCTGACTGTCTTTTGTTACAGATGTATAAGGAATAGATCTGTTCCTGATTGTCTTTAGTTACCTCTTTAACAAAAAAAAAATAATAATTACTTATTTTGTAGTGTGGAATGTTAGAAAAGACTTGATCAAGTGATGTTACTCAGAGAACATTAGTAGGTATGAGAAAAACTGACCCATTTATTATTAACCAATTGGTTACATACATTTTAATCTTCAACATATCTACAATATTCTACATTTAAATTTAAAAAAATGTATTTGGCAAAGAAGAAAAAAATTGTAGAATCCGATGTTCGTTTTCAGGCTAATATCGAACCGATATCCGATATCGGATCGGGACACCACTAATTAAAATATTGATAAAAAATAATTGTAATGATCATTTTGGCCATAATCGTGCAGCCCTAATGTGTGACTTTTGGAATACCTTCAATCAGGTCCAACACCTCGGACAGCACCGTCCGCTCCTCTGAGAGCGTGTGCGTCCGACAGCCGGCCAAAAGCAAGATCCGCCGCCACAACAACAACCGCTTCTCCACCGTCTTCAGCCAGAGTCCAGACCTGCGGGACGGCAAGCGGCGCGGTCAGACGGCCGGTCCGTCCGTCGCAGACGACCCGGCCGAGCTGTCCATCCAGCGCTCCGTCCCCGGGATCCTCAAGATCTTTGGCAACGACATCTGTCAGGGGACGCACTACAAAAGCGTTCTGGCCACCACGCAGTCCAGCGCCAAAGAGCTGGTGAAGGAGGCGCTGGAGAGGTGAGTGAGTGCTAGTGTTCTGGTTTCAACTAGGACTGGGCAATATGTCGTGATTCAAGATATATCGAGTTTTCTATTTTGGCGATATAGAAAATGACAATATCGCTTATCTACAGTTTTTAACTTGTTTTTATTTATACAATCACACAATACAAATGTTTTAGGAGTCGCAGCTTTTACTACTTCTTAGAACAGCATGAACAGCTCAGTTAGATGATCACTGAGTGTGTCCTAACCCAGGACTTCATCTAAACAAGCCACACTACAGAACTCACTCACATGTGCTGTCCCTTAGAGGAAAAACAGACTAAAGTGGAACATATTGATCAGCTGTTGGTTCATAAATGTGCCTGTGTGGCATTTTCCATCAGCAAATTTAATCCAGAATTGTCTTCCTGGTCAGACTTTATTGAGGTAAAAATATCGAGATTTATATCGTATATCGCCATTTTGAGAAAAAAATATCAAGATATGTGTTTTGGTCCATATCGCCCAGCCCTAGTTTTAACCCAAAGCTGCGTCAGTGGATCTGATTAGGAAGATGTGGAAGAGAGCACAGGCCGTGCACATCATTGAAAAGATGCAAACGCATGGAAATATTTTCCTTTTTTCTGCAAAAAACAACCAGTGTCAGGGTTCACGCCAGCGCTGTTGAGCGCAGGAGCCCCCCGACGTTGTGATTTGGCCCCCTATTGTGTGTTTTAACCAGCGTGGGGGCGTGTCCGCAGCTGCAGCCAAGTCCAGCTGATCAGAGCAAACACACAACTTCACATAAACACTGCAGATGGATTTTATCTGTTCTATTCACCTTAGATAATGTTTCTCTTAGGTTTACAAGCTATTTATCCCATGTGTTTTCACGATCTCTCCCCCTACAACACTCACGCTCGTGCCGCCCCTACACTGTGAAAATTTCCTGGTGAGAATCCCGAGTGTGCATAAAGCACATCAAACTGGTTCCGCTTGCTGGTTTGACTTGTTGGTCACTTTTCTTACGTGAGAACCCTCCAAACAACTATTTGTTTAAATATTTTGACGCTCAGCAGTCGACCTTAAACACTCAAATTATCATCACATCAAGCTCTATAAGCCCTGCCCCCCAAAGTTTTTATCTGTTTTGATTCTCTGCCCTGGTAAATCCTCACGGAACGACACGTTGACTTGTTTTTCATTCAAATCACAACTATTTCAGGGGTTCAGTTCTTAGTCGTTGCTTAATCGTCCCACATGCTGTTCATCAGGTACTGTCTGGAGAAAGAAGATGCCAAAAACTACGTCCTGTGCGATGTCATCGGCCAGACGGGCAGTGACAACCAGTGGAAGAGGGAGTGTTTCCGGGTGGTGGGAGAGTGCGAGAGGCCCCTCGTGTTGCAGTCGCTATGGAAACCCAAGGAGGGTTTTTCCAGAAGGTTTGAGATCCAGCTGAGAGCCAGCGTGGAGGAGCAGAGCCTGAAGGACAGGGACACCATCACCGCAGGTGAGGACAGTGAGCACTGTAGATAAACTGTGACTCTAAAACCACTATCGAACAATAAAAACACTTAACACTAGAAATGCACAAAATTAATCCAAAAACACAAAACGACCGAAAAAATATTTAAAAAAAGAACAAAATTACTCTAAAACCGCAATCTGACAACAAAATCAATCAAACAGAAATACACAAAATGACAGTCAGATAATAAACAAAATAACAGCAAAAATTTAAAAAAAACAATAAAAAAACTTCAAAACTACTCCAAAAACACAATCTGGCAACAAAGCCATACAAATACATAAGATTATTTCATAAAACAACAAACACACATGGAATAAGAGAAATAATCTACGAAATGACAAAAATATACACAAAATGTCTGTAAAACCACAATCTAACAACAAAAATGATCAAAACAACAGAAATGCACATTACGACCCATGTTTGGATAAAATACACTAAAAATATCATGATTTCCTTGTTATGCTTCCTAATCAATGAAAACGTTGGTATTAATATTTTTGGTGTTATGAATATATGATATGAAACATTATTTTAATAATTGTTAACTACGTATGTGTAAGCCCTCAACCCTTAGTTCATACTGCAAATGATTCCACACCTTTGTCTTTAAGAAAACCAATGAGAGGCTGGTGGGCGTGTGAAGGAGGTCAGGAGGAAACTAAAGCAGTGCAGAGAGATAGAGGAGGATCTTATCTTTGTTTTAGTTCCAGGGCCCATCGGGTCCCTGAGACAGCAGCAGGCCCCTCTGACTGTTGTTCTTTGTGTCAGACTCACGTCCTGTGCTCTCCGGCCTCACCGTGTGTTGACGTTGGCTCAGGTTTGTTGTGGCCATTATCTACGCACGGCTGCAAGACACCTTCCTCCTCTTTACGGCCTGTTTACTCACTGGATTAGGCTTTTCAATGTAATCCCTCAATTTAAATAAAACAGTGCAAAAGGAAACTCTGTAACCAGATTCCTGTTTCAACTCAATTGTTCTTTATTTGACCTAATTTTAATCAGTAAACGCTACTGTATAAATAAATACCTTCTGTACTTTTTAAAACATATCTTCAGGTGAGGATTAAATAAACCCAGAACCCGTTTGTGTTGACATTACTGTTCCTCAGCTCCTTATCCGTTACTTAAAACACTCAAACCTGGCAGCTGTCCTGCATGTTTGTAGCGTCGCTGCAGCAGTGAGTTGTTTCTCATCTCACTACATTCTGCAGCGCTGCATGACAATGGAAGCTTAATATTTATACAGCATCTTTTAAAACTATAAACCAAACTCTTAGTTCAGGGACTAAAACACGGGCCAAGATTAGCTTCAGTGGGCCATAAATTTTAGGTGGAAAAAGAGCGAATTAAACATTTATGTGCCCTGGTTTGCACTTCCAAAAATTATATTGAAATGGTGAAGTATGTTGCCAGATTTTGTGAATTTGGGAAAATTTCTTGGAATAAATGTAGAGTTCTTTCAACAATTTAAGATTAAAAATGACTGCTGTCGTCATATAAAAACTGGAAAATTAGATATTGGGATGAGATATATACAACCAAATTAGTTTATTATTTGATGCTCTAAAGGACCAGATTTGGCCCCCGGGCCTTGAGTTTGACACATGCTATAAGCAACAATTTTCTATTATATAAAGAAATAATCTAGGCATCATCATAAATCAATAAATAAAAGATTGTTTTGCTTGAAAAATAGTAAAAAGGTTGAAAATTGCTGCGTGAAACTTTGTTTTCCAACACTCATTTTTCTGACATCTACTGAAAAAGTTTCATACATTGTATTATAAAAATGTGGAATCCTGTAGACTGATGTTTTGAAGTGTTTTTCCCTCATTTTTACTGGGATTTCTTATGTTTCTTATCCAAACAAGGAGGACAGTGATTGGCTATCACCTCACTTCAGACATTTAAAGGATTAGTATCTTTCCACATGAAACCCAAAATAAACGTTGTCCATTGTTTTGGTGAAGCTTTAAACCTGTGAAAAACAACAGAAATGTTTGTGGAAGTCAATTTGGCAGAAGTTTTTAGGTGTAAACACAATAAATCACAGTAAGAATGAAGTAAAAACACTTAAATGCACCCCGTCTACATGACTCCACATCCCACAATGCAGGGAAACTTTTCAGACAAAAGAATTGTTTACAGTGGGGAAAGAAAAAAATTTGGAGCTGCAAAATTTACACCTTTTTCTTTTTTCTTTTTTTGAGGAAACGTTATATAATTTTCTGATTTTTGAGGCCGAGACTGTTTTTTTTCAGCAGCTTTAAAAAGATCTGCTCGTCAGTTTCACACGTTGCACCTCAAATAACGAGTTTTACAGAAGTGATGTATTCAGGAAATGTTTGTCTGAATCTACTGTGAGTAATGATAATAAAAGCTGTGGGTTTATTGGGCTCCGGTCTGTCCCTGCGTCACTCAACGATGTGGGAAACGCCCACTTCCACAGCTGATAAGAGACGCCGAGTGTGAAGCTGGACCTGCTGGACATTCCTGTGTGTTTAACGGCTCCCAACAGGACTCAATGTGTGTGTGTGTGTGTGTGTGTGTGTGTGTGTGTCAGGGTTGGGGTCAATTACATTTTAAAATTACAATTATGTTTTCATTTATCCATGCTCAATTGCAGCTCAATTAAGACTACAGTGACCAGCATTTTTTCCAAATACAGTTAGAATTACAATTGTTTTTTTTCCCCCTGAATGTCAATTACAATTTTGTTTTCAATTACTAAAGTTCAAATTCAATTAATCACAATTACTGAGCCTGAAATAAAACTTAACCATCTCTTGTGTTAGCTTTCTGTTAGCATCTCTGTTGATAACGGGTCAGTTTTGACCCATGTCTTAAATCAGCTTTAACTATAATCTAATTAGTTTTTCATCTCTTAGTTACATTGTTATGCTTCCTAATCAATGAAAATATTGGCATTAATATTTTTGGTGTGTGTCAGTATACCTAGAATTATTTTTTTTTTTTTTTTTTTTAAATTGTAAAATTATCCTCAAGGGAACTGAAAGGGAGTGGGGAAAGTTGATTTCTAACACATTTATTAATGTGTTTCATATCATATTTATTATTTAATAATAATTGTTGACTATGAGCCATGGTTCCACGGTTTTGCATTTGATTAAATTGTAAGACAGTTTTTATAGAATTTTCATTCTCTCAATTACAATTTCATTACAATAACAGCAACATATCTGTTTCAATTATGATTACAATCATGATTAAATCATAATTGTTATTAATTACCAGGCAGCTACGCAATTATAAGGTAACGGAGTGGAAAACATGAAAGTTGGTCACAACCATCATACATGGAAGTACAACTCAATGGTTCCTGTTCTTATACCTAATATCCATCATTGCCTTTTTAAAAAATGACATCTCAAAGCTTTTCTCGAGTTGCCATGGATACGGTTGATGATAAAGTGATGAAAATCATCAATCGAACCTGCATTACAAAACAATAAGTTAAAAAGTATCAGGCAAGGTCCGGACATTTTTTTTCCCAAATGTGTCCCCATTGAAAATGTCTTTTCTTTCTGACTGCTCGTTTGCTACCCCGTCCCGTTGTGTGTCCAGGTATCAACGCTCAGGCCCGTAAGCTGCAGAAAAGCCGCTCCAGGGTCACCTCGCTGTTCGTGGACGGCAGCGGTGAAGATGCTGACGGCCTTGGCCTGTGGCGGAGCCTGAGCGACATGGATTTGTCGGCCATGGGGGCGGAGGCGAGGCGGAACGTGCTCAGGGAGGACCCGGCGGCCGAAGCGGACAAGGAGGAGCGGGAGAAGGAGGAGACGGAGAGCAGCGATGACAACAGCACGCAGTACTCCATCCACCCACCCTTCGACTTCCCCTACTTCCTGTTGCTGCAGGGATACAGCCACAGACAGGTGAGGACTGCTCTTTCCATTTGATTTTTATTTATTTTTTTCATTTTGAACATGAACACAACATCAGTGTATTTAGAGTAGGAGGAAGTATAAACTTATATGATCCTACCCGTTGTAATATCTAGTACTCAACTTTATTTCTATACAATCATCTTATAATATACTATTTATACTATAAAAGGATACATCATTCATTGATATATATATATATATATATATATATATATATATATAATTATACATTTCATGTATTCCACTATACATTCATCTGTCCAAACATACACATAAATAAGTATGTACACACTATTGATATTTTTTGTCCCTTTAACTTTTATGCTTTGAGAAGATACATTTTATGCATTTGTTTAAATTGCTTTACATTTTTTACTGCTGATTTTAAATGTTTTCTATTAAAAACATTAAAATCGGCAGCAAAAACATTCAAATCAGTAAAAACATTAACATCCGCAGTAAAAACATTAAATCAACATTATGAGTAAAAATCTCCCTCCTTTAACTTGGATTTAAAAATGTTCCCATGTGATGCTGACTTCAGTTCTGCTGCATTTTCTTCCACTTCTTTGCAGCATAACAACTAACAGCAGTGTCAGGTGCAGAGAAAGAATAAATGACCTTCAATCTGTTAGGCAGTTATGTGATTAATACTCAACTAAAGAAGAAAAAAGGCTTTCAAAATAAAAAAAACACCAATCTAGTTAATTCTACAACTCACTTCTAGACGTAAAGATGGTCTGTATCTTCTTTTATCGTGAACTAGCTTTGGATCCACTCAGAGGATGAAAGGAGAGATGTGTGAATTAGATAAGACTTTATTTTCTTAGAGGTGTGTAAACAGTTCAGCTTAAAGGTGTTTGAATAACAGTCTCTGTAATTGTTTCTAAATGTGACGTTCCACTAAGAAGCTCAAAGACTAACTGGGTGTGAGAAGGGCGTAAACAGACACATTTAAAGGCTCTGTGGTCATGTGACTAGAAGTGGACGAGGTGATAACTCCTGATTCAATCAGAGAAGGATGTGCCTTTTTTTTCTTAGAATCCACATCCCGCTTAAGTCCAGGTTTCCGCTTTACTCGTTCCCACAAACAGGAACAGTTTTTTCCTCACGGGTGGAGATCGCTGACACTGCAGGACTGTGCACGGCTCTAACGTAGCCACTGCCAGGCGACTGTGGTCACCAAACAGGAAGTGAAAGCTAAGATTTAGGTTTGCTGCAGAGACGTTGGGGAGGTTTGTTTTTTCCTGAATCAGGCTTTTTGCTGCTACAGCTTCTTCAAAGCCTGAGAAACAGAAGGAAATCTTACATTTAAGATTAAAGATTAAATCGGGGCTTTCGCCTTTAATTGGCCATGTAATGTTATTACATTAATGGAATTTGTCCTCTGCATTTAACCCATCCCTGAGGAGCAGTGGGTAGCCAATTTGCAGCGCCTGGGGAGCAGTTAGGTTTTCCAGAATCACAACGGTGGTTCATAAACTGGGGGGGCGTGACATTGAGCATGAAAAATAATTATTTGCACTCAAAGAACTTTATTATTACTGTTCTAAAATATGTGATTACACCGTTTGTTATTTTCAGAGTTTTGAAGAAGAATATTTGGGTGAGAATTTCATTTGGGGCACATTTGGGATGTTGAAAATCATGGAATTTAAAGGTAGCAGTAGCTCACTTAATGATAAAAAAAGAAGAATTGTCTCGTAGAAAAAATGTTTTATAGCCAAAGAAAAAGTATGGTAACATTGATACTATGAATTAAAACAGAGATCAGATTTTTTTCTTACATTCCCACATGCCTTTATGGGCCAATGAAAATAGTAAAAAAACTAATCATTATTGATGTGAACAGTATGTTCATAGCTCAAAGCTGATCAAATTACAGGGAGCTGAGGCATATGCTAAGTTGTTTATTGAAGGCCCAAATATGTTCCAGACCCAAATCCTTAACAACTTTTTTTTAATTTTGATGGGCTGGCAATCATGTCCATCAACTCGGATGTATAGCAGATATTTTTCTACATTAGGAGGGAGTAGGTGGAGCTGTATTATTACACCACATTTCAGTTTCTTATGTGATGTAGTTCCTGAGATTTTGGAATCTGAAAATGGAAGAAAAATAAGGTAGCACGGAAATCAACACACACCCCCTCACTAAATTGTCTCAGAAAGTATTCATCCGATCAAACTAAAATATACAGTGTATTTATTAAATAATTACGGAACAATTGATAGAAAATTTTTATTTTAGAGCGTGCGGGCCATTTGTGAAACACACCTGTTTATGACTCTAAATAAGACATAGGCAACTTGCGGCCCGGGGGCCACATGCGGCCTTCAGTCTAATTTTGTGCACCCCCCAAAACAAAATTGTAATTCATGAAGTTATATGAAGCCCAATGTAATGCGTAAAACGACAGCAAACTACAAAAAATGATTCATTAAACACTAAAAATAACTACAAAACAAAAAATACAAAATTATTTCCAAGACACAAAATGCCAACAAAAATTACACAAAATGACAGAAGAAATATACTAAACACATACACACAAAAAGCTAGCTATATAGACAAAATTAATTTTAAAAAAAACTTTTCTTATTTCCTATATTAATGCTCTGACATTGATGTTGATATTGTGGCGCTTGGATCAGAGAATCACATTTTTGTGGCCCCCTGCTGTGATAGAGTTCCCCATCCCTGCTCTAAATGCTCCGTCCTTGGTTTGGTCTCCTTGCAGGACTTTGTCATCTACCTGATGAGTGGGACCACCACCATCTTCGGCTGCTGCAGAGAGCACTGTAACGGAGAGGACGAGGAGCGCTTGAAGGTGGACATCCTCCTCTCCGCCCCGGATGTGCGGCCTCAGCACTGCTGCGTGCGACGCCTGGACTCTGGAAAGACTCAGATGGTGCTGAAGCCTCTTCACGGAGCTCCAGTTACCAGGAACGGCTTCCCCCTCAAACAGGAAGTGGAACTGAATCCGGGGGATTTGGTCGGTTTGGGGAAACACTATCTGTTTATGTTTAAGGATCCCACCGGAGCTTCAGCGGCGCTCCACGCGCCTCCGTGGATGTCCAAACTGTGTCCCAACTCAGACTCGCAGTCATCCTGCTCCTCGTGTGCCCCCTCCATCCCTGTAACAAAGCCCGACAGGATGCCGTTGCCTCCTTGTTGGAGGGACCCGGAAGGAACCGAAGCGTCGCTCAGCTATGAGCTGGAACAAGAGCCCAGAGTCCTGCAGCAGATCCTGGACTCGGCCGATCCCAACGGGAGCCAACCCAAGCTGACGCCGGCGTTCCTGCTGATCCTCTGCGTCCGCCACTCGGCGCACGCCTTCCAACTGAGGCACTTGAGGCGACTGCTGCTGCGCATCGCCAGCCAGATCCAGCTGGTTATGTGGGTGAGGTCCAAACTCAGCAAAGCCAGTGTGTCACTGATCATCACGCACACTTTCTCTGGACTTTGTCACTGAACTGATCTCCCTTTTCAGGAGAAAACAAAGGAGCTCGCAGCGATCCAGCCGGAAACGTGAGTGTAAAACATGTCCCAGAAAAACACGACAATGAGCAGCTGCAGCCGAATCACAATCAGAGACACAATGGAATCAAACAAAGAAGGTTCTTTTTGTCAGGATTTATAAAGAGGAATAAGATTCACTTTAATCAGAGTCGACTGTTAACAGCAGGATAGACTAGGGCTGGGCGATATGTCGAGATTCAAGATAGTACATCGAGTTTTCTATTTTGGTGATATAGAACATTACAATATCGCACATATTGATATATTTATATATACATTTATAGCTTATTATGTATCAAAAATACTCGTTTTAGGAGTCGCTGCTTTTACTTCTCAGAACAACATGTAAAGCTCAGTTAGATTCATTTCTGAGTGCATCCTAACCCAGACCTTCCCCTAAACAAGCCACACTACAGAACTCACTCACACATACTGTCCATTAGAGGAGAAAGCCAAAAGTGACACATATTGTGCAGCTGTTTGTTAATAAATGTGTCTGTGTGGCATTTTGCATCAGCAAACTAAACCCAAAATAGTCTTTCTGATGAGACTTCATTTGAAATTAAATTATGGAGATTTATATCATTTATTGCCATTTTTAGAAAAAATATTGAGATATGGATTTTGGTCAATATCGCCCAGCCCTAGGACAGACCAAGGTTGTGTTGGAAATGTCACACTAATTTACTATACACTACAAACTCAATGAGCGTGTACTGTCTACTATATACTAGTATGATTAGGATGATGACCGTTCCCACTGAAGTATACTTCCAAGTTTCCCAACATGAATTTGGAACCTACAATGCCAAACACCTGAATCACACTGAGGTTAAATAATGTTGATTCTCCACCTTTGAAAGTTCTGAAAACATTTTAAGTGAAAAAGTGACCAAGTAGAATATCAACATGTGATCATTTGATCCATAAAACTGAAGGAAGCACATTTCGTTCCGACATTTCTGATATTTTCGGAGACTCTCAGACTCTGTAAGACCAAAAATCTATTATTTTGCTGTGATTTTATTTTTGTGAGCATTTCTGTGATTGGTCACTAATCTGATGAGGGCGTGGTGTGCGTTCGTATTGTCTACACGCACATGTTCACCTGATGTAGTTCCATTGTGGCCCCTCGTTTAATCAACTCTTCGCTGTCGTCTGAAGTGTGTTTTTATTGGATCGTGACCAAAACAAGCAAAGGTTCAGATGAGTGTATACATGACTCATCATCACCAGATATAATGGTCACCAGTTTGACTGATACTGTACAAGCTCTTATTCATTCTGCACGTCATCACACCGTTCACAGGTAGAAATATGGCGTCTGTTGTTATTAAAGCTCAGGGAGTGTCAGCTGATCTCACCTTAGGTCAACAACAGGAAGTACTGTCATGTTGATTTCCTTTAATACGGTTTCCTCTGTTTATTTCTCTGCTTGTGACCTCAGCGGTGGTGAGGACAGGAAGCCCGACAGCCTTCAGCTGCTCAGCACAGATGAGCTGATGTCCGGCTTGCAGCCGCTGGTGCTGTGGATGGCAAACTCTATAGAACTGCTGCACTTCATCCAGCACCAAGTCCCTCAGCTGCTGCCCTGCAGGCAGGACCGGCAGGACGGAGGTGAACTGAACGCTTACACACAGGGTTGGGGTCAATTACGTCTTCAATTATCCATGTTCAATTACAACTCAATTATGATTTCAATGACGGGCATTTATTCCAATTGCAATTAAAACTAGAATATTTGCATTTCCTGAAGAAAATGCAAGTATGGATGCAGGTGTTGGCCCACGTTGCAGTACGCTGCATGAGGGAATTCAGAAGATCCATCCATCCATTTTTTGACCCGCTTACCCCTTTTTACGGTCTGATGGTGCCTGTTTCCAGCTGTCATTGGACACTAGGAAGGGGAAGTATTAGCATAGCATTAGCTTAACGTTGAATTCACATTAGCCTAAGGTTAGTATTAGCATAGCATTAGCTTAACATCGCATTCACATTAGCATTCCATTAGCTTAAGGTTAGTATTAGCCTAGCAATAGTATAACCTAGTAGTAGCATAAACCTAGCATTAACCTCGCAATAGCAATTACCTAAAATTAACATTGGCCTATCAATAGCCATAAACTAGCATTAGCATTCGTCTAGCAATGGCAATAACCTAGCAATGTCTTAACATTAGCAATAAGGTAGAAATGTGTTGAAAAAGTAGAAATAAAAAGCCTCCAGCATCCTCACTAATTACAATTAAACCCACAACCACCCACAGTAGATGATTGGAAAGGTTGACTTATATTATGAGGATCCAAAAGGACAGGTTTTATCTAATTTGGAGCAAATGGATCACATTTATTATTTTAGATTTTGTTTAATCTTGCCCCATGCGCACCCACCCCCTTCAGCTGACTCTCCTTGTTCTTTTAGTATGATAAGGAAAGAATTGTATATGAATGTACATTCCCAGGTTTATTTTATTGAATTTAATTATTTTTATTTTTGGTTTAAGAAAGAGGACTTAAAGACGGAAAGACCACAGGCATCTATTTACTTCATTGTTTTATCTGTCAAATTGTGTTGTATGCCATTTTATGTAAACCTTGTGTATTTGTTCAAACAAAAATACAGAAAAATAAAGAATAAAAAATAAATACAATTTAATTACAAGTCGCCTGAAAGCCAATTACAATCTCAATTACTATAGTTTAAATTCAATCAATCACAATTACAGAGCCTTCACTAAATAACCCCATAAACCTTAATCTTACCCTTGTGTTAGCTTTCTGTTAGCATCTCTATTGAAAATGAGTCGGTTTTGACCCATGTCTTAAATCCGCTGTAAAATAGACTAAAAACATATTATCTATCATCTAATTAGTTTCTCATCTCTTGGTTACCTTGTTATGCTTCCTAATCAATGAAAATACTGGAATTTAAAAATGATACTCTAGAAAAGTGACAGTGGGAAAACTTAATATGAAAAATATTTTAATTTTAGTTTTCTATAAAATTTCCATGACAATTACACAATTACAATTATAATTGACCCCAACCCTGCTCACACACTCATTGTTGCTTATAAATGGAGATAAACGGTGTGTGTTTTCTTGCAGAGCTGCTGGACTCTGAGATGTCAGCCACTCGTTCTTCCTGTGAGGAGGCCATGACGGTGCTGGAGGAGGTCATCATGTACTCCTTCCAGCAGTGCGTGTACTATCTGACTAAGGTGAGCCTGCTTCTCCTCAAAAACAACGACAGCTCTGATGATTTCCAGCAGTGAAACGGGAGCGGAGCAGGAAAAAGGTGGGGTGAGCAAACAAAACACTGGACTGTTTTCATTGAAACCGTTTCAGATACAGGATGGAAACACTAACTCTCTGCTAGGAAAGGCCTGTAAGATAGCGCAGCACGTGTCTTTTCCACTGAGCGCAGCATAAACAAAACACCAGCCCCGTATCTCACGGTTGCAACATTGCGTAACTGGGCTATGAGTTTATACCAGTCTTTTGCCTTTTCAATTAAAGCTGCTTTAGACAATATGTTTCATGTTAGATAAACACATAATGTTGACCTCATAGATCAATTAATATAATATACAGAGGTGTATAGAGCACTGATATATAAGCACAAGTAAGTGATACATAATGGCCGTAGACGAAAACAGGAGTTTCATAAATCAGTGATAGATTGATCAACCTCGCAGACCAGAAATCTGTCTCCGCGTTGTGAAATTCAATTGCGTGCAGTGAATCTGGATTTTGAATATTAAATTTTTTGTGTATAAAAATATCTCAGCCCATAAGGGACATGAAACTTATCGTTTCCAGTAGCTTTAAACATTTTCAAGTTTTCTGTGTATTAACTTTCTGATGATTTTCACTATTAGAGACGACTCGCTGTTTCACATGTCTCAGGTTTCATCCAACATGTTGTTGTTAAATTTTACTGTTTCGACACAAATGCAACAAAATGATAAAAAAATAAATGTATTTGCAAAATTCATCTTTTGTTGACAGTGTGAATCTGATAGTTAATTAATTAATGAAGTAGAGCTGGGATTTTCTTCACCCCTCTTTTTAAAATATGTTAATACTAAACTTAACCAACCAGGGTGACGCAGACATCAGCAAAGTTAAAACCAGTTCGTCATGGAGCGACTAAACTTTCCCCGCCTGCACAGACTGAGGAAGGAAGCAGGAACCGTCTGCTCGGTTGTTTATTGCACGAGAAAACCTGTTTCCACCCTTTTTTTCCCTCAGTCTCGTAAATCCTCAATCTCAGACTGCGATTTCATTTTGTCGGGCACTTTTTGTCTGCTATCTTTGGTCTTTTTCTCCACAAAGGCCTGTTTGTGTTCGTCGTTCTTTCTTTTTGAGTATTTTCAGCGTGACGGAAAGGAAAGGGAGGGTTTCACACTGATGAGCAGCAGCTTGTTTCCTGCAGAGGAAGACGAACTGTCATCAGTAAAGGCTCGATAAAGGAAAAGGTGGAGCTCCCTGCTATTGTCCTGTGTTAAATGACTCAAACCTTCTACTCGCTGCGTCACATTTATATTATTTGACCAATAAAGTGAGACTAAACCTGATCAAAGGAAACGCTCTGCTGACCCGCTGCTCACCACAACCTTTACGGCCTCATTCACTCTAAGGTCTGAGGTCATTATCTCACTGGCAGCCTGCTGTTGATGTCATGCTCAGCGGAACAAAGGCAGAGCTGTGTGGGACTGAGGCGATAAGAGCCAACCATGAGGTGACTCGTCAGGAATTCATTCGTGCTTATCTGTGCTGCCTGAGAAACCAAGTTTCAGCTGCAAATGAAGCATCGTTATGTAAAGGAAAGCTGAGAAAGAACATAGCCAAGATTTTACTTTGAAATTTGAGGAGGAACTTGAGGGATTCAGCTCCGACGCTCTTTTAATCTGACATTTTTTCTCCCTTTAACCAATATTTAAAGCAGAACAAAGCATTCCATAGTGATAAAACATTTCAAATGTACTTGTTCCTTTGTCAGATACTTTATGTGTAGTTTAGAGACTAGTTTTCCTGTTTCCTTTAAAGCTGGTGCCGACAAACTCTAGTTATAGTCGTAGTGTAGGCCTTTGTCGATCAATAAATTGAATTTTTAATTGGTAAATGAGTCAATACATTTTAATTGTATTCAAATAATCCTAGAAAATGTTTAAAGAAAAAGATCATAACCCTGATTAAAACCATTAGTAAATGGAAATAAAGACGTAGTGTAGGCCTCAGATTGAGGAATCAAAGGTATTTCTTCTGAAGAACGGGAGAATTTACTGTAACAAATGTCACAATGTGGCGAGTGGCAATGAAAAATGGTCATGTGACCTGAACTTCCAAAAGGTTTCGTGCTTTGCATTGTGGGATTGGGAATACCGGAGAAAAATTCAACAGGAAAGAGAGCAAATCACAGCTCACCATTTCTGTTTTGCTTTGTTTGAGTTGTTCCCCGTGATGTGATGTCGATCCGTGAGACGTTGATATCTGACGATTCAGGTGTTTCCGTGGAAAGCCACAAAATCAACTTCCGCCATTGTAGTTTTGGAAGAACTTTCAGTCCGTAAAAACACCCAAAATGTGTTGGGAAGTGACTTTGGCTGAGTTTTTGGGCTCACACTGGCATCAGTAGTGGATGAGAAATACAGGAAGGTATTTCACAGCGAAAGCGACTTCAGCGACAAGATTACAATCAAAATAGATGTAAATGATGCAAAGCCGAGCGACCTCCTTTAATGCGACGCGACTCATGCAGTTCCAGCAACTCAATCACGCGATCTGATTTTTGCCAGGACAATGAGTAATTTAATCATTATTGTGCTCTAGTTTGGACTTTCATGTATAAATGAATTATAAAATATGTATGGCACTGATTATATCAAAGCAATAAGTGACAAATATCAGTCCCTGCAGGATCTTCACTTTCATGTTATTTGATTTTTCGACCCATTGTTATGTAATTTGAGGATATGTGGAATAATTTGAAGAAATGTGCAGGATTTTGGAAAATTTTAGTAATTTGAGATTAAAAATGACTGCCATCATGTGATATAAGCATGGGGGGAAATATTAGCTCTGTGAATATTGTGGAGTTTCATTGAATTTGTGTATTATGTTGGAGATTTCTACAACTGAATTAGCATAGTTGGTAATTTACACAAGGATTCATGGTTTCTCTGTCTTTTTTGCTTGCTGTCGCGGGCCGAATTAGATGCTCTAAAGGGCCGGATTTGGCCCCCAAACCTTGAGTTTGACACGTGTGATTTAATTGGATGGGTGTGTGTGTGATTTGTCAGGGATGGTTTCTGACTTAAAGATGAATTAATGCGTTTATGTAAAGACGTTCCCGTCGTCCTCCACAGAGCATGTATCCGTCGCTGTCCGGTCTGTTGGACGGGAACCCGTTCACGGAGAGCGGTTTGCTGCGCGTCCCCGACGGGCTGGGGGACGTTCTGTCAGTGCTGAAGGAAGCTCTGAAGCTGCTCACCGCCTTCCACGTTCATCCAGACATCTCACTGCAGCTGTGTGCCTACCTGTTCTTCTTCATCAACGCCTCGCTGTTCAACGCCCTGATGGAGAGAGGTAAAGAGAAGAAAAAGAAGCTACACTCCTCCTCCTCATTATTAATGAATCACAGCTAAATGCAGCACTAGCAATTTAATCCTCCAGGCTTTTTAAAGCTGCAGCTCAAACAAAAGTCAAACGATGGCTAACGGCACAGTTTCCATGTTTGCTCTCATGATGATCAGATATTTTAAAGTATGCATTAACACAAATAACCCTAAAGTAAGCAGAGTGACTTTGATCATTGTGTTCATATCTGTGGACACACGTGGCTCCTCCAGACTTTTATTTACTTTGTGTTTTAGAAAAGATAACTACCGGTAGGTTATAAAATGCAGAAAAATACTCCTGCAAAGCTTTGCTCCAGTATATTCCAGTAAAGAGGGTTTTTATGGTTTAAATGTAATTCTCAACCCTCTAATTTAGAAATTGGTATGTGGAAAAAAAGTCTAATTTTCTGTGAAAGAGTCAGAGTTTAAAAGAAAAGGACAGAAAGTGAAATAAATCTCAGAATTTCCAAGAAAATGTAAAAAATTCTAAATAAATTTGAGAAGGAGAAAACTGACAACATTTTAGCTTTAGTTCTCATTTATCTTACATTGCTAGATTTTAGAATTATGTGGGGGTTAAGGGGGGGATTATTTTATAGTTTTAAGGGGGGAAGGCAGGAAATAAAACAAAAATTCTGAAATTTGTAAGATCATAACTCGATTTAAATCATTAGTGATATATTATGTCTGAACCCCCCCAAAAAAAAAATTCTTATTTTAATCGTAAATGTTTTCAAAGTCAGGGTTTTGAAGACAATTTTTAATTGGGAGAAAAATAACTCTTTAATGTTTTAAATCTAAAATTGTATTAATTATTGACGATCCCAGAATTTTTTAACAAAATGTCCAAAAATCTTTTTCTGATCGTCTTCTGTTCCATCTTCCATTTGTCTCACTTTACCCTGAAGCTTTTACTGCACTAATAAATACAAGAACTCAGTGATGTGACACTTGTTGTGTTTCCACTCGAGCACAGACGTTGAGCCCTTGTCTGTAATTCTTTGTAATTCCTCCTCCAGGGTCCGTGGTGGGCTTCTATCAGTGGTCACGTGGCGTGCAGATCCGAGCCAACCTGGACCTGCTGATGGACTGGATCCAGAGCATTGGTCTGAGCGACTTGGCCTCAGAGTTTTTCCAGAAGCTCTCAGCTGCCGTCAATCTGCTGGCCACGCCCAAAGAAACCCTACTGCAGGTCAGAGGTCAAACAGCCCACTTCCTGTTTGTCTGAAGGTGGTGGTTGTGAGGAAGTGTCTGTGAGGCTGATTTAGTTTGGCGTGTTTATGGGTGTTCTGTGTTCAAAAGGCGTGCACTTCAGTTACCCGCTGCTGTACCAACTGATTTATGGTTATTATCCACACATTAAAACACCATGACATCATGCTTTCTGCAGCTCCAGTGGACGCCATCTCCCTACAAAGTGAGCAATGATCCTGCAGCTGATTTCAGAGTTTAAACGTGTCGCGGCGTCCTTCACAGTGCCTGAAGGAAAACCAGTTGATTGTTTAGTGTTGTTAGTGTTTGCTGTGAACACCTGATCCTCCTTGGGCACACCGCTCTCCTGGTTACCCATTCAGCTTTTTGTTTACAGTTTGGAGCCTCAAACAGAAGTGGAGCTTTCGCTCAGCTCATTAGAACATGCTGAGTCATGACCTAAAAGCGTAAAAAAGGTTTTACAGTATCTGAGTGTTTCAGTGATGTAGTCATCACTTTCTCCCACTTTATACACTCATTTACAGATGTTACAGTGAGAGCTGCTCTTAGTGAGTGTTCAGGGTCAGACAGGGAACATTCAGCACTGGCATTTTGCATCCAGACCAGCCCACTACATTATTAGCGACACCATGTAGAATCCGTTATTAAGTCAGTGATGCTCAACATGTGTCTGTTTAAGTCTTAATTGAAATTTTTATTGCCCCAGAAAACCATAAAAGAAAAAAGTCCCTAAGAGCATTCACAAAATATACCGGTAAGGGAACTTCAGTTTTGGTTTTAAAATGGAGTGGAGAGAGGATTCTACAAACTGCAGCTTTAATGCTCATTTCAATCCAACTTTAAAAAGTGTCCTTAATAGTCTTTAATGACCCTTCAGTGGATGTAAAGACAGAAGGACGTGTGCTCGTGTCTCTGTGTGAGGTCCTCTACATGTAGACAAACAACACACTGACACCTGCAGGACTCACAGTTTGGGCCTTTCAGCTGCTGAAAGAATCACATGTTGCTCTCAGAAGAAGTAGAAGCTGCCCTCCCCCACCTCGCTGCCTGCCAGGGTTACAAACTGCCACTTTTTATTTTTTCAATCAGGCTCCCAAGAAGAGACGAGAAGCTGGGGGAAGTTACTCCAGCGTACATGTGTCCAACTCAAGGCCCGGGGGCCAAATCTAGCCTTTAGATAATCAAATTAGGTCCGCTCGAGAAAGTAAAAATGATATAAAAAGAAAAACATGAAACATTTTGTAAATCCAATCCAATTTTATTTATAAAGCACTTTTAATACTAAGTGCATACACAAAAAAAACAAAATACAAAACAACAGTGTACATAAAATCAATGCAATTTAACCCCAAAGTAAAAAGGTGCGTTTTTACAAGAGACGAAGAAGATGAAGCCTCTCTGAAATGAAGGCAAGGGAAGGCTAATTTATTTGTATTGTACATTTTATACACAAGGCAACTCAATGTGCTTTACATGATCAAAAAGTGCAACAGAAAATGTTTAACAGCTTAAAAATCAATAAGAACATTTAAAAGCATCAGTAAAAACATTTAAAATCAGCAACAAACACTACATCAACAACAATGATCAAAAATCTCCTCAATCGTACGCAGTAGAGAAAAAAGAGTGAAAAATGTTCACGTTGGAATGCTGACTTTAGCTCTGCTGGCAGTTTGTTCCACAGCTTTGGGCTCAACTGCTGAAGCTTGGTCTCCTCTGAGCTTTTCTTTCCCCCAAATACCCAAAATCAGGGAATTTTAAGTAAAGATCCTGCAGCGACTGATACATTCACATACTATCATGTTTATATCATTTACAGTATACATGAAAATGCAAACTAGGGAGCATTAATGTTGAATTTGCTCTTTTTTCCAGATAAAATCTGTGGCTCACTTAAAATTAAACTGGTCCGTATTTGGCCCCTGAACTAAAATGAGCTTGGCCCCCCCTGCTCCAGCGGGTTCTGCCTTGGTGTGTTTAAAAGAATAAACATCTGCAGAGGGTTCAGTCTGAGAGCAAACAAACAGCAGCAGAATCAGTTTCAGTTGGGCTTGTTTATAGGCTGAGTTGGAGCTTTTCTGGTGCCAACGTTTAGGTTGTGGTTACCGCTGTGGCTCCGGAGCGTCTGAGCAAAGCCACACTTCCACCAATTGAGCCGAGCGTAACGCCGCTGCTGAAATCACATCAATGTGCAGTGACTCACCTGCTTCCTTTGACGGATCAGATCAAGTCTGTCCGAGCAGAGGAAACGATCCGAGACTAAAGCCAGAGATTTTTCCCATGAGGCTTTTGGGCCAACGTTGGTAAACAGTGTTTGTGTAAACGTAGTAATAGCTTTAGTTTGTTTCTAAACAAGCATGATGGGAAATCGTAGCTTTTCCTGTCGTCCTTTGTGTGTCTGTAGGCGTCCTGGTCGACTCTCCGGATCGAGTTCTCCGCTCTGAAACCAGCCCAGCTTCACCACATTCTGAAGGAATACAGAGCTGGGAAGTCCTGCCTCGATGGATGGAGCCCAACGCCCGCGGAAGAGGAGGACGCTGCGAGGACAGGTGAGATCAGAGTGTTTCATACACAGAATTATTAATTATAAGCTGCTCCAACATCCACAGTTTGAAAAAATAGTTCTAATGAAGATTTAGAAAAGATGATGCGTCAAAGCGTTAAAAATCTGTAAATGTAAATTATTAGGACAGTTTGTTTTCTAATCAAATGAACATATTGGGCCTCTACTACGACGCTGGCTTTCCTCTTAATTCCAGCAACATTTGTATTTGCTTTGATGTTTGATACTGATCGCTTTGACATCAAGGTGATCAGCAGACGCCTCTAAAGAAGACTGGCAGTCGTCAGTCGAAACATGTCAGGAGGTCAAAGTGGATTTTATGAGGAACGATTGTCGGAATAAATAAAACCTTAACACATTATTCAAAAATAAGACAAAAAGAATCTTAATTAATTAATACGCGTCATCATCATCATCAAAATTTTATTTTGGACACATATACAGTCCATAGTGATTAAATATAGGTAATGTATTAATGTGACATCACTACTTTGATCATAAATAGGGTATCTTTGAATTTGTCATTGTTGATTATTACGATAAACTAGAGGCTCCTCAACTGATTGCTTTGATGTGTCCTTATGTCAAGTTCTTTCTGGGCGTGGCCTACTTGACAGTTCTGTCAGGCTGGCCATGCCCCCTGTCGCCCAATGGTCCCTGGAAGACACATTCAAGCGATCAACAGACGCCTCTGAGGAAGACTGGCAGTTGAAACATGTCAGAAGATCAAAGTAAATTTAACTGAAAAAAAAGTTGTCTGAATAAATTAAGCCTAAACATATTATTCACTGCTTTAGCAGAAAATGTGATCAACACTGAACGATTTGAGTTACAGCTCATTAAAGAACCAGCAGCTCTTAATCTGAAAGGGTTTTCCTGTCAGTTTGGAGTTAAGAAAAGTTCAGTGTGAATGTAAACCAGGGGTCACCAACCTTTCTGAAACTGAGAGCTACTTCATAGGTATTTAATAGGGCTACCAGTTTGAAAAGTACTTAAATACTCAATTTTAACTTTAATTAGAGCATAAGTTATGTCTCTTAAACTCTCCTGGTTGAACTGTGTGAGGCTCAGAAGCAGCTGCAGCCCTTCATCGTGTCTCGTCCTGATCCATCAGCGATGATCATATCTCTTCCTCTTCTTCTTCCCTGAAGGCGACGTCCTGGAGAGCTTCGACAGCCACCCGCCGCTCATCCTGCCCAGCAACAGCTTCCACCTGGAGCTGGGAAAGCCCCTCGTGGAGCCGGCTCTGTTCCAGCAGCTCGCTCAGCTGCAGGAGTTCATCCTCAGTGAAAGCCAAGACGTAGAAAAACAGGTAACGAGCTTTTTTTATCACCACCACGAGTGACGGGGAGTCAGGAAACAAGAAGCTTTGATGTTTCTGCATCTGTGCTTCATTAACTTTGTGCATCCTGAACTCAGGCACCCGACGGACAGCCTGTGACCTCACGCTCCGTCACGGTCCACCTGGAGCGGCCTCGGGCCCGAGGGTCTCACGGGGACCTTAGCAGTTGCGAGGCGGTCCTGGCCCAAAAGCTGAAGAGCCTGGAGCTGCAGAATACGCTGCCAGGACAGGAAGAGCAGGGGGGGTACCACAAGAGCCTGGCCCTGGACCCATCCTGCCTGCTCACGCCCCCCAACACGCCGCAGGGCCTGGAGCTGTCAGAGCTGGAGACCAGTCTGCAGGAGGGGGCCCGAAGCCTGAGGAGAGGTCAGTGAAGCTTACTGTTCCACTTCTGCTTCAGGTACTGATGGAGGTATTTCAGACGCTTCAATATTGAAATGTGTAGCAAAAGCGCTGTGGAAACACTTGTTCCACAATTACACGTCACAGAGCGTGACGTACCTGGTCACATGACCACTCTCTCCGAGAAAACATGAGACAGTACGTGTAACCAGAGGAGACAGAGTCATTTCTTAGCATTACACTTTAAAATTATTACTGCCACATTCGACGTGAAACAACAACAGACTACAGACTGTTATAAGGAGGTTCTGAACAACCGTCTTTCTGCAGCGAAGTCTCGCGGGATGAGATTTCACAGGATAGTTACGAGGCTCCTGCTCAAAACAACGTTCAAAGCGCAATTATACTTTGTCGACATTTGGAAATACCACTTTTATTTTGCAAAAAACTGTGATGGAAAGTTATACTTATAGAAACGCTTTATTTACAAAACAGCTCCTCCTTAGTAGGGATGAGCATTGCCAGGAATCATACAATACGATATATCCCAATACTGAACAATGCGATTACAAATTTCACCTTAACAAGTACAAAATGTTATGAAATACAATTTATTCTATTTTTTTTCAACTTAAAAGTAAAAGTAATTGTTCCATGTCATTTCACAAATGGCCCACGCACTTTGTTGTAAAAGAATTATGACATTTTTACCAATTGTTCCATGATTATTCAATACGCACATTGTACATTTTTACAATTTAGTGAGGGCGGGTATGTGTCAAATTAAAAATGAATAAACAGCAAATTAATATAAGACACAAAGCGAAGCTACAATGGCCTCATGTAAAGGATTTTCAATATTCACAAGTGGTGAATTAATCTTAAATTGGGGTCCATAATAAAAAATGAAGAAGTTACATAAAGAAAAATTGATTCGTTGTAGAAAAGGTCATCTTTATAATATTAAGTGAAACATATCACATTTTTCTTACATTCCCACATGCAGAAAATGATTATTGTTAAAAATATATATATATGTTTTTTTGGGAATTCAAGAGACTGTCACCCAAGAACCATTGTATATACTGTATGTGACTAATCATTAGTGATGTGAACGGTCTGTGTACATAACTCAAAGCTGATCACATTACAGGGAGCTGAGACATAAGTTGTTTACTGAAGGCCCAAACATGTTCCAGACCCAAACACACTAACTTTTTGGATATATAGCATATATTTTGTATATTCTGAGAGAGTAGGTGAAGCTGTTTTACTATACCAAATTACAGTTTTCTATGTAGTGTAGTAATTAAGATATTGGAAACGGAAAATGGAAGAAAAATAAGGACGTGCGAAAATTGACGACGCTGTGCCAGTTGAATTATTAAGGAACAATTGGTAAAAACTTGTGGCTTTTTTGAGACCCAAGTGCATGGAATGATCCTGTTAGGCTGTTGAATTCATTCAGATGTTTGAATAAGGTTTAATTCTTGACCAACATCTGAATAATGAATGAGTTGCAGCTGACGCATCGCTACGTCCTCCTTTAATGAGCTCACCATCGCTCCTTCACTTCCTCCCACTGACTGACTCTATTGAAGAAACTATTTAGTGTCTTGACCTCGTGGACCGGCTGCATACTTAGTCCCCTGTCTACACCGAGGTGCGGCCCCCGTCCCCGTCCCTTCCTTCATCTTTAAAGTGACTTTGAGGGAGAGGAATGTGAAGTGGAAGGCAGCGCAGGGCGGTTTCACTTTGCAAAGGAAGGCTCTCTTCCTCTCCCACCTCTATTGTTTATGGACGCCTCCTTCATGAGGTCATCCATTGGAGCCAAAAGTGAAACCGGCTTCTTTAAACATGAAACCTGAGTCATAAAAATCAGATGAAAATATATCAGTAGTGGTTTATCAAAAATTTGGAGCATTTATGTAAAGACCACAAATCTGCATCAAAGCCAACACTCCTTTAAAGAGCTTTTTAAAAACTTGAAGTCTGTCCCAGGACTATTTTACATTCCGCTCGCAATGCATCATGGGACGGTTGAGTATGACTAGTGTGCCCACCGTGCATACTTAAAAAATGTCCCCATATAGTATACATCTGTGTATTTCTCACATACTCGTCTATAGTCTTTTCATACTGTGTAACGTGAACGCACTATATACTCATAATGACGTTAGATTTAGTAGACGTACGTTAGTATGACATTTTCAACAAGGCCTTTGTGTTTTATCGTCTGATCCGAGGCAGACCTTCACAAACGCTCCTCGTCACTCGTCCTCTCGCTGCAGGATTTGTTCAATCCCATCAGACGTCTTTACTTTCATTGGCCACTTGTCGCTCTCCGTCTTTTCTCTCTCGAAGCTTTTATCAAAAGCAATGTAGCTTAAATAGCCTGAGGATTAGTGTGGACTGCAGCCATCTGCCACGGCCCAGGAAAATCCACTCTTTAATCTGCACCATTAGCCACTGTTTGCTGATTAATCGCTAATGGACGGTAGCAACTGTTTGGGATTTCTCCTAAAGCGTTTCAGCTTTGCAAATAGAGACAGTTTCTGTCCTCTTATTGTAAATTAAAGATTTGTTTTAAACCTTGAAATACAAGTTGAACTTATAGATGCTTTAACAGGAAGAGATCGTCCTCTATCTCACTGAGCTCATTAGCACATAGAAATAATGCATGTAGCTTCACCTGTAACGTTTAAAACAATGGTTCCCAAACAGCGGTACATGAGCACATGGCAGGCCAGGGGGTACACGGAATGATTTAACAATTCATTTAAAAACAGTTAGGAAATAATTCTAGTTTTTTTTTGGGGGGGGGACAAATTCACCACAAACTAACAGTATTATTGCTCAATAAAATACTATATTTTCTTGTACTTTATTGAAAAAATTATTATTTCATGCTGTAGAGGCTATTTTATCACACTTCTGACAATTAGAGACAATAATTAGCTACATTTTACAATTTACGTACTATTGAAGTAATCACAAAAGTTGCATGTACTTTTTGAGGGTTTTTTAAACATTTTTTTTAATGAATTTTTTTTATTTATTCAGTTTATTTCCGACATGGTTGCATTCACAGTTTTGTTATTCCCTTTTTTTTTTTTGTACATGCCGAAAAAGGAGACGAGAGAAGCAGTTTGCTTATCCAAGTCCCGTCCCCTGTTTTGAACACAGAATTTACATCAACGCTCGTCTCTCTGGTCAAAAAGACACAATTTCATTTTTTTTTTTATGTAGGATTTATTCTCATCTGTAGTCAGTGTTGTCTTTCTTTATTCCTCCTCCTCTCTATCGTTGTTCGTGTCGGCCTTGTTCCCTGTGACACAGTGAGGGGTTTAGGAGAGCCCATTGTTCCACAAATAAAAAAGCATATGAAATTATGGAGCGGGTACTTGATATGATATGAACACGGGACAAAAAAGACTGGTTTAAAGCAGGGGTCTGGAGCCTCATGTGGCTCTTTGACTTTTTTTGCAATGGCTCCCTATAGCTTTAGAGAAATCAATCCTTTTCTTACAGAGGGTATTGATGATTAATGATATAACCATTTGTAAACCTAAAAATAAATCCCATTGTACATTAACGACCACCTTTCTACTTCTTTCTCTCTCTACGTTTGTTGCATCTGTGGTTAACCTCAGTTTTAAATCCCTGGGAAAACTAAACTAAACCAACAAAATAAGATACAATTCTGGAGGAAAATAGTAATGTTGTTTGTGTAAGGACAGTTATATTTATGCTTGATATGTGGCAAGAAATTAGCAATTATTATAAGATTATATTATTTTATATAATTTTAACAATGTATATAATTTTATACACTGTATTGTCTTTATTGAGAGTATTGTTTTAGCTCTGGGAGGACTTTAATCCAGGTGAGATGAGACAAAACGGCTCCTTAGAATAAATAATGCATACTGCTGGTTTAAAGACGGATTTTAAACGGCTAAAAATAAAAACCAAAAAAAAAAAAAAAAAAAAAAAAAAACAACTTTTGAGCTAAAGTTCAGACTTTTTTCTAAACATCATCTGCCAGGACTAAAAAAAATGTCCTTTTATGAAATAAACATTGAACATGTACAGTATTAAGCAAGAATTTACAATAATATGTTTACATTTCCGTTAAATGGTGACCATAAGTCACACGTCCTCTTTTCACGTGTTGTCCGGACAGTACGGGGGATATTTTATAAACTCCTGAAAATGTCCAGCTTTCCCAGGGACCCTGAATGCATCTCGGGGGAACACGTTCATTTAAAAGAGTAACTCCGCTAATATTTGATTTATCAGAGAAATTCCATTAGTTTCTGAAAGCTAAGGAGTTGCTTTTTACAACCAATGTTACAGGATTACAAAAATATTACCCACACATGACGGAATCATTAAAGACGTAGATTTGTTTTGACAAAATTGTCTGACAGTTTCTGCTCAGAGTCACCATGTGACGCAAACCTTGATGGTTATTTATTATTAACTATAATTTAATGTTCAGTTTTAGTTTTTTTTACAGTTTTAATTTCTGAGAGGAGATGCTTCTCATTGTTTCAATGATTGATAGCTTTTAAGAAGGTTTATGAGATTTTTTAAGGACAGATTATCATAATTCATAATAAAGGTGATTAACTCGAGTCACCGCTGATTTTTTAAGTCTTTTTTATAAAGAAATACATTTATTTTTAAGCCTAATGGACAATAACAACTTATTTATCAACTGTATTGTATTTCTACACATTACAAGGTAGATTTAAGGGGTACTTATGCAGAGGTCGGCTTAAGTGTGCTCTTATTTTGGAAATCAAAATATGACGGAGCAGAAATTGTGGGAGGAGTCAGGTTTAATAAGTTATGTAGTGATGGATGCACTTTGCTATAAGTTTAATATACAACAGTTTCTTCTTTGTAGGGGCGAAGAAGGAAATGGAACGAAAGATATGCAGGGAAAACAATGGCGATATAATGTATCGTGAATATTTGCGTTTTCCCGCCGTCATTTACTGCACGTACAGTTTGGAATGTTAGCGACGTTTTCTCGTCATGTGAACCAATAAGTAAATAAAAATAAAAACAACTCCTGAAGCTTCAGTTGAAAATGTTTTATTCTTCTACAATTTACTGCAGGAAACCAGTGTTTAAAGTCCTGCTGAGTCATGATTCAGTTCGTATTTATTCCGTGTGGAGAGTCAACGGCGCTGTGAGTGCGGCTCTTTTTTTTCTAAGTTTGCTAATCCTTTAATCTGGACAGAGGAGTCACAGCGAGGCGGTGATGTCAGGAGAGAAAAGAGCAGCGGCCGAGCCATTATGGGAATTTACAGCTGGGTTGCTGCGTGGAATCTTAATTGGCGGCGCCATTGTTCGGGGCAGGTCCTGCGTCGGGGGCAGACAGGCTGCATGCTGGGAAAAAAAAGGCCTAGAGAGGAAGAGATTGTTTTATACGTGATGATGAAGGCTGTAGAGTGGTAACGTCTGTGACTCAGCGAATCACCTCAGTGGTTTGAGTCGCTTTAAAACTGGAAGCAACCAAAACAGCTCCAACTTTCCTGCTTCTGTCATCACAAACTGGTCAATACTCAACGGCACGAGTGGCAGTGCAGTGCAGCTCTGATACTGCCATGTAAGACAGACGCGGGCAACTCGCAGCCACAAAGTAAACAACTGAAATAACAAACACAAAAGGACGATAAAAATAGCAGGAAAATTGTACAACATGACAGCAAAAATAGACAGGACTCCAAAAACAAAATTATGTGGAAAAATCTACAAAATGACAACAAAAATATGCAAAATGTGAGGAAAAATGTACTAAATGACTACAAAATGCACAAAATTACAAAAAGACAACAGAAATACACAAAATGTGAGGAAATAATCTACGAAATTACAACAAAAACGCACAGAATTACAGAAGATTGTACAAAACGACAACATAAATACACAAAATGACAAAAAAACACAAAGTTATTGAAAAATTTACGATATGACAATGAATTTACTGAAAAATTTACAAAACAACAAATACGCAAAACATGAGGGAAAACCTACAAAATAACAAAAATACACAGAATGACTCCAAAAACACACAAAATGACAGAAGAATGTACAAAACGACGAAACGTGAGGAAAACTCTACTGAACGAACACAAAAATTCAGAAAATGACAAAAAAAATCTACAAGAAGAAAGAAATATACAGAATGGCAACAAACATACAAAATAGAAACCACACAAATCTTTTTTTTTCTTTCATTGATTTTAAAGTGCCCTGTTCAATAGGAGAGACTGGTTTATTCGCAGAAACGCTAAAGAGCCTCATGTGGCTCCAGAGCCGCAGGTTGCTGACCCTGAGTGATCTTGTCTCTGTTGTAGTTTCACCTGAACTCACCGTCTTCATCCTCTGTGTTTTTAGACTCTGCTGGTGTTGAAAGGAAGACTGACAGCTCAGCCGAACATGAGGATGAGGAGGAGGACAGGGAGGAAGAGGAGACGGAGGAGGTCTTCACTGTGGAGCTTCACAGAGGACCTCGAGGCCTGGGGCTGGCCCTGGTCGATGGAATGGTAAAATAATCACTCGACACGTTGTTTCTCTGATTATTCTCAACTTTTGTTGGTCCATAACTGATAAAAATAAAAATATGGTTAAAATTTCATTTATTCTTTACCAATAGCAGATATATCGACCGTGTCCAACACTTAATATCAGATTCAGAGATCTACCAATAGATGCAGGCATTTTTATCTTTGGCATAAAATCAGATGTTCCATTATTAACGCCAACATTACAGCACAAACCTTAAAGAAAATCTATTACAATCTATAAAGAAGTGTTGTTTAAAAAAAAAACTAAAATTAATAGCAACTCTACTGAAAAAAATGACTTCATTACTTTAGAATTAGAATAGTTTTATTGGCCAAGTACAGTTTAATGTGACTTGGTGGATGGAGAGAAAAATCAAAAACAAACCAGAAATACTATAATAATGAATATAAATGATTGATATATACATGTAAAAATCTATAAAATAACAAAAATGTACAAAATGACCACAAAAATACAGAAGAATGTACTAAACCACAACAGAAATACACAAAATGTGGGGAAAAATGTACAAAATGACAAACAGAAATATGTAAAATGTGAGGAAAAATCTACTATACAATAATAATAAATACAAAGGGTGTATATATGTATATATATATATATATATAACTATAAAATGACAACAAAAATGTGCAAAATGACAACAGAAATACACAGAATTATAGAAACATGTAGAAAACGACTACGATAACACAAAAAATGTGAGGACGAATATACAAAATGACAACAAAAATGTGCTAAATGAAAACAAAAATAGAATGATTCAAAAAACACAAAAACACAGAAAAATGTACAAAACGACAACAAAAATACGCAAAATGTGTGAAAAAAATCAACAATACAATCATGATTATAATGAATATAAAGGATGGATATATACATGACTTTACTTGTAGATAGTTAAAGAATAGATCTGTTCCTGTCACAGTAAAATGAAGTATTGCAGACAGTAAATGTGTTTTTCTCTGAGACTGGGAAAGAACTTCATACCAGTGACTAGATTTGGTTAGCTTAGCACGTAGCAACGCTGGCTGAGGAGGGGCTAAATATGAAGGTTTGGTTATTGGTTATCAGATCAATACTTCTACGCTCACACAGAAATCTCCTCTGAGGATGAGCGGTATCTTTGTAAAGTCGGTGGTTCCCGACTCTCCGGCCGCTCGCTGCCAGAAGCTGAGGACGGGCGATCGGATCCTGGCGGTGAACGGGGTCAGCCTGGTGGGGATGGAGTACGACACGTGAGTCAGAAAAGAGCCAAACAGACGCTAAATACAGCTGAAGCTTCACCACGACACACTGACCAAAACATGGTGATACTATCCATTAAATGTACCAGATAAACAAACTGAAATGTTAATAATAATTTAGGAATAATTAAATGAACTGTAGTGACTCGAAAACACAAAACAACAAAAGTACGCAAAATGACAAAAAATAAATAAAATAAAAAAAACAACAGAAATATAAAAAAAAAAAAAAGCCTCCAAAAACATGAGTTGACAACAAAAATGCACACAATTATTCAAATCACACAACAGCTAAGTAAATATTCCAAAAATACACATTACAAGAACAAAAAAAACACAATGACAAAAAAATGCACAAAATGACCCAAACAAATATACCATACGGCAACAGAGAAAAAAAAAAAAAACATAACGTTATAACAAAAAAATATGCACAATGACTAAACAAATATGAAAAAAAACTGGCAAAACACATAAGGCAACTACAACAATACACAAAAAGAAAAAAATATGCAAAACGGCAACAGAAATACACAAAAAAAAAAAACTTTAAAAACATGAAGTGACGACAAAAATGCAGAAATTGCTTGCAAAACACAAGACAACTACAATAATACACAAAATGATTACAAAAACACATTACAAGAAAAAAAATACACATAATGACAAAAGAAATATAGAAAACAGCAACAGAAATACGTAAAGAAAAACTCCAAAAACATAGACCAACAAAAATGCACATAATTACTCCCAAAAAAACAAAAATCCAACACAAATACGTGTATGTGTTTCCGTGAGGTGCAGGATAAACCCTGAGCCTGGTCTGACAGGTGTGTGTGTGTGTGTGCGCGCAGTGGGAGGGAACTGATCCGATCGTCAGGCCACGCCCTCAGGCTGCTGGTCGCTAAGATCGACGTCGCTCGGACTCTGACCTCGACCCAATGTTGAGGAACTTCCTGCTGCATCCAAAGTATCAGTATTTATCCCTGGAATGGTTTCCACGACGACCAAAGGAAAACACTACACCTCCCGTTTGTTTGTGGAGTGGAACTTTATTTTGAAAGACAATCAAACGAAGCTGCCTCGTGAACAAAGTGACGTTTGGATTTAACTGGAATGTTTTGTTTCCCAGACACTCGTTTATGTTCAGACATAATTATTTAGATTGTGAAAATCCTTTGTTTTGTTTGTGCGGCTTTTAAATAAACACATCAACACAGCTTTACTCCACCACACCAAAGAGATCCAGCTTCAAATAAAACAATAATTAGATACTTTTATCCTGAAAACCTCAGGGATGGGCTCAGTGTGAGAAAACTAAAAAAAAAAAGACTTTTACAGATGATTTTCACAGATGTTTGCATTACATACACACACTCAGGATTATTAGTGTGACTGCTTACTCCCTCAAGACCTTTACTTTGAAATTCTTATAGTGGTTAGTTCCCTCAAAGCTGCCTTAATCAAAAGTCGGGCTTAAAATTAGACAGTTTTTTTTCCACATTAGAGTTAAAAGTGGAATAAATGATGTTTTACACAAAGGAAATGTCAGAAATATGCTGTTTGTTCCTTATGATGAAGTAAAACTGGAACTATTGTTTTTTTCTTCCGAAATCACCAAAAATCTCATCACTTCCTGTTACAACAACAGCAGAAACATCTGTAACATCAGGACAAGTGTATGTTTATTTCATCTAAATGTATTTCTGCTCTGTGAAAGAAACTCGTGTGTTTTTGTGTTAATGAAGTGTTTGTGTGTGTGTGTGTGTGTGTGTTGCGTTTATACCGAGCAGTATTTTTTCACCCTCTGGAATAAAAACCTTTTTTTGACTCTGATGTCAGTGGAGGGTGGAGTTCACCACAGACCAGCCTGTTTTTATCCACCCTGTGGTTTCCAGCACGGCCTCAGTGTGTGCGTGCGTGCGTGTGCGTGTAGCGCGTGCGTGTAGCGCTTTGACATTAATCCACCTCTAATGACCTTCACTCTTCACTGAGACTTTAATTTGCAGTCTGTGTGTTTAGGACGAGGACCTGATTGAAGACATGCAACCCCCAAAACAAATACACAAAATGACAAAACTACACGTGACTTATGAAAATACACAAGATTGTTTTAAAAAAAAAAAATGCACGAAATGACAATTAATCCACCAAATGGAATTGAAAAAACATTTCTTTAAAATAAATGATTTTAGAAATATAGAAAACACACATTAAAGGCAAATTTACAAATGAAAAATGCTTGAAAAATACACAAATGTTACACAAACTGCACTATTATTCCCAAAACAACCTGAAAAACACATGAAATGACTCCAAAAATCCAAAAGGTGGGGAAAAAATGGACAAAACTACTACACAACATTGTTTTAAAAATGCACAAAATGACAAAAAAAAAAAAAAACAATTTTGACTGCAGAAATACACAAAAACTTTAAAAACACTATATGACTCAAAATACACAAAAAAACATTAATTCCCAAAACAAACAAACTCACAAAACAACAACAAAAATACAAAAGATTATTTCAAATACACACAAAGTGACTAATAAATCATTTTTAAATCAAGTTATAAGAAAAATAAATACTAACTTCAGAAATAACCAAAATCGTTGACAGACGAAAAGAAAATGCACAAATTCTGAAAACAACTATAAAGACATCAGAAGATATAAAATCTTATCAAAAATAGACAAATTTGAGTTTTTCTTTGTATTAATTTTCAGACGCTCCTTCAACTCAATGCTGAATGTGATCAATCACATTCTTATGGTCTCACTGTGATAAAAGATGATTTACAGTTTTTAATATTTATGTTTGAGAAAATTGTAGTGAAAACACAGGGAGGCAGGCAGTCTTCTTACTTCCTGTTGGGAAGCAAACCAAATGACGACGATTGTTCTTCTACAATTGACCCTTCGTAAAACCACGCCCACAAAGTCATTGTCCAATCATACGTCCGAGCAACCGTTACTATGTAAACAGGGTCCGACATGCTCAGGGCAGGGTATCAGGTACCCCAAGAGTTTGACTGGGGGAGTCGTTTAGCAAGAAAACACAACTGGAGCAATGTCTACAATAGATTATAAAACTATAAAAACGTCTCAGGGATGTGTCTGTCAGTCCGCGTGTGTGTAGTATGGGAGATGTGTATATTTTTAATTTATCTTGTCTGCACTAATGTCTATGTTCAGAAAAATGACAATAAAGCTGAATTTGATTTGATTAAATAAAGGTGACATGATTATACATTAACGTACCTAGTGAAAAGGGGGCACAACAACAACGGTGTACAGTTATTACCAAAAGTAATTAAGGGGGCGGGGCTTTTGCAAAAGGTCAATTTAGCCTCAGAGTCACTATATTGTTATATTCACCACCTTTGGATTATAGACTGTAAAAATAATGGACGGGAAGCTTTTACTTTTAGAGCTCCCCCTGCTGACTGGCTACAGTATAGGTCATAAATCCCGCCTCCTCAATGATAACAGAAGGGATGTTGGTAAAACTGTAAAGTTAAAATACTCGTCACATTTTTTGTCAAACCTAAACTCCACTGTGATCATTAGTTTTTATCTCTTTACCATGTGTTCAAGTGCTCATTTTTCTGTGAAGTTGTTAATGTTTTTTGAGGTTGAAAAACTGGATTTGACATCATATATGATGATGATTTACAGCTTTTGCTTAGCTTTCTTTGTGAATAGCGTTTACGTTGTGAAGGAAAGCTGAGACGCAATGTAACGAGATATTAAAATGTAAATATATGGTGATTTTGTACTAACCTCTATGATCTGAACAAGACGTTGGTAGAATTTCCACACGTGAAAGATACTTATGTTCTTGGCGTAGCTGGGCTTGCGTAACTCATCAGGGCATACATTGAATGGGCGGGGCGAGTTACCAGAGCTCCTCCCACCGCACCCTACCGCGCAGATTCTGGCTCCAAATAATGTAAAATTTGCAAGATGGCAGCCCCCATAAGAGTCGTAATTTGGCTTCAAGAACGTTGAGTGGGAACAGCTACGGTGCACGCCCACTGAATTGGCTACAGACGACAAACTGTTGCTGCTAAAAATACATTTAAATCAAGTAATTCTGCAGAAAAATTAAACTTTTCAAGTGTCAGTATTTTTAATGATTACTTAATGTGCAAAAACCATCTGATTTTTCGATAAAACCATATTAGCAGGTAGTAGTCAAGGTTTTCCAGTTTAAGATTTAACCAAAATACAGCTAATGTTAATCTTTAGTGGCTTAAATGTTGCTTTCTGATGGAGGAAAGTCGTATTAATGAGAATGCAGGGAGGAGTTTACTGCAATAACAGTGTGTGATAGAAAACAATCACATTGGAGTGTTCAAAGGTCACTAAAGGTCATTGTGAGGCCTTTCGTTTGTGAAGTTGTTTGAGTCGTCAGGGCTGAGGCAGTCGCTCACCGTCAGGAATATAAATAACTCAGATTTCATTGTTTTTCATATTATGATGGAAAAGGCTTTACTTTAAAGCAGACGTGAGTAAATGGCGCCCTCTAAAGGGAGAGCACAACGTCACCCCAAAAACCTCACGAAATACAAAAAACAGCAAATACACACCAAATTAGTAAAAATCACAGATTTGAATATAAGTGGACAAAACAAAAATAGATAATATGCACACAAGACAACAAAAATACATAAAACAACCGGACAAAATACAAAAATATACAAAATGACAAAAAAAAAAAAAACTCACATCAGAAATACATAAACTACAAAAGTGTACAAATCAAAAACACATGAAATGACAGAAAAAAAATGACTTCAAACACGGGACAGAAAAAAAGGAGCAAATATACACCAAATGAGTCAAAAACAACAGAAATACATGAAAATAAGTACGAAATGAATGCAAAGGTACACAAAATGGCAAAAAATACACAACAAATATACTCACAAGACAACTACATAAAGTGTACAAAATGAATACAAACATACAGGAAATGACAGAACACAAAATGATGAAGACATGATGACATTAACTGAAAAATATACAAAAAAAATGCAAATATTTACTGAGATACAAAACATCAAAATAAACAGAGTGACAGAAAAATATGAAAAAATACAAGAATATTACAGAAAAACACAGATGCACAAAAACAAACCCTTTGTTGTTTCCTGTTAATGCTGAGATTGGTCAGTTGTTGTTAATGTGACCCTCGGATTAGAAACAATCACAGTTGTGTGTGTGTCTGTGTTCAGCAATGGTTCAGTGTCACTAACAATGACTCAGGCTTTAGTGAAAAGTTATTTTCCAGTAAGTGTGAGTGAAATATTTGGCTTAATGCTGCAGGTCTGAGACTGAAAGCATGTTTGTCCTGTTGAGGTTTCCAGCAGCATGTCGCTCTTATCTGTGGGAGGAAATAAACGTCTGACTCACAGAACCCCCATAAATACTGTAGCATCTGGGATTGACTCACTTATCTAAGCAAAGATAATCCAGCATTTAGAGACAATGGGAAGAATGAGGAAATAAAATCCTGAAGCAAGAAAAGTTGTTTTTCCTTAAAGAGGAACATCATGAAGAACCAGGACAGTCAACATGGTTTATTGTTGCAATTTGTGGACTTTTGATCAATTCAGGCACTGAACAGCCTGACTGACAGCCAATGCTTTATTGCAGAGGTTCTCGGCATTTGTTAAAAAATTGTATATAGATACTTTGTGCTTTTACTTTTATAATATAAATAATTAAAAAAAAATGCATTGGGTTATGCATCAGAAGAAAAAGTTGGGTTATTCATAAGAACAATGGAAGAAAGACATTGGGTTATGCATTGGAACAACAGAAGAAAAAGAAGTTGGAGTATGGATCAGAATGAAAGAAAAAACATTGGATCCATAAAATGGAAGTTAAAAACCTTTGGTTATGGATCAGAACGGAAGAATAAGACTTTGGGTCATCCATAGGAACAAAGAGGCATTGGGTTAGACTTTTTTTTTTTTAATTTTGTCTGCACATGCTGTCAAAGGTCAACACTACAAGTGCAATCTTTTTTAGACAGCAATGCATGTTTTGTTATTGCAATTAAATAAATGAATTTATTTTATTGCGTAATTGTGACCATCACCAGCCCTCCCTAAGGAAGGGTAAGAAACACTTTAGTAAAGGTAGAATATGAAAAGAGAGAACAGTGTTACACCTGGGTGAGGGGTTGGGGGGGAGGTGGAGGGGGAAGGGAGCAGAGAGGAGAGATTCAAGGTAGAAAAAAGGAAGAGTGAGGAAGAGTTGAGTAGAAATAGAACACAATCAGACAAACAAACAAAACACAGTGTCTAGTATGAAGAGAATGTTGCAACATACAAAAAGTTGAAGAAAAAAAAAAGTTGAAAACAGTTTTTTCTAAAAGTTCTTCCTTGGAATCACCACCTCTTTGGTTCATCACACTGATATTTGCTGCTGGACCACATTGATTTGTCAAAGTCTTTGGCATCTTGAGAAGAGTTTCTTGGTGCTTTGTTGTCAACAATAATGACCTCCAGGTTCTGATCCACAAGTCCGTTAGATGATGTGATATTGGATGCCAGTTTCCAGTACACATTGTGAAGCATCATCTGAGGGTCATTAGTTTATATTTCTCCTCCTCAGACTGAATTTGATCCTTTTCCCTCTTCCTCAGGTTTTCTTAGTCCACATGAAGCCTTGTAGGTCACACTGTTTGAAATTCATTGATTTGTGAAAGAAATGTTGAGTCACTGTAATTCCATTAATTTCAAATGTATGAAATATCTGACGTTCATTACAGACGTGTCATTTCTCCAGGAAGTTCAATCATAGTGGTAAGTGCATCCAATCCACTAGTGTTGCCTTGGTAACTTCTGAATCCAACGTCGTTCATTGTATCAAAAAGGTGACTTAGCAGTTCCGCAGTCTCCACTTTGTCATAGTTTTAACGCTTTAAGTGTCTTGCCACTTTAAAATTTTCTTAAATGATTTGACTCTTCTACCTGGCTGTGGTATTTCACTTCCTCTTCAACCCGAGCTTGATGATGAAGGTCCCAGTCCTGTAGAAAACTTAACATGTATTTAATATTAGGGACAAATAGACTTTTATATATGTATATAAAATAGAATAAACACGTATAAACATAATCTTCAAATTGACTTAGATATATAATAATTTTAGTGCAGAAGACTTGTTATTAATGTACATACATGTATTTAAGAAACTTGTTTGACTTATCTTAACAATGGCCCACAGTGGATTTAAAAGCCCACTTTAACCATTAGGCCAGTTAGCACAATAAACAAATACCTTAATAAAACTTACTGATACGTAGAGTCTGGGAGCGTCATATCAAGGAATTCAAAGTGTAACTGATCCAAAGCTTCATAACTAGTTCTTCGTGATGACGTTTATTTTGAAAATACTCAATATTTCTAAACATGGCAGAAAAAGAAAAAAAAAAGGTTCTGTGCAATATTTGAAGTTTGTGTAAAGTTGTTTTTAACTACTGTACATCCCTCCATTAAATTTATTTTAGACGTACCAGCTGCATCAAATGTATGACAATGATAAATTAAGGGATCATCATTAAGTTTAAAGATTTCACAGGATCTATTGAAGTGCACGCTTACATTTAGCTTTCATCCTCATGGATGCCTTTGATCTGTGTCGCATTTATTAATAACCTCAATGTTTTTAGTTTAATAGATCAGTTGTTGCATAACATGAATATTCTGTGGAGACGTGACAAAGTTGAGCTTTTAAAGTAGTGGTGATTCCGCAAAAATCACTGAAAGTTCAAACTGTAAGTCAGTAAAAATGATTAGGTAAGAAAATTTGTGGCGGTTGAATGTTAGCAATTCAAAACTATGTCAATGCAACAATACAATGTAATCAAAACAACCAATGTTAACATGACAAAGCGACAATAAATGACAATGCAGCCCACAAACCATGACATGGCAACACTGTAGCTCTCAAACCATGACATGGCAACACTGTAGCTCTCAAACCATGCCAAGCAAAAATGCAGTTTTCAAACTATGACACCACAACAATGCAGATCAGGAACTATGACAAAAGCAAAAATACTCAACCCATGACAACAAATGTACAGACATCACAACGGGACGCCGCAAAAGGCATCTCAGAGGGACGCCGCGAAAAGACTGGCATCACAGAGGGATGCCGCGAAAGGCATCACAGACAGACGCCGCGAAAACAGAGGCATCACAGCGGGACGCCGCGAAAGGCATCACAGATGGACGCCGCGAAAACAGAGGCATCACAGCGGGACGCCGAGAAAACAGAGGCATCACAGCGGGACGCCGCGAAAGGCATCACAGATGGACGCCGCGAAAACAGAGGCATCACAGCGGGAGGCCGCGAAAGGCATCACAGCGGGACGCCGTGAAAGGCATCACAGATGGACGCCGAGAAAACAGAGGCATCACAGCGGGACGCCGCGAAAACAGAGGCATCACAGATGGATGTCGCGAAAACAGAAGCATCCCAGCGGGACGCCACAAAAGGCATCACAGACGGACGCCGCGAAAACAGAGGCATCACAGCGGGACGCCGAGAAAACAGAGGCATCACAGCGGGACACCGCGAAAGGCATCACAGATGGACGCCGCGAAAACAGAGGCATCACAGCGGGACGATGGCAACACTGTAGCTCTCAAACCATGACAAGCAAAAATGCAGTTTTCAAACTATGACGTCACAACAATGCAGACCAGGAAGTATGACAATGCTACAACACAGTTCTTGAACTAGGGCAAAAGCAAAAAATACTTAACCCATGACAACAAATGTACAGACATCACAGCGGGATGTCGCGAAAACAGAGGCATCACAGCGGGACGCGGCGAAAACAGAGGCATCACAGCGGGACGCCGCAAAAACAGAGGCATCACAGCAAGACGCCGCGAAAACAGAGGCATCACAGACGGACGCCGCGAAAGGCATCTCAGAGGGACGCCGCGAAAAGACTGGCATCACAGAGGGATGCCGCGAAAGGCATCACAGACTGACGCCGCGAAAACAGAGGCATCACAGCGGGACGCCGCAAAAGGCATCACAGATGGACGCCGCGAAAACAGAGGCATCACAGCGGGACGCCGCGAAAGGCATCACAGATGGACGCCGCGAAAGGCATCACAGATGGACGCCGCGAAAACAGAGGCATCACAGCGGGACGCCGCGAAAGGCATCACAGATGGACGCCGAGAAAACAGAGGCATCACAGCGGGACGCCGCGAAAACAGAGGCATCACAGCGGGACGCCGCGAAAACAGAAGCATCCCAGCGGGAAGCCACGAAAGGCATCACAGACGGACGCCGCGAAAACAGAGGCATCACAGCGGGACGCCGCGAAAACAGAGGCATCACAGCGGGACGATGGCAACACTGTAGCTCTCAAGCCATGCCAAGCAAAAATGCAGTTTTCAAACTATGACGTCACAACAATGCAGACCAGGAAGTATGACAATGCTACAACACAGTTCTTGAACTAGGGCAAAAGCAAAAAATACTTAACCCATGACAACAAATGTACAGACATCACAGCGGGATGTCGCGAAAACAGAGGCATCACAGATGGACGCTGCGAAAACAGAGGCATCACAGCGGGACGCGGCGAAAACAGAGGCATCACAGCGGGACGCCGCAAAAACAGAGGCATCACAGCAAGACGCCGCGAAAACAGAGGCATCACAGACGGACGCCGCGAAAGGCATCTCAGAGGGACGCCGCGAAAAGACTGGCATCACAGAGGGATGCCGCGAAAGGCATCACAGACGGACGCCGCGAAAACAGAGGCATCACAGCGGGACGCCGCGAAAGGCATCACAGATGGACGCCGCGAAAACAGAGGCATCACAGCGGGACGCCGCGAAAGGCATCACAGCGGGACGCCGAGAAAACAGAGGCATCACAGCGGGACGCCGCGAAAGGCATCACAGATGGACGCCGCGAAAGGCATCACAGATGGACGCCGCGAAAACAGAGGCATCACAGCGGGAGGCCGCGAAAGGCATCACAGCGGGACGCCGCGAAAGGCATCACAGATGGACGCCGAGAAAACAGAGGCATCACAGCGGGACGCCGCGAAAACAGAGGCATCACAGATGGACGCCGCGAAAACAGAAGCATCCCAGCGGGAAGCCACGAAAGGCATCACAGACGGACGCCGCGAAAACAGAGGCATCACAGCGGGACACCGCGAAAGGCATCACAGATGGACGCCGCGAAAACAGAGGCATCACAGCGGGACGCCGCGAAAACAGAGGCATCACAGCGGGACGATGGCAACACTGTAGCTCTCAAACCATGCCAAGCAAAAATGCAGTTTTCAAACTATGACGTCACAACAATGCAGACCAGGAAGTATGACAATGCTACAACACAGTTCTTGAACTAGGGCAAAAGCAAAAAAATACTTAACCCATGACAACAAATGTACAGACATCCCAGCGGGATGTCGCGAAAACAGAGGCATCACAGATGGACGCTGCGAAAACAGAGGCATCACAGCGGGACGCGGCGAAAGGCATCTCAGAGGGACGCCGCAAAAACAGGCATCACAGCAAGACGCCGCGAAAACAGAGGCATCACAGCAAGACGCCGCGAAAACAGAGGCATCACAGACGGACGCCGCGAAAGGCATCACAGACGGACGCCGCGAAAACAGAGGCATCACAGCGGGACGCCGAGAAAACAAAGGCATCAAAGATGGACGCCGCAAAAACAGAGGCATCACAGCGGGACGCCGCGAAAGGCATCACAGACGGACGCCGCGAAAACAGAGGCATCACAGCAAGACGCCGCGAAAGGCATCACTAAGGGACGCCGCGAAAACAGAGGCATCACAGACGGACGCCGCGAAAACAGAGGCATCACAGCAGGATGCTGCGAAAACAGAGGCATCACAGATGGACGCAGCGAAAACAGAGGCATCACAGATGGACGCCGCGAAAGGCATCACAGATGGACGCCGCGAAAACAGAGGCATCCCAGCGGGACGCCACGAAAGGCATCACAGATGGACGCCGCGAAAGGCATCACAGACGGACGCTGCGAAAACAGAGGCATCACAGCGGGACGCCGAGAAAACAGAGGCATCACAGCGGGACACCGCGAAAGGCATCACAGATGGACGCCGCGAAAACAGAGGCACCACAGCGGGACGCCGCGAAAACAGAGGCACCACAGCGGGACGCCGCGAAAACAGAGGCATCACAGCGGGACGCCGCGAAAACAGAGGCATCACAGCGGGACGCTGGCAACACTGTAGCTCTCAAACCATGCCAAGCAAAAATGCAGTTTTCAAACTATGACGTCACAACAATGCAGACCAGGAAGTATGACAATGCTACAACACAGTTCTTGAACTATGGCAAAAGCAAAAAATACTTAACCCATGACAACAAATGTACAGACATCACAGCGGGATGTCACGAAAACAGAGGCATCACAGATGGACGCTGCGAAAGGAATCTCAGAGGGACGCCGCAAAAACAGAGGCATCACAGACGGACGCCGCGAAAACAGAGGCATCACAGACGGACGCCGCGAAAACAGAGGCATCACAGCAAGACGCCGCGAAAACAGAGGCATCACAGCAAGACGCCGCGAAAGGCATCACAGACGGACGCCGAGAAAACAGAGGCATCACAGCGGGACGCCGAGAAAACAGAGGCATCACAGCGGGACGCCGAGAAAACAGAGGCATCACAGCGGGACGCCGCGAAAACAGAGGCATCACAGCGGGACGCCGCGAAAGGCATCACAGACAGACGCCGCGAAAGGCATCACAGCAAGACTCCGCGAAAGGCATCACTAAGGGACGCCGCGAAAACAGAGGCATCACAGACGGACGCCACGAAAACAGAGGCATCACAGCAGGATGCCGCGAAAACAGAGGCATCACAGATGGACGCCGCGAAAACAGAGGCATCACAGACGGACGCCGCGAAAACAGAGGCATCACAGACGGACGCCGCGAAAACAGAGGCATCACAGACGGACGCCGCGAAAACAGAGGCATCACAGACGGACGCCGCGAAAACAGAGGCATCACAGATGGACGCCGCGAAAACAGAAGCATCCCAGCGGGACGCCACGAAAGGCATCACAGACGGACGCCGCGAAAACAGAGGCATCACAGCGGGACGCGGCGAAAGGAATCTCAGAGGGACGCCGCAAAAACAGAGGCATCACAGCAAGACGCCGCGAAAACAGAGGCATCACAGCGGGACGCCGCGAAAGGCATCACAGCGGGAGGCCGCGAAAGGCATCACAGCGGGACGCCGAGAAAACAGAGGCATCACAGCGGGACGCCGCGAAAACAGAGGCATCACAGATGGACGCCGCGAAAACAGAAGCATCCCAGCGGGACGCCACGAAAGGCATCACAGACGGACGCCGCGAAAACAGAGGCATCACAGCGGGACACCGCGAAAGGCATCACAGATGGACGCCGCGAAAACAGAGGCATCACAGCGGGACGCCGCGAAAACAGAGGCATCACAGCGGGACGATGGCAACACTGTAGCTCTCAAACCATGCCAAGCAAAAATGCAGTTTTCAAACTATGACGTCACAACAATGCAGACCAGGAAGTATGACAATGCTACAACACAGTTCTTGAACTAGGGCAAAAGCAAAAAATACTTAACCCATGACAACAAATGTACAGACATCACAGCGGGATGTCGCGAAAACAGAGGCATCACAGATGGACGCTGCGAAAACAGAGGCATCACAGCGGGACGCGGCGAAAACAGAGGCATCACAGCGGGACGCCGCAAAAACAGAGGCATCACAGCAAGACGCCGCGAAAACAGAGGCATCACAGACGGACGCCGCGAAAGGCATCTCAGAGGGACGCCGCGAAAAGACTGGCATCACAGAGGGATGCCGCGAAAGGCATCACAGACGGACGCCGCGAAAACAGAGGCATCACAGCGGGACGCCGCGAAAGGCATCACAGATGGACGCCGCGAAAACAGAGGCATCACAGCGGGACGCCGCGAAAGGCATCACAGCGGGACGCCGAGAAAACAGAGGCATCACAGCGGGACGCCGCGAAAGGCATCACAGATGGACGCCGCGAAAGGCATCACAGATGGACGCCGCGAAAACAGAGGCATCACAGCGGGAGGCCGCGAAAGGCATCACAGCGGGACGCCGCGAAAGGCATCACAGATGGACGCCGAGAAAACAGAGGCATCACAGCGGGACGCCGCGAAAACAGAGGCATCACAGATGGACGCCGCGAAAACAGAAGCATCCCAGCGGGAAGCCACGAAAGGCATCACAGACGGACGCCGCGAAAACAGAGGCATCACAGCGGGACACCGCGAAAGGCATCACAGATGGACGCCGCGAAAACAGAGGCATCACAGCGGGACGCCGCGAAAACAGAGGCATCACAGCGGGACGATGGCAACACTGTAGCTCTCAAACCATGCCAAGCAAAATGCAGTTTTCAAACTATGACGTCACAAACAATGCAGACCAGGAAGTATGACAATGCTACAACACAGTTCTTGAACTAGGGCAAAAGCAAAAAAATACTTAACCCATGACAACAAATGTACAGACATCCCAGCGGGATGTCGCGAAAACAGAGGCATCACAGATGGACGCTGCGAAAACAGAGGCATCACAGCGGGACGCGGCGAAAGGCATCTCAGAGGGACGCCGCAAAAACAGGCATCACAGCAAGACGCCGCGAAAACAGAGGATTCACAGCAAGACGCCGCGAAAACAGAGGCATCACAGACGGACGCCGCGAAAGGCATCACAGACGGACGCCGCGAAAACAGAGGCATCACAGCGGGACGCCGAGAAAACAAAGGCATCAAAGATGGACGCCGCAAAAACAGAGGCATCACAGCGGGACGCCGCGAAAGGCATCACAGACGGACGCCGCGAAAACAGAGGCATCACAGCAAGACGCCGCGAAAGGCATCACTAAGGGACGCCGCGAAAACAGAGGCATCACAGACGGACGCCGCGAAAACAGAGGCATCACAGCAGGATGCTGCGAAAACAGAGGCATCACAGATGGACGCCGCGAAAACAGAGGCATCACAGATGGACGCCGCGAAAGGCATCACAGACGGACGCCGCGAAAGGCATCACAGACGGACGCCGCGAAAGGCATCACAGACGGACGCCGCGAAAGGCATCACAGACGGACGCCGCGAAAACAGAGGCATCACAGCGGGACGCCGAGAAAACAGAGGCATCACAGCGGGATGCCGGGAAAACAGAGGCATCACAGCGGGACACCGCGAAAGGCATCACAGATGGACGCCGCGAAAACAGAGGCATCACAGCGGGACGCCGAGAAAACAGAGGCATCACAGATGGACGCCGCGAAAACAGAGGCATCCCAGCGGGACGCCACGAAAGGCATCACAGATGGACGCCGCGAAAGGCATCACAGACGGACGCCGCGAAAACAGAGGCATCACAGCGGGACGCCGAGAAAACAGAGGCATCACAGCGGGACACCGCGAAAGGCATCACAGATGGACGCCGCGAAAACAGAGGCACCACAGCGGGACGCCGCGAAAACAGAGGCACCACAGCGGGACGCCGCGAAAACAGAGGCATCACAGCGGGACGCCGCGAAAACAGAGGCATCACAGCGGGACGCTGGCAACACTGTAGCTCTCAAACCATGCCAAGCAAAAATGCAGTTTTCAAACTATGACGTCACAACAATGCAGACCAGGAAGTATGACAATGCTACAACACAGTTCTTGAACTATGGCAAAAGCAAAAAATACTTAACCCATGACAACAAATGTACAGACATCACAGCGGGATGTCACGAAAACAGAGGCATCACAGATGGACGCTGCGAAAGGAATCTCAGAGGGACGCCGCAAAAACAGAGGCATCACAGACGGACGCCGCGAAAACAGAGGCATCACAGCAAGACGCCGCGAAAACAGAGGCATCACAGCAAGACGCCGCGAAAGGCATCACAGACGGACGCCGAGAAAACAGAGGCATCACAGCGGGACGCCGAGAAAACAGAGGCATCACAGCGGGACGCCGCGAAAACAGAGGCATCACAGCGGGACGCCGCGAAAGGCATCACAGACGGACGCCGCGAAAGGCATCACAGCAAGACTCCGCGAAAGGCATCACTAAGGGACGCCGCGAAAACAGAGGCATCACAGACGGACGCCACGAAAACAGAGGCATCACAGCAGGATGCCGCGAAAACAGAGGCATCACAGATGGACGCCGCGAAAACAGAGGCATCACAGACGGACGCCGCGAAAACAGAGGCATCACAGACGGACGCCGCGAAAACAGAGGCATCACAGACGGACGCCGCGAAAACAGAGGCATCACAGATGGACGCCGCGAAAACAGAGGCATCACAGATGGACGCCGCGAAAACAGAAGCATCCCAGCGGGACGCCACGAAAGGCATCACAGACGGACGCCGCGAAAACAGAGGCATCACAGCGGGACGCTTGCAACACTGTAGCTCTCAAACCATGCCAAGCAAAAATGCAGTTTTCAAACTATGACGTCACAACAATGCAGACCAGGAAGTATGACAATGCTACAACACAGTTCTTGAACTATGGCAAAAGCAAAAAATACTTAACCCATGACAACAAATGTACAGACATCACAGCGGGATGTCGCGAAAACAGAGGCATCACAGATGGACGCTGCGAAAACAGAGCCATCACAGCGGGACGCGGCGAAAGGAATCTCAGAGGGACGCCGCAAAAACAGAGGCATCACAGACGGACGCCGCGAAAACAGAGGCATCACAGCAAGACGCCGCGAAAACAGAGGCATCACAGCGGGACGCCGCGAAAGGCATCACAGCGGGAGGCCGCGAAAGGCATCACAGCGGGACGCCGAGAAAACAGAGGCATCACAGCGGGACGCCGCGAAAACAGAGGCATCACAGATGGACGCCGCGAAAACAGAAGCATCCCAGCGGGACGCCACGAAAGGCATCACAGACGGACGCCGCGAAAACAGAGGCATCACAGCGGGACACCGCGAAAGGCATCACAGATGGACGCCGCGAAAACAGAGGCATCACAGCGGGACGCCGCGAAAACAGAGGCATCACAGCGGGACGATGGCAACACTGTAGCTCTCAAACCATGCCAAGCAAAAATGCAGTTTTCAAACTATGACGTCACAACAATGCAGACCAGGAAGTATGACAATGCTACAACACAGTTCTTGAACTAGGGCAAAAGCAAAAAAATACTTAACCCATGACAACAAATGTACAGACATCACAGCGGGATGTCGCGAAAACAGAGGCATCACAGCGGGACGCGGCGAAAGGCATCTCAGAGGGACGCCGCGAAAACAGAGGCATCACAGACGGACGCCGCGAAAACAGAGGCATCACAGACGGACGCCGCGAAAGGCATCACAGACGGACGCCGCGAAAACAGAGGCATCACAGCGGGACGCCACGAAAACAGAGGCATCACAGCGGGACGCCGAGAAAACAGAGGCATCACAGATGGACGCCGCGAAAACAAAGGCATCACAGATGGACGCCGCGAAAACAGAGGCATCACAGCGGGACGCCGCGAAAACAGAGGCATCACAGCGGGACGCCGCGAAAGGCATCACAGACGGACGCCGCGAAAACAGAGGCATCACAGCAAGACGCCGCGAAAGGCATCACTAAGGGACGCCGCGAAAACAGAGGCATCACAGACGGACGCCGCGAAAACAGAGGCATCACAGCAGGATGCTGCGAAAACAGAGGCATCACAGATGGACGCCGCGAAAACAGAGGCATCACAGATGGACGCCGCGAAAGGCATCACAGACGGACGCCGCGAAAGGCATCACAGACGGACGCCGCGAAAGGCATCACAGACGGACGCCGCGAAAACAGAGGCATCACAGCGGGACGCCGAGAAAACAGAGGCATCACAGCGGGATGCCGGGAAAACAGAGGCATCACAGCGGGACACCGCGAAAGGCATCACAGATGGACGCCGCGAAAACAGCGGGACGCCGCGAAAACAGAGGCATCACAGCGGGACGCCGAGAAAACAGAGGCATCACAGATGGACGCCGCGAAAACAGAGGCATCCCAGCGGGACGCCACGAAAGGCATCACAGATGGACGCCGCGAAGGGCATCACAGACGGACGCCGCGAAAACAGAGGCATCACAGCGGGACGCCGAGAAAACAGAGGCATCACAGCGGGACACCGCGAAAGGCATCACAGATGGACGCCGCGAAAACAGCGGGACGCCGCGAAAACAAAGGCATCACAGATGGACGCCGCGAAAACAGAGGCATCACAGCGGGACGCCGCGAAAACAGAGGCATCACAGCGGGACGCCGCGAAAGGCATCACAGACGGACGCCGCGAAAACAGAGGCATCACAGCAAGACGCCGCGAAAGGCATCACTAAGGGACGCCGCGAAAACAGAGGCATCACAGACGGACGCCGCGAAAACAGAGGCATCACAGCAGGATGCTGCGAAAACAGAGGCATCACAGATGGACGCCGCAAAAGGCATCACAGACGGACGCCGCGAAAACAGAGGCATCACAGCGGGACGCCGAGAAAACAGAGGCATCACAGCGGGATGCCGGGAAAACAGAGGCATCACAGCGGGACACCGCGAAAGGCATCACAGATGGACGCCGCGAAAACAGCGGGACGCCGAGAAAACAGAGGCATCACAGATGGACGCCGCGAAAACAGAGGCATCCCAGCGGGACGCCACGAAAGGCATCACAGATGGACACCGCGAAAGGCATCACAGACGGACGCCGCGAAAACAGAGGCATCACAGCGGGACGCCGAGAAAACAGAGGCATCACAGCGGGACACCGCGAAAGGCATCACAGATGGACGCCGCGAAAACAGCGGGACGCCGCGAAAACAGAGGCATCACAGCAAGACGCCGCGAAAACAGAGGCATCACAGACGGACGCCGCGAAAGGCATCACAGACGGACGCCGAGAAAACAGAGGCATCACAGCGGGACGCCGAGAAAACAGAGGCATCACAGCGGGACGCCGCGAAAGGCATCACAGACGGACGCCGCGAAAACAGAGGCATCACAGACGGACGCCGCGAAAGGCATCACAGCAAGACGCCGCGAAAACAGAGGCATCACAGACGGACGCCGCGAAAACAGAGGCATCACAGACGGACGCCGCGAAAACAGAGGCATCACAGACGGACGCCGCGAAAACAGAGGCATCACAGCGGGACGCCTCGAAAACAGAGGCATCACAGATGGACGCCGCGAAAACAGAAGCATCCCAGTGGGACGCCACGAAAGGCATCACAGACGGACGCCGCGAAAACAGAGGCATCACAGACGGACGCCGCGAAAACAGAGGCATCACAGACGGACGCCGCGAAAACAGAGGCATCACAGACGGACGCCGCGAAAACAGAGGCATCACAGCGGGACGCCGAGAAAACAGAGGCATCACAGCGGGATGCCGAGAAAACAGAGGCATCACAGCGGGACACCGCGAAAGGCATCACAGATGGACGCCGCGAAAACAGCGGGACGCCGTGAAAACAGAGGCATCACAGCGGGACGCCGCGAAAACAGAGGCATCACAGCGGGACGCTGGCAACACTGTAGCTCTCAAACCATGCCAAGCAAAAATGCAGTTTTCAAACTATGACGTCACAACAATGCAGACCAGGAAGTATGACAATGCTACAACACAGTTCTTGAACTATGGCAAAAGCAAAAAATACTTAACCCATGACAACAAATGTACAGACATCACAGCGGGATGTCGCGAAAACAGAGGCATCACAGATGGACGCTGCGAAAACAGAGGCATCACAGCGGGACGCCGCGAAAGGCATCTCAGAGGGACGCCGCAAAAACAGAGGCATCACAGACGGACGCCGCGAAAACTGAGGCATCACAGCAAGACGCCGCGAAAACTGAGGCATCACAGCAAGACGCCGCGAAAACTGAGGCATCACAGCAAGACGCCGCGAAAACTGAGGCATCACAGCAAGACGCCGCGAAAACTGAGGCATCACAGCAAGACGCCGCGAAAACTGAGGCATCACAGCGGGACGCCGAGAAAACAGAAGCATCACAGATGGACGCCGCGAAAACAGAGGCATCACAGATGGACGCCGCGAAAACAGAGGCATCACAGATGGACGCCGCGAAAACAGAGGCATCCCAGCGGGACGCCGCGAAAGGCATCACAGACGGACGCCGCGAAAACAGAGGCATCACAGCGGGACGCTGGCAACACTGTAGCTCTCAAACCATGCCAAGCAAAAATGCAGTTTTCAAACTATGACACCGCAACAACGCAGACCAGGAACTATGACAATGCTACAACACAGTTCTTGAACTATGACAAAAGCAAAAAATACTCAACCCATGTCAACAAAAGTACAGACATCACAGAGGGACGCCTCGAAAACAGAGGGTGGGCTGTGATGTTTGACTCAACTCGACATATGGTTGAGTCATGTTGCAAAGTTACAGTTTGTACACAAAACCTGACTGTTTGTGGCTAAGTTCTGGTGTTTGAACTAAAATCTAACGTGTTGCAACCGCTAAACCTGGAGTGTCAGAAAACATAACTACAAATTTAGGTTTTTTATTGTAAAAGGAAAGTTCAATAATTGTATAATTGTGCCAATACTTATTTGCACAAAAGACGCTTAGATTTAGTGTTTCATTTATTCATGGTTTGTGTTTTTTTTTTTATGTGTCCAGATGATTTCAGTGTGTAAATCAGTTCTACATCCCTGATCTGATAATAAAGATTGTCTTACTGCGTCAGAGAGCTGAAGAGTTGTCATTGGAGCTCATTACAAACAACAGCCTGAGCAGCAGCAGTTTATATATGAGGCTTAATCACAGTGATGAGCTTCACCTGTGACAGGTGAGCAGGAGGGGGAGGGGAAGGGGCGGGGAAAGGGGAGGGGGGAGTATCTACTCATCATAGACCTCTGTCTGTGCTGGGTTTCAAATGAAATATCCAAAGAACTAACAATGCATTCCAATCACTTTCATTTTATTTCATTACTTTTTGCTTTGTGTGATAAAGGATTTATACTATTTTTCATTGGTGTTTACATCTATTTATTTCATTTATTTTGGGGTTTTTAAGTTTAGTTTTTTCTCTTTTTATTATATTCATCTATTAGTTATTTTATTATTGCCGTAAATTGACAAAGTTGACACCATTGCTTACGTTAACATGATTTTACTTCTCTTCTGCTGTTTTTGACCACTTGAAAATTGACGTGGTGAAATGTCGCCCCCTTGTGGTAAAGTTCATTTTTGTGTGTGTTCAGTTTATTTTGATATTTTTAGTCCATTGTTTTTCAACCTTGGGGTCGTGACCCCATGTGGGGTCGCCTGGAATTAAAATGGGGTCGCCTAAAATGTAGATTAGATTTTTAAAATATGTTATTATCATTATTCCTTTCAAATTAAAACACCACACATACACACACAATCTCAAACAACTGCATTCGATACACATCTTTTCCTGCTTGTTGTTGTTGTGCACAGCCTAATAATGATATACAGTATATCCTAGCCCTGATTCATCACATTTACATATTACACAACTGTGTTAATGCATCATTCCTGTGGCGTTAAAACTATATTTATGCACAAGCAGCAGCAGTGACACACTTTCATCTTCTCTTTGAGACTTTAATGAGGCATGAATTATTCATTTATACATTGATGGGAAATCTAAGCACTCGCATAAACCATCAGCGGCGAAATAATTCATCAATGACAGATCAAAGGAGAAGGAGCCCTTTGATTGGCTGCTTCTCTTCTTTGTTTGTTTGTTTCTAGACTGGGAGAACATGCAAACTCCACAGAGAAAGGACCCAGACTTCTTGCTACGAAGACAAGTTTAAGCCTACAGAGACAGCACAGATATATAGTGTTCTCAGCATGTGGTTCAGGACCCAAAAATGGGTCGAGCATATGTTTTTATGTGTATAGGCAAAAAAAAAAAAAGAAAAAAAAAAAATGAAAAAATCTTATTGCTTTTATTCTGAAAGGAACCTTTTTTTCAGAAAAATATACTGTAGCTACCTAATGTTTACAAAGATTTTTATTTTTGTAAGATTAAAATGAAAAATATTTTCTAAATACGTTTCTATTTTATTATAGTTTATTTTACTTCATCTCATGTCTCGTGACATTATAAACGTCCTTTTAAAATGCAGTTTTGGGATGATTTTCTTGGATTATTTCAGGTTTAAAAGCCGACGTTAAATCTTCTTGTTTGGAGGCAGTTTTATCTTTAACTTTTTTTTATCTTTTTGGGGTTTTTCAGGACATTTATTTTCATATTTTGCTCCATAAATACATAAATAAAACAGCCACAGCTCAATAGAGGATACATCTCTGGTTACAGACTTCATTTTAAAAAAAAAAAATATCAGAAAAATATACAAAGAGACAAAAAAAAAAAAAAAGCACAAGAAGAGAGAAAAATATACAGACTCCAAAAAACACATAAAATTACAGAAAAATGCATAAGGACTGCAAAAAATATCAGAAAAATATACAAAGAGACCAAAAAAAGAGCAAAAGATGAGAGAAAAATATACAAGTGACTCCAAAAAACACAAAATTACAGAACGACAAAAATATACAAAATGACAACAAATATATACCAAAAAAAAGGAAACCATTGTTGTTGCCCTGCTGTGATAATAACACTCATGTAAAGGCTTCATTCTGTGACTAAAATGATCCTAAAGATTGTCAGTGCTGTGACCACAGATGAACGTCCTCGTCCTGAAGGTGAGCACATCCTGTTCTGTTGAAACAGTCGAGACAATAAGAGCGTTTAAATCGTCACTGGTTGACAGGAGGACGCTCAGTGTCCTTGTTTTTTCTTCAGATGATGAAAACCAGGAACAGGAGGAGTGTTGGTCACCTGAAAAAAGACAAACAAGGCTGAAGGAAACACAACAGAACAGAAGAATAGCTGAGATAATACAGAATACATCAATAATGGTCACATTATTAGAACAATATTCATTAGGGGTGTAAGAAAAATAAAGTGACTCTGCAATATATCGCGATATTTCACAGCGTGATTATCATATAGATCCAAAAACATGTCCAAATTTTAAAGTTAATGCACGTAAACGCCTGGTCAGTGAACGCATCATCAGACCTTGTTAAACTACCTCACTTCTCACTGAATTTTAGCTGGAAGTTAATCGCACTTTATTTTTATAAAACACACTGAGCACTTTTATAGATGTATGTGGTTACTTTTAATGAAATCAAATAAATATGTATAATATATAATATGATATTGTTACCATTTACTTGTTTTCGCAAAGTAAAAAAGAAAAGATGAATGTATTTCGTACCTTTTTGTACTTGAAAAGGTAAAATTTGTAATTATTGATAATGCGATATATCGCGATATTGTTTAGTTACAAGATATATCAGAATATATTGTATAGTGACATGCATCGTATTGTTTTGTCAGATTCATGGCAATGCACACTCCTATAGTACACACTGATTATATTACATTTATGGCAAAAGAATCCAATAAATGAGACAGAAAGTGCAATTATTAAAGAAAAACCAGTATGAAAAGTATATAAAATCAAACTTTCAGGAAGTATTATTTTTTAAAACAAAACTTCTGCTGCAGATTGGTGTGTGTGACCCAATTTTGGGCCCCAACCCACACGTTTGTAACCACTGCTGTACTAGAAATATACAGTGTAGTAAGTATGCAGTTCTACTCTGTAAAGTTTGAAAAATATGATATATTAAGATGAAAACATGATTTTTTTCATTGTGTTATCGTTGCACAGCTCCTTCTCCAGGCTCTCCATTATTATTATTATTATTATTATTATTATTATTATTATTATTATTATACATCCATTTTTCTGGGTACTCAAAGTCACTTTACAATGAAGGGAGCAGTGTTGGGGTTCAGTGCCTTGCTCATGGGCACCTCCATGCAAAGATCACACGTGCTGTTTAACACAGCACACCCCTGGGTTGTTGAACGCATCACAAACAGTGTGTGTGTGTGTGTGTGTGTGTGTGTGTGTGTGTGTGTGGTGTGTGTGTGTGTGCGTGTGTGTGTGTTGTGTGTGCGTGTGTGTGTGTGTGTGTGTGTGTGTGTTTATTCATCACAACAAACACACTGATTCCACTCACACATTCTCACTTTGACGTTTTTCTGCAGGTACACGTTGTGCTGCTCTTGTGCTGCGTTCATAACCGTCGGAAAAACCATAATCTGACTTTGAGACCATATGAAAAGCAAATAAAGTTGAATAAAAGCCATTTAATGTAGACATTTTGATGTTAACTAAAATTAACTATTTTTTCTGCTAAAGCAATAAAGTAAAAATACATATATATACACCACATTTTTGTTTGTTTTTTATGGTGTAAATATATACCTTACATTATTTCTATTTCATTATTGTATTTATTTATATAATAAAGGTTTGGGGGCAAACAAAAGTTTTGATTTATTTAAAAAAAAATTGTATAAGGAAACAAAATAATATATATTTTACACACCTGTAGAAGTTAAAAATGAGATCAAAAATCCACATCAGAACATTGCTGCATGAAGTTATTCTATTGTTGCTAAATATATATTAATTAATATGGACTATCCGATTAAAAAATAAATAAATACAATTTGCGCAAAGATTTTAAAAGATGCTCTTACAATTTAACATTCCTTTCAAAAGTAAACATTAAATAAAAACCCAAACAAGTGCATAATTAATATTGACTGTAAAAAGAGCTCTTAATGTGTATTAAATATTGTTCTGTTGTAATTTAGGAGGCATAAGATAAATATCCAACCTGTAACATTTTAATCATAAACGGACTTTTAAAATAATAAATACATTCTGAATTAAATGTTGTAACTTAAAAAAAAAAAAAAAAAATCATTAAAAAATGTACTAATAAAAATGAAACAAATAGCTTTCAGTTTATACAAATACAGTTTGAGATTTTAGTGCATTTATTTCCAGCAAAGCTGAACTGGACGATGAACTGTTGTGTTATGAATTTATAAAAGGAAAATTAGTTTTGTCATTTCCATCCTTATTTTATTTTATTTTATTTTATTTTTATATATATATGCTTCCGATAAAGAATACAAACAAAATAAACAAAACACTGAAGAAATCTCTGACCACTTTATTATTGAAATTTAATCTATTTTTTCTAAATAGTCTATGGCTAGCAGCAGCTCTATTTATTTATCTATTTATTTATTTATAATATAAATAAAATACTGTATGAAACATCTACATATTTACATACTACAATAATCAGGAAGTTGCAGTGCTTGTGTGGAGAGTGAAAAGTATATTACAAAACAACTACATAAAATATGATTTTTTTTTTAAGAAACGGAGTAAATAGAAAAATAACCTGTACTTTTAAAAGCTGTTATACTCTCTAATGTATTGTATGATGTTACATTTTGTTCAATAAAAATAAACAAAGATGCGATGAAATAAATTCCCACAGTCCGTGAAGGCGTCTCGGTGCTACCGCCGCTCTGCGCTCTGATTGGTTGATTTCTGAGCTCTGGAGACAATAGAGCAGCGGACGTACGGTGACGGTAACCTGGCGAAGCAAGAGCGCACAATGCACCGGGATGAGAAGCCGATAGCACCACGGGGTATGAGCACCGACACCAGCCGGAAGGTGGAGCACCTTTTCCCGCAGAGAACGCGCACGTGAGCCGCTGATGAAGGAGCGAACATCTGAGAAGGTATAGGAGCCATTTCTCTGTGATGGTATTTAATATTTATTATCTCAGTGGTGTGTGTGTGTGTGTGTGTGTGTGTGTGGTGTGTGTGTGTGTGTGTGTGTGGTGTTGTTGAGCATCACACAATATTTATATAAAATATAGTTATCAACCATTAGACCTATGCATAATGACTGAGGACAATAGAAACATATTACTGGGTTTTTTTCCCACTGCTAAACAAAGAAATACTAGATTACAAAAAGGATTACTTTCAGGATTACTCAAAAAAAGGAAAAACAGCACATTTATACATCCGGATTAATATATTTACAAAAACAAATACAGTGTTATTACAGGAAAAATAATAATAATTATAATTATATTGAGGTTAAATGTGGATAAACTGTTAAAGGGAAAAATCAACATTTGGAGCTGAATGGGAAGATTTATTTAGCCTTGGAGGAAGCGATGAATAATGTTGGTATAATACTATTATTAATAATATTAAAGATAGAGATAACCTTTATTGATCCCACAAAGGAGAATTGGCACAGTTTCAGCTGCAGAAATACAAAGAAATAAATCAGCATTATAATAAAAAAGGAAAAAGATATACACACACAGACAGAGAGAGAGAGAGAGAGAGAGAGAGAGAGAGAGAGAGAATATGTGGCAATGAAGGACTTATTATTATTATTATTAATTTATTATTAAGCATCCTCATGGATTCCAGTGTTTGTTTTCTTCAGTTTAACCTTTAAATAAAGTCTGTAAAACCTTTGTAATAATCTGAGCTGTGTGTGCAGAGGTTGCCGGTTCTCCTCCCGTGCTGCTCCTAGGTCTATGAGCACACAAAGCCTCTACACTGTGTGTGTGTGTGGTGTGTGTGTGGTGTGGTGTGTGTGTGTGTGTGTGTGTGTGTGTGTGTCTGCTGACTCAGCAGAATGCAGGGCCTATTGTAACTCGTCTGCTGCTTATTTAACCTCGGTTTGATCAGTAAATCTCTGGTGATGAATAGAAAAAAAACATAAAGTTTTATGTTTTAAGAAATATTTCTTCTTCGTGGTTTTTTTTTTGATGAGCAGAGATGACATTTGGACGTTTACAAACATGAGGTGTTTGTCAACGTCACAGTTTTTAGCTTCAGGGAGTTTGTTTTGTGAAAATCTGTCGACAGAGAAGAAGAAGAGAAGAAGAAGAAGAAAGAAGAAGAGATGAAGAGAAGAAGAAGAAGATAGATGAAGAGAGAGAGATGAAGAGAAGTGAAGATGAAGAAGATGAAGATGAAGATGAAGAAGAAGAAGAAGAAGAAGAAGAAGAAGAAGAAGAAGAAGAAAGAAGAAGAGCTTCATGCTTGGTGTCAGTGCAGCTTGTTTCTGCACAATCAGCATTTCATAGAAAGCCGTAAAACTACCAGTCAGATTGCACCATCAGCACACACGCACACACACACACACGCACCCACACCCACCCACACCCACACACACACACACCCACACCTCACACACACACACACACACACACACACACACACACACACACACACACACACACACACTGACAGCATCAGATACAAACAGTATTAATGACAGAGCAGCTGACCTGAGGAAAACCTGCAACCTCTGAAAAACTACCAAAGCTGACGAGTCAAGAAGCTAAAATCCCTACAATCACATGACTGAGACCAAATAAAGCTTCTACTCGTGTCTATATTAGAGCTGGGACGATACGCTAAGCTCACAATACGATACACGATCTTTGTTTCACTGGGTCCATACAATACAACAATGTATTAAATTCAACAAAATTCACAGTTACCGGTATTTGACTTTCAACTCTATTTAAAAAAACAAAAATAACAATAAAATAAAATAGAATTCGCTTTTTTAAGTAAAGAAAACCCACGCAGTCTACACCTGTGGTTGTCTAACTTTTTTGGCTCAAGTTCCCTTTGTCCAACGACAACATTTTGCTCAGAAAACTAAAAAAAAAAACACAACTATAAATAGGGATGTATACTTCTTAGGGGCGTTTCCATCTTGCAATTTTGGAGCCCGAGCCTGCACAGTTGGGTCCGGTGGGAGGAGTCCTGGTAACACACCCCACCCATTTAGCAAAATGCCCTGATGACTTACGCAACTCAGCTACGCCAAGAACATAATTATCTGGAAATTCTACCAACGTCTTGTTCAGATCATAGAGATTAGTACAAAACCACCATATGTTTACATTCTAATATCTAGTTAAATATCGTAACTGCTATTCACAAAGACCTACGCAAGATCCGCGGCTGTCAATCATCGTCATACTGTATATGGCATAAAATCCTGTTTTTCAACCTCAAATAACTTATTTAAAACCAACGTCACAGAAAAATGAGCACTTGAACACAATGTAGGGTGATAATAACTAATGATCACAGCAGAGTTTAGGTTTGGAAAAAAAAATCATGTGACGAGTATTTTAACTTTACAGTTTTACCCACATCCCATCTGTTATCATTGAGGAGGCGGGGCTTATGACCTATACTGCAGCCAGTCAGCAGGGGGAGCTCTAAGAATAAAAGCTTCACTCCACCGGGGAGTTTGTCCCGTCCATTATTTTTACAGTGTACGGTCAATACCATGTAGAAAATTCTACACAGTTAAAATAATATTGAATAATTTTATGAGTTAGCGGATTGGAAGGGTTACAAAAAATAACTTGAATTTGACAACATATTGGTCAACACATGCTAATTGCTATTTACATGCAACATATCAAGCACGCATATTAAGGCGTCTTGTGTCTTGTTGGCAATTAAAAACATCTTTCCCCACACAAACACAATCTCTGTTTTCTTCCAAAATAGTCTTTTTGTTAGTTTAGTAATTTTAAAGGCGTTTAAAACTTAAGGTTAGCCACAGGGGCAAGGACAGTTGATGGTCTGTAGATGTTGTTGAGTTATTGCACAATGTGATTTATTTTTAGGTTAACCAATTATTTTATCATAATTTTATTTGATGTTTATGTCATTAATCATCAACACCCTCTGTAAGAATTAACATTTTTTTTTGTTAAAGTTACAAAGAGCCATTGCAAAAGAGTCAAAGAGCCACATGAGGCTCCAGAGCCGCAGGTTGCAGACCCCTGGTTTAGACTATAGATTGGGACACTTTCTTCACTGACCTGTGGGGGCAGCAGCAGCGTTCCTCTGCTGCATTCAGTCTACTAGAAGGACAATAACGTACTGTAGTAAGAGAGTCGTCATATCGGAATCTGGGGAGTGGTGGCCTAGTGGTTAAGGATGCTGGGCTTGTAATCGAGGGTTGCCGGTTCAAGCCTCACCTGGGCTATCACTGTGGGATGTTGAGCAAGTCCCTTAACCCCAAACTGCTCCCCAGGCACCGCAAAAATGGCGGCCCACTGCTCCTCAGGGATGGGTTAAATGCAGAGGACAAATTCCATGTATGTAATAATAACACTACATGGCCAAATAAAGGCGAAAGCCCTGATTTAATCTTTTTAATCTTAAAGGGAAAAACTGAGGCAGCTGTGCATTATGTTAACACTAGTTTGTTAAAGGTACCAGTGGACTGGTAGTACTGGTTAACTGGATTTATTTAATGGATCCGGGTTAATCTGAGTCATTTCAATTCCTAACCCGGATCGTTTGAGATCGTGTTTCCATTCTAACATATTAATGTTAGTTTCATGTCACAGATGTTAGTTCAGTGAAAAGCTCCTAAATGTTTGAGACTTTAGGTTGGTTCTCTTTGGTTGCGCTTCTTCCCAATGTCAATGTTGAAGCGACAGTGCACCCAGCAGTTCATGTTATGGTACTACAGGAAAAATAAAGTGGAAAGATTTTATCATGAATTTATAACATTAAACGACACGTCGATGCAAATTTTTGAAGTCAACATTATTTATGTTACTGATCATTTTTTGCATTATTGTATGCTACACACATTGTGGTTTGAGATGGTCTATAAATTTAATTCTAGTTTTACTTTTGCCGCCCCCCCCCCCCCCGGGAAAGAATCTCAAACTCTGCCTGTGTCTGACTCCTCGTCTTCCGATTGGGTCGTCTTCCCGCCTCTTCTCGCATTTGTCGAGCGCGGCTTATTTTCTGCGCGCTCACGCTGCTCGTCTGCCAGATACCTCGCACGCAGAAACATGACACCAGTCGAGGCGTCGCATATTCAGCATCTGCATGAAAAGATGCTCAGGGCAGAGATACTGGGAGGAGAGATGGGGAAACGCTGACTCAGCGATCACCGGGTTCAGGTTGTGATGGACAAACATTCACTCAGAGTTTGTTCATTTGTCACAGAGAGAGAAATTCATTATGTTCATCTGTGGATGTAATGAAAGGTCGCCGTGGAAACATTGGATGCTGCCGCCTTCACTGTGTGGTTATATAAGCGCTCACATTTCCTCTGACAACAGAACAGAACATACAGGGGTGTGTGTGTGGGTGGGTGGGTGTGTGTGTGTGAGGCGTGGGTGGAAACTGCTCCTTCATGTTCCTTCCTGCTCCTCCTCTTCCTCAGAAACGTCTGAACCCGAGCCATGAACTCCCGAGCCCACGTCGACGTCCTGGAGGAGCTGCAGCTCATCGCCGCACAGAACCTGCACAAGCTGGACGTCAACAAACACTACGAGGTGGTGCGAGAGCTGGGGAAGGGCACGTACGGGAAGGTGGACCTGGTGGTTCACAGAGTCAGAGGTAGAAAAACACACAGGCTTTGTTTTTATCCCTGGCAAAAATAACAACCAAAATTAGTTAGAGCGTTCCAGAGTGAATTAGAGCAGAGATGGGCAACTGGCAGCCAAAAAAACACACAAATTAACTCCAAAAACACACAAAATCACGTAGAGATACACAAAACTTCAACAATAATTCATAAAAGGATTCCAAAAACATATGAAAGTACACAAAATGCCACAAAGATACAGACAATGACCACAAAAATACACAAAACAACAAAAATATACTAAAAAAACAAGAAAAAAAAACACAGAAGTACTACAAGATGTCTACAAAAGTAAACAAAATGACAAAAAGATATACAAAACAACAACAAAAATATACACAATTACTCCAAAAACACATGGAAGTACGGAAAATGAAAACAAAAACACACAATATGACAGAAAATTCGACAAAACAACAACAAAAAGACACAAAAGGAAGTCTCACCAAAGTAAACAAAATGAGAAATATGTATACAATACATATGTATACAATAGCACAACAAAAATACACAAAAGAACTCCAAAAATGTATGAAAGTACACAAAATGACAAAAGAATATACAAAATAAAAACTAGAATACACAATATGACAGAAAAAGACAAAATTACTCTAAAATCACACAAATTATAATTTAAATACACAATAGGACTGAAAAATGGACAAAACAACAATTAAAACACACAAAAATACAAGAGAAATACACAACATTAATCTACATGTTAGTCTACAAAAAATGACAAATAGATATACAAAACAACAGAAAATATACAAAAGCGCAGGAAATGACAACAAAGACACACGAAACTATGACTAAAATACACAATACGACAGAAAAACAACAACAGAAATACACAAAAGGGCAACAAAAGCATATGAAAATACACAAATAATCACCAAAAACATAAAAAATACAACAAAATTAAACAAATTGACACCAAAAAAAAGAAAAATTGAAAAAATTACAGCAAAATAAACAAAATGACACCAAAAATACAAAATTAAAGCAAAAATACACAAAATTACCCCAAAAAACGTATGAAAATTCACAAAATGGCAAAAAAACCAAAACCCAAAACAACACATCAACAAACGCAAACAAAATGACAAAAACAACACAGAAAATGACAGAAAATGACTCCAAAATCTTTGTTCTGTCATGTATTAATGCTCAGATCGCTCATTATTCAAAACGCTGAATGTCGTCAGTCTCAGTCTGAGTCATGTGACCTGGCTCCGTGCTGCGTTCACAGGCACTAAAATGGCTCTGAAGTTCCTGAGGAAGAAGAGCACTAAGCTGAGGAGTTTCCTGAGGGAATACAGCGTCTCCTTGTACCTGTCGCCCTGTCCCTTCATCATCGACATGTACGGCATCGCATTCCAAACCAACGACTTCTACGTCTTCGCTCAGGAGTTCGCTACGGCAGGAGATCTGTTCGACATCATTCCTCCTCAGGTTAAGATCACGCCATCACCCACACAAACAATAACACCTGTATATATACTGTACATCTATCTTTAGATATCTATGTTTGAGCTATGGCAAGGCAAGGCAAATTTGTATAGCGCATTTCACACACAAGGCAACTCAATGTGCTTTACATGATAAAACATTCAACTGTTTAAAATCAATAGGAACATTTAAAATCATCAGTAAAATTAATTAAAGTCATCAACAAACACATGACATCAACAACATGACAAAAAATCTCTCTCTCAATCATATGCAGTCGAGAAAAAAAGTGCCTTTAACTTTAATTTAAAAATGTTCACATGTGATGCTGACTTCAGCTCTGCTGCAATTTGTTCCACTTCTTTGCAGCATAACAACTAAAAGCAGCATCACCATATTTACTGTGAGCTCTGGGCTCCACTATCTGACCTGTGTCCATAGATCTGAGAGACCTGCTGGGTTCATACCTGACTCACATGTCACTGATGTATTCTGGACCAAACCCATTCACAGATTTATACACCAGCAGCAGAACTTTAAAGTCTATTCTGAGGCTGACTGGGAGCCAGTGTAAAGACTTTAAAACTGGAGTAATGTGTTCTGACCTCTTTGTTCAGCGTTCTGAACGAGCTGTAGATGTTTGATGCTCTTTTGGGGGATTCCTGTCAGAAGACCATTACAATAGTCCAGTCTGCTGGAGATAAAAGCATGGACCAGTTTCTCCTGATCTTTCTGAGCCATTAAACCTTTCACTCTGGAGATGTTCTTTAGGTGGTAGAAGATGTTTTTGTGATAGATTTGATCTGATGCTGAATGTAAGATCTGAGTCAATCAGAACACCAAGGTTTTTGACTTGGTCTTTAGCTTTTAAAGATCCAGACTCAGATACTTGCTGATAGCAGTCCTCTTTTCCTTGTTACCAAAGACAATCACCTCCATCTTGTCATGGTTTAGTTGAAGGAAGTTTTCACTCATCCAGCAGTTTATTTTTTCTAAACAGTCACACAACACCTCAATGGGACCATAGTCATCTGGGTTCAGTGATAGATATAGTTGTGTGTCATCTGCGTAGCTCTGATAATCAACCTTACAGTTCTGTAAAATTTGTCCTAAAGGAAGCATATAAAGGCTAAACAGAAGGGTCCAAGAACAGATCCTGAGGAACCCCACAGGACATTGGAATCTGTCAGATTCAAAGTTTCCAATGCTTACAAAATAGCTTCGCTCCTCCAAGTATGACTTAAACCATTGCATTACTTTAACATTTAGTCCAACCCATGTTTGCAATCTGTGCAACAAAATTGTATGATCTACAGTGTCAAATGCAGACTTAGATCCAACAGAATGAGAACAGATACTTTTCCTGAATCAGTGTTCAACCTTATGTCATTGATCACTTTGATCAGATCAGTTTCAGTGCTGTGATGAGAACAAAACCTGACTGAAATTTATCAAATATTTTGTTGAATGTTAAGAATTGACTCAGTTGGTTGAAGACCACTTCTCAATGATCTTGGCCATGAATGGAAGGTTCTGATTGGTCTATAGTTAGCCAGTATAGAGGCATCCAGTGTTCTCTTTTTAACAGCGGTTTCACAGCAGCTACTTTCAGGGATTTTGGTACGGTGCCTGATTGGAATGAGCAGTTAATTATCTGACACAAATCAGTGATAAATGACTTTACAACAGTTTTAAAGAAGTTTGAGGGTTTTGTGTCAAGGCAACACGTTGATGATTCAGCTGCTGAATCATCAACAGGTCTATTGTTTTTGGGTTCACTGTAATAAACTCTAACATTGTAGTTGACTCATCCCTCAGTGGTTGAAGCTGTTCAAGCTTTTTGTGATTTTGCTGGTTTGTTCTGATGTTTGACCTTATTGATTGTATTTTTTCATTGAAATATACAGCAAATTCATTGCATTTTCCAGCTGACAGTAATTGCTATCAACCAACTTGATATAAAATCCTACGTCACCAAAAAGAGAGAAACATAAATGTTATAGTTATAGAGAATAAGAAGAGAAACACATAAATGTTTAAACTAAATCTAAATATTCAGAGATCAGATTTTTAGGTTCAGGATGTAACTCACTTAGTTTGGGTTCAGTAAAGAAAAACATCAATATGAACATGTCATATTATCTACGGGTGTAACGATTCCTTCGTCATAGCAACGATTAGATTTGATTCATGATTCGTTGTTTTTGATTCGATTCAAGGATGATTTGAAATGGATTCAGTCATTTTTTAGCCAAACTATTAATTCAAATGTGAAATAAATCCCTGGATACTGGACAGAGCAGGTAATGTTTCATAGATTACTGTTATTTATTGTAAAGGAATCATCTATAAATTAGTTATAGACATAAACAAGTAAACAACATTTAACGGCAAATATATTCACATTTAATCTGAATAAAATCCAACCAACGCTTCAGTTTAAATTAACAGGATGTTTAAACTTTTCTGCTCACATTGTCAACGATCAATATGTTTACAGTAAAAATAAAAATGAGGTTTATCGAACTTGATTGTTTTTCAACATAAAAATAATACAATATTTATATAAAAAATGAAGTGGAACCAAGATCTGTTCAGGTTAAATGAACCTGATACTTAGCCTGAGGCTAATGCTAACGCTAACGAGCTAACGCTAACGCCGCTGCTGCAAGAAGTCGTCTTTACCATGATTGTTTTATTTCTAACAGCAGACAGCGACTGTAACTGTGTTAGCTACTGCGCTGAAGCTAGGTTAGCACAGGCTAAGCTAGTTAGCTTCCTTTAAACTTCCTGCCCCTCACTTTTATCTTAACTTTATGTAAACATTCAGACATAATAAAAATATACTCATATTTACAGTCTGTGTGAATTCATATTTTACATGCGTTCATAAAACAAGTTGATTGTTTAGATGATTGATTATTGATCGTAATCTTTAACTATAATTATGAGAAAAATTGGTTTCATTGTATTTCAGAGCTGATTTGTCCTGACTGAGTTTTCTCTCCATGTGCAGGTTGGACTTCCTGAGGCGGTGGCGAAGCGTTGCGTCCACCAGGTTGCGATCGCCCTCGACTACCTTCACTGTAAGAAACTCGTCCACCGCGACATCAAGCCCGAAACGTCCTCATCTTCGACAAGGAGTGCAGGAAAGTCAAACTATCCGACTTTGGCATGACGCGGCGTGCCGGCTCTCCGGTGAAACGCGTCAGCGGGACCATCCCGTACACGGCGCCCGAACTGTGCGACGCGTCACGGCAGGACACGTTCTGCGTGGACTCCAGCACGGACGTGTGGGCGTTCGGCGTGTTGCTGTTCTGCATGCTGACGGGAAACTTCCCCTGGGAGAAGGCGATGCCTAACGACGTCTTCTACGAGGAGTTTGTCCGCTGGCAGCGCCGTCGCACGGGGAACGCGCCGTCTCAGTGGCGCCGCTTCTCGGACGAAGCTCTGCGGATGTTTCGTAGACTTCTCTGCGTGGATAAGGACCGCCGCTGCTCCGTCAAGGAGGTTTTCAGCTACTTCAACCATTTCTGGATGTTGGACACGGAGAACGGGAACAGTGGCAGCGGCGCGGTTTTAGCTAACAGCGCACCGCCTTTTGACATCAGCTCGTCTTCGTCTGAGGAGGAAACGCTAGTGGACAAACTGAAGCATCAGAGTCTGTCAGCGATGATGGACTCGCCGTTTTCCTCTGCGTCAGCGAACGGCTCGCCGGCGTCCACCGGCAGCTACGAGCGCGCTAACAGAGAAGGTAAAGAAGGAGGACGAATCCTGGTGGCCACGCCCATCGAAATCTGTGTGTAACAGCGCCCTCTAGCGTCTAGACCAGACATGGGCAACTGGTGGCCCTCGGTCTCATTTTTTGCGGCCGTCAAAGCAAATCCCCAACATAATACACAAAATAACTCCCAAAACACACTAATCAGCAGCAAAAGTACACAAAAAAATACAGGAATACACAAAAACACTCATAAAACAACAATGCATACATACATAATAGCCCCAGACACACAGACGATGAAAAGGAAAATTCAGAAAACAACAAAAATACAGAAAGTGACCCCAAAAATGGCACAAAAATTAAGAAAATGACCCCTAAAGGCACAAAATTACAATAAAAACACAGAAAGTGACACAAAATTACAAAAAAAATACAGCAAGTGACCGAAAAAAGGCAGAAAATTACAACAAAATGCAGAAATTGACAATAAAATACACAGTTACAACAAACATAAAAAAAAAAAAATAACAAAAACACACAAAATGACTAAAAACTGACAAAAACATCAAAACCACAAAGACAAAAAAAAAAAGATAAAGCCTTTTCCCCGTGTGTTAATGCTCAGATTGTTGAATATTCTAATGCTGACATGAATTTATAATGTGGCCCTCTGATCAGACACAATCACATTTGTGTGACCCTTACGGTGATATAGTTGCCCATCCCTGGTCTAGACGTTCCTTTTTCTGAAAGCTGACGTGTTTCTGATGAAGACTAGCTCTGAGGAAACGACGTTCAAACGACTTCAGAGGAAACAAATATGGATGACGTGTGGCCAGTGTTTCATGTAGTTTTTATGTAGGAAATGTTTTTATACTCTGCTCTTATTTATTCAAAAGAACTTTCTATGTTTAATGTGTGTTTTTTTTTAGGGCTTCATTGAAAGATTCACGTGACTTTTAGATCGATTAGCTGCTCATCGTGTGTTTGTGATTCTGTGTAAAAGTTTATTTTCTAAACGTGACGTTTGTGTTTTTCCATTTCCACGTCCTGCTTTTTAAAGTGCGACGACCAGTTCGATCATTTCCACTGAGTAACTTTGAATAAAAACATCTGAAACTAGCTTTTTTTGAGTGTTTGTGTTTATTTTTCAAAATAAAACACTAACTTCTACGTTATGGTACCTGGTCTGCTACACAATAGTTGGGGACCATTGATTTACATACTTTAAAGCAGTGATTCTTAAATGTTTTTCCCCATTTTGAGAATTAAACATTTTCAGTTCTCCATCGCAAAAAGATTTCAACAAAATTATTGAAAAAAAAGTTAAAATTGAGACTTGTTTTTCAAAACTCATTAAAATGACATAAAACGTTCCATCACATATTTTAGAATGCACGACTCAATCTCCAACAAATGGTCTGTTTGTGCAAAATCATTAAATAAGATTTAAACTTTAATTTAATTAAACTCGTGTCTACGAACAGAAGACGACTGTATCATTAAAATATACATATTTTGAACCTATTAATGTGTCTTTTTTCTTACTGTAATGACATTTTAAAGAATCCAAGGCTTTTGGACTGTGAGAGTGGAAACAATGACTCAGCAACAATGTTCAGGCTGGGTTCTTTTGTTTTTGACAAGTGAGTGGAGGCACATATGGCAACAGGTGGACAAAAATGGACCAAAAGCAGTCAGGAGTGGGCAAAAAAAAAGGAAAGAGGTGGTATGTAAAGGCAATGGGTAGCTTAAATGGGTAAAATGTGGCAAACATTAGTGAAAAAAGACAAAATGTGGAACAAAAAGTGGCAAAATGTAGGATAAAAAGGAAACAAGTGCTATTTATTGGGCAAACGCTAGCTTATTTAGATGAAAAGTGGCCAATTTCAGGACAAAAAATGAAAAAAAAAGTGATAAAAAAGGGATATTTATTGGCAAAAGGAGCTAAAATCTGAAAAAAGGTGAAAAGAAGTTGGAAAAGGGCCAAAGGAAAAAGGGGTTAAAAAGTTTCCCCTTTTTCAGGTTTTCTGGGGAATAATAATGAAAATGAAGACATAAAGAGCCACATGTTGAGAATCACTGGTCTGTCAGGGCTGAATGTTTGTCCCAGTCCACCTCTGATATGAAATAAATAATTTATGAATTCTGAGCCTCCAACGTTTGTCCAACATTAAAATGTTTGCTTTGTTTCATCATATTTGGAAATGTCACGTCTCAATCAGGTGACTCATGAACTAACAGCAAACACATCATCCGTGGTCAGTACAAATTAATCATCATCATCATCATCATCGTCTGCTGGTTCCTATAATGTAAATCTAGGCTGATCTAAATGAGCTCGCTGTGCTCTTATTGGACGCCGTGCGAAACGCGGGGCTGGGTTTGACCTCACACTGATGATGATGATGATGATGTGATGAAGACGAGGGTGTGAAACGAGGCGGATGAGGAGCGTCTTCGTCACACTGCAGCAGATTCTGATGATGAAGATTTTAAATGATTGTCGTGAACCTGCAAACGTCTAAATCAGAGATGGTTCAACGTTTATCAAAGGCGGGGCACAAAACTGTGACAGTCTCTGATCTGAGCCTCATCTTATCAATATTTAGAATAAAAACCAATCTGAGCATTAATATTCTTTAAAAATATTTTTATGAATTTCGTGTCCGTTTTCTCTATATTTTCTATAATTTTATAATAGTCTTTTGTGCATTTTTGTTTTATTTTGTGTATTTTCTTGTAATCATTTGTGTAATTTTACTGGTGTTTTTTTTCCCCTGTAATTCTGTTTCATTTTGTGTATTTTTGTTGTAATGTTTAGTAAATATCTGTCATTTTGTGTATTTACTTTAGGGGGCAGCACAGATTAAACTGACTTGTGTTACATTGTGTATTTTAGTTAAACATTTTGTGGGTTTTAAAATACTTTATTATGCATTTTTGTTTAGTTTTTTATATTTTTATGTAATTTTGCAATAGTGTTGTGTTTTTTCCAGGTAATTTTGTGCATGTTTTTGTATTTTTTATTATTTTCAGTACTTTATTTCTAGTGTGTTTTTTGAGTCATTTTGTGTATTTTTTCTATCATTTTGGATTTACTTTTGGGACCCGCACATAATGAGGTCGAGGGCCTCATGTGGCCCTCGGCCGCCAGTTTCCCATACTACCATATTATTGATACTGTATTATATTATCATGTAATACTGCAGATGGCGCTGTTTTTCCACAGTGATATTGTTAGTTGAGGTGAATGAGTGAAATATTATCTTTGCCAACATTTTCCTTATTTCCTATTCATTATTAGTTCAGGTAAAATAAAAAGCGTCTGATTCGTGATTTTGTTTAAAACAAATCTTTAATAATCCCACTTCCCTTTGAAGCTCAACAGGAAGCACAGCAGCAGCAGACACAAACACAGCTCAGCCATAAATTATATTCACTTTATACAAAATCTACACTTCAAACAAAGTGCTGAGCGTAGCCGTAGCGCTAACTTTAGCTCATCTCATCAGAGAAACACAGACGGGACGTAACACCAGACGTAAAGTGAACCCAAAGTGGGAACGATTTACATAACAGCGTCAGAAAAAGTCGTACAAAAGTGTGAAAAAGCAAGAACTGTGGTTGGCAGAAAGAGAGAGACTTCCTGTTTAGGATGAGGAACCTTTTCTGTGTGTGAGGAACCAACCAGGAAGTGGGAGAACACAATCCCTGGCACGCACATGTGCATTAGATCTGAACCCAACCTGGGACAGAACCTACGAGAGAGCAGAAGGAGAACATCTGAGCTTTAGTCGGATCCATCCATCCATCCATCCATCCATCCATCCATCCATCCTAAATAATAAATTAATTAATTAATTATTTAAAACACGTGTGAACAAAAACTACATTCAAATATATTGAAACTTTTTTTCTTTTTATCGATACTTTTCCTAACGAATAAAAACAAAACAATAATGTTCACACAGGGCAATTTTTTTACACTTGTTTTGCTTAAATTAAATTAATAATAATAATACTAATACTAATAATACTAATACTAATACTAATAATAATAGTAATAATAATAATAATAAAAACTAGGCAAGACCTGGCAGATACATATTTGGCGATTGAAAATTGAAAAAAATGACAAGCTGTATCTGGATTTGTTGACAAGTTTGTTATTTTTACTAATTACATTGAAAGTAATAAAGCAGGAAAAACAGAAGACTGACCTTGACCTTAAATATGACCTTGAGCAAAGGTCAAGGTCACACACCGAAAGGAAATGTTGTTCAATGGTACCAGTCTGTTGTTCAATGGTACCAGTCTGAGCACTGGATCTCAATTATGGCCAAGTTATAGGAAAAATAAGTAGTTTTTTGTTTGTTTTTTGTGACATCATGAACTTGACCTCTACCGATCTTTTACTGGGAGGTCGTACAACTTCAGTCCAATTAAATAAAATATTGCACTTGAGATGAACTTTTCATAAATGTAAGCATAAAACCTTGTACAATAAATATTCATAGATATGGAAAATTTGGGTTTTTGACACTTGGCACGACCTTGACCTTGACATTTTGGCTCCAAAAAAGGTCGACTGCACATCCTTGACATTGTCCCTATGAGATGACATACGTGTCATTAGTGCTGCATTAATAGCCTCGGAGGAGGAAAAATAATAAAAACTCCTACGATAACAATGTAATTAGTAATTTCTGTAATTTTGAATTTCCAAATACAATAACCTATAATGTAATGCAATCACAGGAAATCAGAGACAATGTGTGTGTTTGCAACTGTACAACAAAAACGTCAAACCCTGGAGCAGAAAGAAGAACAGATGTGTGAACAAACCTTATAATTGATGTAAATAAAGGTCACATGGTACATAAACAAGTAGCGTGACCAGCACGGCATAAACATACACAAACCTAAAAGTATTTCTATTCTTATTTTTTATCATAATATATATGCAAACGTAGCTCGATGACGCCCGTTTTATGAAATATGCAGTGAAATCCTGACACGTCATTGACTCATTCACAGAGGAAATGTTGAGCAGTGGAATTTGACCAAACATATGATTTAAAATGTATTTAAATATTTCAGAGACAGTAAACATGTCAATGTAATGTCTCTTAAAACTTGTAAAACTTTTTTTTTTTAAAAACGTGATGAAAAGATTATTAATAGTTTAGCATCTGTGATTATCTTTGTGTACTGGTTGTAAAGTGTTTTACTGGATTTTTTGTTCTACTGGCTTTTATTTTCCTTTTAAACATGTTTTTATTGTGATTTCATGTCTTATTTGTAGGGCTGGGCGATATATCGAATATACTCGATATATCGCAGCTTGTAGTCTGTGCGGTGTTGAAAATGACCATACCGTTAAACTCGCGGACTTTTTTTTTTTTTTTTGAAATGTCATCTTAATGACAACATGCACAAAAGGGCACTATTTGTTTTAAAATATTGTAGTGGCATTATGTACAAAAAGTGCACTTTAATTCTGTGTTTTGAAATGCCATGTGAGTTGCATCCTGCACTAATGTCTTGTTTTGAAATGTCTCTGTGACAATTTTGCACAGAACGTGCACTTTCTGTTGACAATTTTATGTTTGAGCCACTCACTGTTTAATAAATACAGTTATGTCAACTTTGACTTAGTTGTGATATCCCCTTTTTTGCATGAAAGTTTAAAATTGGCATATATTAATGCAGTATGATCAAGAATGTTTTAATGTAGACATATAGAATCATCATACTGGTGTGATTTGTGCATCAAAGTGTTAATTCAAGGGTAATGCAAAATATCGAGATATATATCGTGTATCGTGACATGGCCTAAAAATATCGCGGTATTTATAAAAGGCCATATCGCCCAGCCCTACTTATTTGCATATTTGTTTGCAACCTTTCTAAGGACTGCAGATAAAAATGAGTTTTGTTGCAATAATTTGTCACATTACATCTATCGCTGTGTAAAGAGATGTTCATTATTTTTTTTTATGATGTTCTTCCTGTTGTTTTAAAGTCTCTTGTGTTTTATTATCCTTCTGGGATGTTGTTGTTGTTGCTACTGTTGTTGTTTTAGTTTCACCTTTGTTTGTACAGCACTTTGTGATTTTATCTGTGAAAAGCACAACAGAAATAAAATGTACTTACTTATTATGAAATAAACTCATAAATACGTAAAACTATTGCTCTGTTTATGAATATAAACCTGTTTGAGCGTCTCTAACCTTCATCAGTCTGTTTTCTTCTGTAACAGTGACTAATGGTACGACCTCTGGAGCCTCCACACGTCTTTAACGTCACCTTCTGACTCTCCTGGGCGTGAACGATTTGAGCTGTGGGACAAAAACAAACATATGAAGATAATGAATCCAGCCGTTTGGTTTACAGCAAATGTTTTAGGCTCAAGGACTTTATTTATTTCATTTTGCTTAGAAAACTATTTAAAAACAACTATAAAGCATAATGATGGAATGAACGAGTGATAACACACGTTTTAAAGAACGAAATGGTGTTTAATGCAGTGGTTCACAACATTTTTTGTCAAGAATCAAGAATTTTTTTTTCTAGAATTAGTTTTTGATCATGTTTGAGATCAAATTTTTTATTTTATTTTTTTTAACTGCATTTTAGTTGAACTATATTTATATTTCACAAAGTGAAAGTATAGAAATACCATACAGAAGAGGAAAAGGGTCACTGAGAAAAAAAAAAACACAATTGTAATCTTAATTATTATTTTTGTCTTGCTTTTTTATTTTATTTATTTTTTTACACTAATCCTCTTCCGTAAATACGAGATTGTGTGTTGTTTTAATAATAAAAAAGAATAATAACTAAAAAAAACAAAAACAAAAAAACAGAGCCAGTAGTGAAAAAAAATCTTTTTTTTTTTTTGTCTTGATTTTTTTTTAAAACTTTTTTCAGTGACCCTAATCCTCTTCCGTAAATACAAGATTTTGTGTTGTTTTAATAATAAAAAAAATTCAAAAATCTATTTTAATTTTTCCAAAATATCAAGCGACCCCACATGGGTCCCAACCCCAAGGTTGAAAAGCCCTGATTTAGTGGGACCTGAATAGATTTATTTCTATAGTTTTGAACACACACACACTCTCTCTCTCTTACCCCCTGTAGTGCCATCGCGTACCCCTCGGGGTACATGTACCCCCATTTGAGAAACACTGGTTTAGACAAATCAATGGTTTGAAATCTAATCTTTTTTTGTTTTTTCCACAGCTTTTGGATTAGTTTAATAGTTTTTCCTCCCAAACATTTGTGTGTTATTTTTCTACTTCACCATGAGGAAGTAAAAGTGTCGGAGAGAACAGTGTCGCCCCCTGCTGGTCACACAACAGACTCACTTTGTGCTCTGGACATCTCATGGAGAAGTTGTCTTCTATGAGGAGGCAGCCTGAGAACAGAGGAAATTGGTTATTAAAGCACCAGTTTTTTTATTTTTATTTAACATTTTAAACTGATAAACGATCGTCTCATAGTTCACAACATGTGACGCTCCTCTGAAAAAAAAAGATTTACTTTAAGGGGCACAAAAAAAAACGCTGAAGTCTGAGATCTGAGTCAAATCCAGTATCTGCAGTCAAACGTTCACAAATGATCTGCGACAGATACCACGGCACACTTCCAAAGGGAAGGTGTTACTTAGTATAATACCTCAGTGTTTGTGTGTGATGTAATACAACATTTTACAGCTAAATATTAACAGAAAGTAGGAAAAAAAACATTGATTTGCGACATATCTTTAAACAAGATTTAAAATCAAACATTTTCCCCGGAATATTTATTTTTTTTAATTTATAAAAAATTCAATTTCATTTTATTTTTTATTCGTGACATATCACAATTTTGTGACAATATTTAAAATTGAAATTTTTCCCCAGAATATTTTTTTGTTTAAATATATATAATTCATTAATTTATTTTTTATATTTGCAACATATGGCAATATTTTTTTTTTACTGTAAAATCTAAATATTTTGCCAGAATTAAATTAAATTCACTGTTTTTTTATTTTTTGTATTTGCGATATATATCACAAGTTTTTGTGACGATATTTAAAATCTAAATATTTTGTCAGAATTGTTTTTTTTTCTTAAAAATAAAATACATTTTTAATTAAATTTTTATTTGCGACTTATCGCAATTTTTTGTGACGATATTTACAACCAAAATTTTTCCCCAGAATATTTTTTGTTAAAATGAACAAAAAATTAATTGTCATTGTATTATTTCTTTGCAACATACCAAAAAAAAATTTGGGGGTGATATTTAAAGTAAAACATTTCTCCCCTGAATTGTTTATATTTTAAATAATTTAAAAAAAATATTTTTTTTATAGTTATTTTATATTTTATATTATATTTTATTTTATTTTACACTTTATATTGGCGACCTATCACAATTTTTATATAATTATATTTTCATTTTTTTTTTAAATAAATAAAATACATTTTACAAATTAAATTTTTAGGTCACAGATTAATATTAAATGTCGTGTAAATAAATGTCAGAATGATTGATTCAACTTTGGTTTTCAGAGAAAGAAAATAAGTACATTAAAATAATAATTGTAGAATTGCAACAAATCAGAATATCGACACAAATCAAATCAGTGCTCATGTATTGTGATTAAATCAAATTCAGATAAAAGGAATAATGTTTCACAGCCCATTTTATTCACAGTGGGTGGAATGATAAGTGATCACGTAAAGAACAGAAGTAGATTTAAAAGCGTTTACCTGACTGATGGCACACTGTAAATGGTAACTCCTGGAGCAGCCCTTCTGAAAACAGCCAATGATGGCGCCCGTTTTGTGGCAGCTCGAACAGACCTGAAGAAAAGAACGACAGAAACACCTCAACTCCGCTCTAACTTTCACTTCTAATGAACTTTTACATGAAAATAAATCTCAAATCATTAGTGAAGAGTCACATGGTAATAAGTGACAATCTGCAGTCACTGTTTAAAACGGACACCAGTTTAATCACCAGTGATGCTCGTGCAAAGCAGTGAAAAACACACAAGAAAACTATCAAAATAAAGAAAAATAAACAAAATGACAAGATGTGCAAAATATCTCCAAAAATACACCAAATATGTCTACAAAGATACAAAAAGATCTCATAAAAATACACCAAATATGTCTACAAAGATGTACAAAAAATATCTCCAAAAATACACCAAATATGTCTACAAAGATGTACAAAATGTATCCAAAAAACAACAATTGATTAAACAACCCATTCAAGGCTTTATCTAACATTGCAGTTACCTAGCATTTAATAATATTTCTAATAAATACTGTATTTATCGATAGATCACCATAAAATACTTTATTTAAATCATAGAAATTTTAAAGATTATTTAAATAATTTCTTTAATTCTGAAAGGTGTTACTGTAAATGCACACAAGACGACTATAAAAAATAACAGAAAAATATACAAAATGACAGAGAAAACAGACAATACGACGACAAATATATACAAAATATCTCCAAAAAACAACAACACAAAAAAGCCTTTGTTGCTTCCTGTAATTTTGCTCAGGATGGTGGTTTTTGGTGTTTGATCTAACGCCGACATGAACGTTGCTCACGTTGACGTGTAGTGAACGGACTCACCGCCTCCTGAGCGAGCAGCGCCGCCTCCTGCAACCCGTACAGTCGTCCTCGCACCAGGAAGACGCCGGCGCACCACACGCTGCAGTCCTCGTGGACCCAGCTCTCGTCTGGAGGCGGGGTCCCGGTTGGAGAGCAGCTTCTGTCAGCAGAGTGTGACGGGGTTCCCTGAGGGCGGGGACAGAGTTCCTGGGGGCCGTCGGGACGGTACGGGCCGTGCAGGTCTCCCAGGTTGGTGGTGTTGGCCGTCTGACCGCACAGACGGCATCGCAGCGTGGCTGAACAGCTCAGGTCAGGGGGGGCGCGGCCTAGTCTGTAGCAGGAAGTGTTGGGGACAAAGTCAGACGTGGTCGACCTGGAAGCTGGTTCTGCTCTTTGTGTTCCTCTGCTCCGGTTCGCCTCGTCCTCCTCCTCCTGGAAGTTAAACACCGTACACGTCCTTCGCTCCACCCGCACAAACGGACAGAAGCTGCCGCTCTTCTTCTTCTTCTCCTTCTTCTTCTCCTCTTCTTTAATCCTTAAAACCTTCAGGTTGATCTCCGGCTCTCTGGGAGAAAAAAGCGCTGACGGTCCGTTACAGGGAGGACGTTTTCTCCTCCGTCTCGGGGTCGGCTTTTTCCTCGTCGGCGCGCTCCTGCTCTTTGGGGAGTTCTGGTTTTGTTGCCGCCGTTGATTGGTTGGAGCTCCGTCCTGCTTGGTCCTTCGTTGTCTCTTGACTTTCGGAGCGATGGGGGGCGTGTCCTCTGTGGGATGAAGCTGCTGCTGGTCCTCTAATGGCGTCCTGTCGCTCCTCACCTCCAGCGAACGTTTGGAGCGTCTGAGCGACTCGTCGGAGCTGGACACCCTCATGGCCAACTCCATCATGTCGTCAGAGTCGCAGCTCTCGTTGTAAATCCCCACCGCGTTGGTTTTCGCGCGTCTCTTCAGGCTGTCCCGGGCTACGGCGCCCGGCGTCGTTACCTTTCTGGAGCTTCTTCTGACTTTCCTCTGTGAAGCTTTGCTCCGTTCCTTTCTTTCACACCAACGACTCGGCAGTTCCTGCGTCTTCCGATCGACGACAGAGATCACGTCGCTGTCGTCGCTGGAAACCTCCACGGTGGATTCCACCGTGTGCCTGTAGAGGGTGCCGAGGTCGGACAGGAGGACCAGAGGACGGCTGTGGTGAGCGGGAATCTCCAGCGAGCTGTCGGACGACTCCTCGGAGTAGGAGCTGGGAGGACTGGGTGAGCTCAGAGGCTGAGGGATGCGATAACACGCGGCGTCTTCGTCCAGCGAGGACGCGGTCGGAGACAGCGGAGCCACGATGTGCCTCATGTCCTCCTGCACCAAGAAAAAGGATATCAACACATTAGGGCTGTGTTTGAAATCACATACTAACGTCCAACACACTACGGCTGCTCGATTGTAGAAAAGATAAAAATCACAATTATTTTAGTCATAATTGAAATCACGATTATTTGTCAACCAAAAAGTAAATTTTTTGTTCAAAACAAACAAAAAATGTTTATACAATAAAAAATATTATTTGAAGTATTAATTAAAATCTAATTTAGGCTCTGTTTACACGTCAATGTTTTACAATAAAAACGCAAACGTTTTGTTGCGGTCAGTCTGTCCGTTTCCACGGCAACGGCATTTTGGTGTTTGAAAACAGAAATTGTTAAAAAAAACGGGGTCCAGGGTGGAAGTTTTTGAAAACGCTCCCCTCTCTGTCTCTGTGTAAACAGACACTTCCTGTGTTACGGGCACATGTTGACTGAGGCCGTAGAGCGTCAACACTGTTGGTGTGCAATGCATCACTCTTTGGAATTAAACTGACCTTCTCCAACAAAGTGTTGATTTACTTCACCATCACTTGGATCAGTGGCATATTTCATGGACCAGATTTTGACCACAATCACAGAGCTGCACCCAGACTTAGAGCCATTTGCCTGAATCCAGGGTTGAGTTGTTAATGATGGCTGTCCTCTGGTGCATAAATAAACGATGTAAAATGATAAATGTTAGATCGTAAAATCCATAATCGACTTGTTGTGGAGCTGTTACACATGTAGAGAGCAGCTCAGTGAGCTGTGTTACCACATGCTTTACAGCAGCAGTAAACCACTACGTAGCGTCACATGAAGCTGCTTGTCATGTCTATAGTTGGATGTAGAACAAATGACCAGTAATTAGAGTTTAGATATTAAAGAAACTTGCCTAGGATCATTGCACGTGTGCATCGTGTATGAATTGGACTAGTGTCGGACAGCAAAGGGTTCAGACTTAAAGAGTAACTAAACACCTGCTTTTTCCTGACCTGCCACTAGGAGGGAAATTCAAAAAAATGTTTTGACTAAGGGCGGACAATAGTCGACACTATAAAATCTCCAATGAACAATCTATGCTATGCTAACTATCTACTAATTACACCTCTATTTACTCTTCTCTCAATTCAAACTACTCACCACAGATTGTAGAGCCCACAGGTGATAGTTATTATGAAATAGGCGGGGCTAACACTGCTTGTTTGTGACGCAAATTGGTCCCAAAACGTCACATGATCTTGTTCTCAGCCAATCGCAAAAATCACTTGTTTCAACCCATAGAGGGCAGTCACTGACATTTTACAACTAAATACGCCAACATTTTTTCCCATGTTTTCAAACTACCAACCTGAATAAAAGAGCCACACAGGAGCGGCTCCTTCGTGGTAGACACCAGGAATATGACATCAGAGCCGCTGTCGCTGTCCTCGCCACCGCTGCTCTCTGGAGCCGGGCCGCCGCCGCTCTGGTGCGGCCCGTAGAAACCTGAGTGCCACATGTTGGTGTGCACGTCATTGTGGTACAGGTCCAATCGTGGCAGAAGCGTGGAATTCATACATCCGCCGCCGCTATGAGGCTCTGGGTCCGAGGAGAGGGAGTTGGAGGAGGTGGTGAGTTCTGCGCTGCAGCTGGGGGGGCGGCGGTGGTACCATTCGGGTTTCATGGCCAAGTCCAAGGCTTCGGGGCGGTTGCGGGTTTGGTTGTTGTATCTCTTTGATAAATCCATGGCGACAAGGGGCGGGTCCTGAGGAGACACGTCCATTGCTGCAGAGAAACAAACAGATGTGTAGTTTTAGTCCCTGAAACAATCGGCTGCATTTGAAGCTGCTGGAGACCAGAGTTTTCTTATCAAATAAAAACATAATTTCGCCTAATAAATCAATAAATCAAAGGTCAAAATTTGGAAATTGCAGCTTGAAAGTTTATTTTGATATCCACTGTGTAAATACTCTCTACAACTGAATTATTTGGTCATTTACACAATTATTTATGTTTTTTCTGTCATTTTAACTTTCTCCTGCGGACCAAATTGGATGCTCTAAAGGACCGGATTTGGCCCCCGGGCCGAGAGTTTGACACCCACGCAGTTAATAACAAACCAATAATAACTGTTGTAATTTTATATTTAAATTCTTATATATAAAATCGTTACTTGTCGACTGCAATTTCCTTCATCATACAGGAAGTTGAAATCATAATATATACAGTAACACCTTTCAGAATTAAATAAATTATTCAAACAATGTTTAAAATATCCATAATTTTAAAAAAAGTATTTTATGGTGATCTATCGATAAATATTTATTAAAAATATTAATAAAAGCGAGGTGACTGCATTGAGGCCCATGTCGTGTTTACCTCTGTGAGATAAGCCTTAAAATGGACTGTTTAATCAATAAAACATTATTATAATCGTTTATTTTCTCGATGAGTCATCACAGTTGGTGTTTAAACAAGCGGGTTAGACCATTAACCCGTTGTAGCTGTTAAAAAACAGCAATATTTACCCTCCAGAGGTGCTCCTGGCGGTGCGGTCACTCCTTCGCCGGGAAGCAGCTCTCTCCGCCGGGCTAAAAAACACACTCCAGGCCGCTCCTCGCCTGGATGGCCGGTGAACATTAACCACAGCGATTACGGTTCATGCTAGCCTCCAATAAGCAACCGTCATGGGGCTGAACGAGGCGGGGCCCGGGTTTAGTGTCAGCCGGAGCAGGTCCGGCAGGATGAACCTGGAAAAGCAGGGACTAGTGGAGCCATTTGAAAGTTGTCATCATGGACTCCTTCTTCCTCCTCAGCGTCAAGCTGACCAAAACAAAGATGGCCTATGGCGGAAAAGAAGCACAGCCCTTCAAAATAAACGCGTTAGATACAAAATAAAAACATCTGCGAACGTTTACATGAAGTGTCAAACTAAAGGTCCGTGGGCCAAATCAGGCCCTTAGAATATCCAATTTGGCCCACAGCAGATGGTAAAAAAAAAAATGAAAAACACAAATTAGAATATTTCAGTTGTAGATATCTCAGCCCTTCTCCACAATATTTGGAGGATGGACATTTTTACATGCTTTTATCACATGATTGTAAGTCGTTTTAAATCTCAAACTTTTCAAAGAACGAACTCTTCCTCCAAATATTTCACATAATTTCGCCAAATTAGATAAAAATTGGTCACAAAATCAATGAAATTTAAAAGATGAAATCCTGCAGTCTGATATCTATCAAGTCTATTGTCGATGCTTCACATACTTTGTGTATCATTTATATGTCAAAGTGCAAACTTGTGGACATTAATGTTGAAATTGCTCCTTTTCCTGCCTAAAATCTGTGGCCCACTCAAGATCAAACTACTTTGTATTTGGCCCTGAACTAAAATGAGTTTGACACTCCTGATTCATATGAATAAATTAACCAAAATAAGAGATATTGGTTAAGGACAAAATAAAGGTTCTCAACTCAGTTTTGACACAGATAATTGACTTTTTAAAAACTTAATTAATCTGGTGAAAAGACATTGATTGAATTAATTTTATTTATACTGAATAAAAAAAATAAACCAATTCAACTCAAGAGTCTACAATTCCATACTACCATATAAACAATAAATAAAGCATTTTATATTTACGATTCCGGCTTCAGTTTCCTATATGATGTAATTTTTGAGATATTGGAAGCTGAAAATTAAAGAAAATAAACACACACACCCCTCACTAAATTGGCCATATCTAAAAAAGTGTTAATTCAATCAAACTAAAAACTTAGTGTGTCTATTGAATAATCACGGAACAATTGGTAAAAAAATTCCAGAATTTTTTTAGACCATAGTGCGAGGGATGTCCTGAAAATGTGTTGAAATGAAATAAAATGAGCCTTCACACAGTCTGTTTGTTCAGCTTTTCATTTCATAAAACAATACAATTACATAATTCTCAATGTTGTGCTGAAGTTTACTCAAATATAAATTAAAGTGTATTATGGTGTACAAAAAAAAAAGCTTGGTTTAATATTAAATATTAAAAACAACACAGAGCCACACAACAACATGTTTGTTCACTTATAAAAGATATTACACACACACACACACACACACACACACACACACACACACACAGACGCACACACAGACGCACACACAGGTTAAGAACTATCAAACATTCAGCAGGTTTCTGCTCCATCGGCTGCGTCACGGCGCCGTGTGTCCCAGAGCGAGGTGAGCGAGTTGCAGGTTCTCTCTCAGCTCGTCAGCGTCGCGCTCGGCCTTGGCCCTCACGATGCTCAGCTCCGTGTACATGTCCTTGTACTTCTTGGTGGCGCTGCGTTTCTCCTGCGAAGCCACAGAAATGGTTTTTAAGGCCTCCGTTGGGCTCAGAGGGATCAGAGAGAGACGGTGAACTTTCTGACCTTTTGAGCCGACTGCAGCTCGTCTTTCAGAGACGAGATCTCCTGCTTCAGACACTGAACCTCTGACTCTTTCACTCGCAGCATGATCTGAAAACAGCACCAAACGTTGGATATTTAGGATGTTTCAAAGCTCTGGGAAACATGTCATCATCACCATCATCATCATCACAGGTGTAGGGGTGGGCGATATGGAAAAAAATTCATATCACATTTTTTTCTTTGTAAAATCACAAACACCATTTTATCGCAATTTTTTTCTTCATTCAGATCATTTAGACCAGTTATATAATTATATATCATATAATTATAAATGATAATCATACTAAGTATTACCAGCAACTCAGTAAATGACAAAAACACAAAATATGATAAAAATATACTGAATAATAAAAAAGAACAGACAAACAACAACAAAATACACAAAATGACATCAAAAACACTATTACCAGTAACACTCAAAATGACAATGAAACAAAATACACAAAAACAACAGAGAAACAACCAAACAACACCATAAACACACACACAGACATATAATAATTTAAATAATACCAACAACACACAAAATAAGAGAAAAATATACTGAATAATGAAACAAAGAACAACAAAATACACAAAATGATGATAGAAATGATCTTGATTAGAACATGAACTGAAAATACAAGGTTTAGTCTTGGTCCCACGTCAGGAGGGAGATAAACAGAAATGTTAAAAACTCTCAAAATAAATTAATAAAGGATTAAAAAACACTTTTAGATTCTCTAAAATCCAACTGAAACAAGTTATGATGATTAAAATGAAACTAAATGTTTAACCAGAAAACAACAACTAAGAACAAATGTAACTTTCTTTGAGGATTTGATGTGTAAACGGAGGATGGAGTGTCGCTGCAGAGGAAACAAACGCACCTCCATCTCGTACACGTCCATCCTCTGACTGAGCGGCAGCGCGTCCTGCTTGGCGAGCGAACACAGTCTGGTGATTTCAGCGGCGAGGTGGCCGCTCAGCTCCTGGATGAGAACAAAACAAGGTTTAAAAAGGACTTTAAATTCTGTTTAGTTTGTGAAACTGCAAAAGAACCTGGAAGTCAATGAGGGGCTCACTCTGAATGTTTTTAGAGGATATGGAACATACTTCAATCACATTACAGGAACTTTTTAAAATATTTATTATTTATGCCTTTTAATTATTTCAGTCTCATTATTATATTATTTCTGTTTCTGAAGATAAGGTTAAATAAATACGATAACAAATTATTAAATAAAATAGATAAAATGAGGTAAAATACAAGAAGATACGATAGTAAAAAGGGGTTAAAAAAAAGATAAAATAGGTAAATAAATTTGAGATAAAATAGAACAAAATAAAATAAGAAAAGAAGATAAAATAAAAGATAAATTAAATTAAACAAGATAAAATAAAATAAGGTAAAAAAAAGTAAAATAAGATACATTAAGATGAGATAAAAGATAAAATAAAATAGGATAAGATAAAATAAGGTAAAATGAAATAAAACAAGATAAATAAAATTCAGATAAAATAATAATCCTTTCATGTTTTTCCGTTTCCTTGTGGCTGAGCTGTTTCACACGTTATATTAGTTTTACATGTTACTGTTATTGTTGTGTTCACACACACGCACACGCACACGCACGCACACACACACACACACACACACACACACACACACACACACACACACACACACACACCTGGTTCCTGGTCCTCAAGTCCTGGTTCTCCTGCTGACACTGACACAGGGCCTTCCTCTCTGCGTCCACAGCCTGGATCAAGTGTCCGTTCTCCAGACACTTGAGGGTGAACTGCTGGGACAGAACCTGGAGCTCTCGCTGGTGTGAGGCCAGCTCCTCGCTACACGCACACACACACACAGAACGTGAAGGCTCCTCCTTTCCTGGGTGAAGCTGCTGATTCCTACCTGTGCTGTCTGAGGGTCTCCTCCAGGAGAGCGTCTCCACTGATGCTCTCTGACACACTCCTCCTGTGCACCTCCCTCTGCAGCTCCAACTGATGAGCGTTCTTTATGGCTTCAATGGCTGAGAGGAAGATGAATTAAAAAGAGAAGAAGAAGAACATTAAAGCAGGAACAATAAAGGAGGATTGATGTGACAGAGTGAGGATTTAGGGTCACGAGGAAGATGGAATAATGAAGTTGTTGTTGATTTTTCCAACTCTTCATATTTTAGTCGAGAGTAAAAACATCTAAAATCTCTAAACATCTTTCTTTTTAATATTCAGTATATTTTTCTCTCACTTTGTGTGTTTTTGTTCTTGTTTTTGTGTGTTGTTGGTATTATTCAAATGAGTCTCTCTGTGGTGTCGTTTGGTTTTTGTCTTATTGTCATTTTGTATGTTTCTCTGTTATTTTTTTGTGTATTTTGTAGTGATCTTGTGTGTTTTTCTGTCATTTAGTGTGTCTTTGTTGTCGTTTTGTGTGTTGATGGTAATGGTAAGTATTTTTCTCACTTAGTGTGTGTTTTTTGGTGTCATTTTGTGTATTTTGTTGTTGTGTTCTTTTTATTATTCAGTATATTTTTCTCTTATTCTGTGTTTTTGTTGTCATTTTGTGAGTTGCTGGTAATATTTAGTATGATTATAATTTTTGACTAAGAAATAAACATCATAAAACTCCATATTTTTACTGCTTTGTTTGTTAATCTCTCTCTTTCTCTCTCTTTCAAGTACCCCCTGTAGTGCCAATGCGTACCCCTATTTGAGAAACACTGGCCTAATCAAACCCCCAACCCAACCTTAAACTGGCTGCTGTGTTTTTAAAAGCACTCCTGAATCGTGAGGATAAGTCCCGCCCACTGACAGGAGCATCAGTGGTCATAATGTTACGGCTGATCCCTGACCTGTGGCAGTGGCAGCACTCTCCTCCTCCAGCAGTCGGTCTCTCTCCAGCAGGAGGCGCTGCAGCTCCAGCTGGTGTCTGCGCTGCAGCTCCTTCACCAGCTTCAGGTGAGACTCCTCCATGCAGGAGAAGCCACGCTCACACGCAGCCTTAAAGAGCAACAGAGTTAAACCACATGTTCCCGCACATCAAGCACCCCCTGAAGCTCCGCCCACCTTCATCGTCTCCACCTCCTTCTCCTTCTCCATCCTCACGCTGCTCATCTTCACTTCAAACTCCTGTGTGACAGCCTGTAGCTGAGCCTGCAGCTCCTCCACGTGTCCGCTCAGGGCTGAAATCTGCTGCGTCTGATCCTGAGGGAACGGTTCTTGCGTCTGGCAGCCTGCGTCTGACGAGGGCGGAGCTTTGTTCTCCTCCACGAGGCGCCCACAGGTGGAGCAGGTTCCTCTGACGTGTTTCCACTGAAGTTCCTTCAAACGACACCAGAGCAGAGCCTCAGTGGCTGCAGAGCGGATGAAGGCCATGGAGCGGGAACGCAGTGAGGAGGGAACATGGTGGAGCATGTCCACCATCGGCTGGAGGTCGCTGTCGCAGATGTTCCACTGAGTGATGGATGTGAGTTGATCACAGCTGTGCTGGGTTAAATCCACTGAGCCTTCACTGGCCTTGTGCAGCAGCTGGTTCTGTTCCTTGGAGTCGCTGAGCAGCTCGTCCGTCGGCACCGAGGATTCGTTCTTGAGCTTCTGCAGAACCAGAGTCCAGAACTTCTGCTCCTGCTTGAGCTGAGTCACTGCAGAAGGACTCTCCTCCTCCTCCTCTTCCTCACGTTCCTGCTCATAGTCCAAGCCATCCATCGTCTCCAGCAGCTTGAGCAGAGCCTGAAGCCTCGTCATCACCTGCTCCATCACCTCCTGGCTCTTTACTTCTCCTCTTCTTTCTCTCCTCTCGTTTTCTTCTTTCAGCCTCTGCTTCTCCACCTCCTCCCTCAGCTTCTGAACCTCTGCAGCTCTCTCATGGTGAAGTTTCTCCTTCTCTGTCAGCTCCATGTTCTCATGCTGGAGCTCCTCCCTGGTCTGCTCTGATTGGCCGAGCCGTCCCTCCAGCTCCGTGAGTTTGTCCTCGGTGGTGTGGAGGCAGCGCAGCAGGAAACCTGGTCCTCCAGGTTCTTCTCTGCTCTCCCTCAGGTCCTCCTCTAAGGAGGCGACGAGCGCCTGCATCTCCAGGAGCTGCTGGTCCCTCAGGCTCAGCTCTCGCTGCAGGTCCTCCAACCTCAGCTTTCCTTCCTGCTCCACCTCCGGGAGGTGACAGGGCTCCGTGTACCTGCCAGGGTTGGGGTCAATTGTAATTGTAATTGCATAATTGATAATGAATTACAACTAGGGCATATTTATAAAGATAATTGTAATTTCAAAAATATGTTGCTGTCATAATCGTAATGAAATTGTAATTGAATTTAGATAATTGACTGTAATTAGTGTTCACTATACACTATTGTCTGTTTTTTCATCTGTTTGCATTAAACACTGTTTGTCTGAATTTGATAAATAAGCAAATCAAAATGTTCAGAATGTTCCCGAGATTTATGCTTATACTTTTATAATTTGTAACTTTGTAACTTTTTGAGTTATTAATTTTAATTAGTGGAGCTGGTCCAGGTTTTACCTTTAAATCTAGGCTAATGCTAATGCTATGTTAGCGCTAATGATAGGCTATGGCTAGGTTAGTGATAATGCTAATGCTAGGCTAATGCTATGTTAGGATAATGCTAATGCTAAAGCAAACTAATGCTATGATAATGCTATGCTAATGCTAAGTTAATGCTAATGCTATGTTATTGATAATGCTAGGCCAATGCTATGGCTAGGCTAATGCTAACACTAGGCTAACGCTATCTAATGTTAATGCAAGATTATGCTAATGCTAATTACTGCTAAGCTAATCCAATGTGATGCGAGCCAGCACCTGCATCCTCACTTGCATTTTCTTTAGGAAATGCAGATATTTTTGTTATTATTGCCATGAAAATTCTATAAAAAATATTAATTGTAATTTAACGCAAAACATGGGAACCATGTACACATTAGTAGTTAACAAATCTAACAATATGTTTCATATCAAGCTTACCCACATGTTATCATTTAAAAAAAATTGACATCGACAATTGAAGGCTCAGACGCCCACACCGAAAATATTAAAACCTATATTTTCATTGATTATGAAGTCTAACAAAGTAACCAATAGATAGGAAATAAATTAAATGATAGATATTTGTTTTTAGTGTATTTTACAGCTGATTTAGGAAACGTTATCATTAGAGATGCTAACAGAAAGCTAACACAAGAGGAAGGTTAACTTTTATTTGGTTGTTTATTTCAGACTCAGTAATTGTGATTAATTATAATTGAACTTTAGTAATTGAGAACATAATTGAAATTGACTTTATGAGGATAAAAAAAATATTGTAATTTAATTGTAATTGGAAAAAAATGCTGATCACTGTAAACGTAATTGAGTTGTAATTGAACATGGTTAATTGAATATGTAATTGTAATTGAAAAATGTAATTGAGCCCAACCCTGGTACCTGCTGTTTAGCTCCGCCTTCAGACACTCAATCTCGCGGTCCGCCTCCGTCAGCTGGTTCAGCATCTCCTGGTTGCGCTGGTTCAGAGCTTCGTTCTGACCGTTGAGCTGCTCCACCTCCTGGGAGAGCCTCACCACCATCTCCTCGTCCTTTTCCACATCAGGAAGCGTCTCTAAAATCAGCGAGCTAAAGTCACTTTTGGTTCCCGTGGAAGAGAACAAAGGAGCGTTGTCTTCGTCCAGCAGATCCTCAAGGTCAGATGTGTCGTCACGGAGCAGCTCGTCGCTCTCAGAACAATCGTCTTGGCTTTCTGTTGCAGGCGAGAGGAAAGGAGATGTTTTCGTCTCAGAAAACAGATCCTCCAGCTCCTGGAGAGAACCGTCGGCATCCTGCAGCCAGATGCTGGGCGGAGCCAGAGGAGGGGCTGGAGGTGAACAAAGCTGCTCCAGGTCGAGAAGATCTTTGCTCCTCTTCACACTCTCAGTTTGTCCGTTTAAAGATAGTTTGTTCACATCTGAAGCAAGTGGAGCATCAGGCTGAGGAAAGGAAAGGAAGACGAGACTCACAAAGCAGAAAAATACACAATAATAGACAAAACAATTCATAATATTTAAGAAAAAGTGGTGACAGTTTCAAAATTACCATCATAGAAAATAATTAAAAAGAAAGACAAAAAGCGAGAACTTAAAACATAGCGCAAACGTAGAGAAGCAGAGTAAAATTAGAATCAGAATTAAAAAATAATCAAACCATAAAATCAGTAGAAACAATGAAATAACAGCAGCATAAATAATGCAGAAAGAAACAGGATATTATTTATGATTAATATAAACATATTGTATTGTTCTGTGTGTACCTGCTGCTGCTGACTTTTAAATATTTATTAATTTTATTTGTGTATCTGGTGCTGATTATTTTATATTATTATTATTTATTTTTTTAACCCGCTACTGATTTTAATTTTGTTTTCTTAATTTGTGTACCTGCTTCTGATTTTTCATTATTTTTTTTCCATTGTCAACCTGCTGCTGAATGTTTTATTTACATTTTTTTTTAAATTATGTACCAGTTGCTGATTTCTATTATTATTTAAAACATTTTATTTATGTACCCACTGCTGATGACGTTGATGAATTTGTGGCCACAATGTCATTAAATCATGATTAACTCTTCATTAGATGGATTTATCAATTAATAATTTCAAATATGCTCAATGCGTGTCTGTTAAAATAGATACACAGATTTTTTTCTTTAATTAAAAAACATTATGAAGAAAACTTGTTAAACTGGACAATCTGCAGGTAAACCAGAGCCTCCCAAGCAAAAATCATCAACAAACGATTTGATTAGGTTGTTTTTCTGCAAACTTGGAAATGTCGTGAGCACTCACAGCCATCATGTAGCTCTGCAGCAGCTTCTCCGTCTCCATCACGTCGCTGGACTTTGTGAACAGCAGGATCATCCTCTCTGGTCTGAACATCATCTTCTCCACTTTCCTCCAGCACTCCTCCAGCTCCGCCTCCATCATTCTCTTTGATTTGGGGCTCAACGTTCGCACGCCGCCATCCACAATCTTCCCCCCCACGTCCTCCCATCCCAGGGAGAAGCCCAGGATGCTCTCGTACCTCTTCCTCCTCTCCTGCCTCTTCTTCCTCCTCTCTATGTCCATCAGCTCCAGTGAGCACGGCGACCTGGCCGGGGACGAGGGCTCGCTGTGTGGCCTGAACTCGGCCCAGTCCGAGGTTCTGTAGAAACCTTCCTGAAGTTTTTCAGACGCGCTCCTCGGTCTGGGGTGAGGGTCTCTGTCAACGAGGGCGACGGTAACGGGCGAGTCCTGAGTCACGTCAGGTTTGGGAAGGACCTCAGGTGGACTGCAGGAGACATGGTGTCCTGGTAAACTGAAAAAAAGATGGAGATTATATCAATAATCTCACACATTGTTAGAGTTATGCCGTAGATCTGCTGGGACTGTTTCTGTTGATGAAGTGTTTTCTAATTTTCATTTAAACAGCACTTTATTCATCTAAAAGACACTAAAAACACACTAAAATCAATAGCATGAGCTTTATCTATACTAAAGAGAATAAAATAAACTATTAAAATCTAAGAAAGACAAACAGAAAACAGGATGAAGAGGAGCATAAACATGTGACACATTGTATATATTAGTGTTCTCAACATTAAGGTCAGAAGGCAGTCGTCAGATGCCAAGAATATCTTTTGAACAATTTGAGCCCATTTTACTCATTTTTGCCCTTTTTTGACAACTACACCAAATTTGCCATATTTTAACTTATATTCATCACTTTTTCTTGCCATATTTTTGCTCCTTTTATTGCATTTTTGCGACATTACTCCCATTTCTGCCACTTCTCCATCAAATTTCAATGCCTTTTTTCACTTTCCATCACTTTTTCCAACTAATGTTGCATAAGTTGACCCATTATTGTCACTTTTAACCTCTTTTCACCATATTTCATGCCAGTTTACACTAACTGTTTCAATGTTGACATTTTTTTACCACTTTTTCTGTCCGTTTTGGGCCACTCTAATTTGCAACTTTTAACCAATTTCTGTAGTTTTTAAAACCCCATTTCACCATCTTTTCCACATCAAACTTTCCATATTTTAACCTATTTTCATCACTTTTTCTTGCCATAGTTTTGCTCCTTTTAATGCATTTTTGCTACAAAACTTCAAAGCATTTTTTTCACATTTTTCCACTTTCCCTACTTTTCCCACCTAATGTCCCATATTTTGGACCTATTATTGTCCCCTTTAACCTCTTTTAACCATATTTCATGCTTATCTAACCACAGTCACGATTTGTCATGCCCATAATTTGCCAGTTTAAACTAATTCTTCCTACCTTTTCTGCCACTTTTAAGCCAATATTGACACTTTGGACCCTTTTTACCACTTTTTCTGTCCATTTTGGCCACTCTAATGTGAAACTTTTAACCAATTTCTAATCCCATTTAACCACCATTTTTAGTCATCCATTTTATTTCTGAAAATAAAAGATTAAAACAAGGATTTTACTATATATATATATATACTATGGCACAAATAATAATGAACTTCCTGGATAACAGTGGATATTAGTCAAATAAATAAATAAATAAATAAATGTGGTTAATACAGATTCATAGAACAATGGACCATCATTTTGCTGACTTTATGGATGGACCCTAAAAATCTCTCCTCTTTATTCCCCATTTACAGATGACAGTTCATGTCTGCGTTCAACCACCTTCAGGTACAGTGGGGGGTCCCCGCTCTCTGGAACCTTTATTTTGGGGGTCGCGGTCTGAAAAGGTTGAGAACCACTGTGTTAGGGCTTACCTGGCCACGTCTGGAGCGTTAGCAGGAAGTACGTTCTTCATCAGTGCCTGGATCCAGTTCTTGCGTATTCCTGCTGTCATGGCCGACAGCGTGAAGATGCCCTTGGAGGTCTGAGACACACAGAGCGTAAACGTTGACTTCCTGTCAATATGAACAGAGGCGTGTTTGTTTCTGTGCCTGAGCTGCTGAGGTCTTACGTGGATCTGGAAGCCGTAGTTTCTCTGCACCTGACACTCGCACACGCTGAAGCACTTCGTTAGGTCGATCTCTCCTTCCAGGTCCGAGGCCTGAGAGGGAAAAATGGCCAACGTTGATAATCAAACACACACAGGAAGTTGATTACATGTCATTGAAGAGATTTCATGGTTACCTCCTCTGCCATAGAGTCCCTGTAGAACCGCAGACTGTCGGTGGACAACACAAACCAGAACTTTTTCCACTACAGGAAAAGCAAATGAACGTGTGGTGTGTGAGTCAGCAATAAAACCATGACAACTAAAACTGTATCTCTGAGCACATCACTAATTACCTGATCATTTTCATCCTGTTTCACCATCCAGCCCTTCTTGAAGTTCAACAAATCAGGCTGTAAAGACAATAAAAAAGAGATTTATGCAATTTTTAGTAGAGAATTGATCCTTTGTAACAGCAAAGTTGTTGGTTTCTAGCTCCTAAAAACACCAAACCTTATATTTACTGTACATTTGTATTATTTTACTTTTATTTTGAAATGCTGTGTGAGAAATTATCTAAACCAGGGGTTCTCAACTGGTCTCACCCTGGGACCCACATTTTACCACAGTCATTAAATCGTGACTCACTTTTTTTTTTTTTAGAATTCAACCAACCAAATTTTGTTTTTCAAAAACAGCTGATGAAAACACAGATAGATAATCTTTTAAAAAAAAATAAAAATAAATAATTCTATCTTTTCCTGTGCAACATACATTTCACAGCATGCCTGTCAAAAGAAAAGTTTCTTTCAAAATAAAAGATAAGTCCAACATGAAAGACATTAATTATTTATGATTTTTTTTGAGAATCGATTATGTAAATTATATTTGTGCAGAAAAACTGCTGAGAGGAAAATTCCCATTCTGACTTTAATGTGAGAAGCAGGTTCCAGTAGTAGATTCAACCACGCTGCTGGTTGAATCAGCAGGAAACGCTTACCGTTATGACGCTGTCCGACGTCCTGCGCTCCAAAGATTTGGCTCTCCTCTGAGGAGCAGCGGGGAGGTGGAGTTGGGTTATTTCTCCGCAGGAGGACAGTTTCTTTAGAGATACAATAAAAAAAAACACTCAGATCATCTCTCAGAACACCAACTGCTAATGCATCCATAGACTGATCCTCAATACTAGCTTATCCTGCGCACAGAGAGCACACATCACAAACAAGCATGTTATCTTTTAGCTTGAAATTCCTCCTGAAAAGATTACAACGACTCCTGGTTTTTTCCCCAAATTTGACAAAATAATTGACAGTGTTTGCTGTGATGGTTGTGTTTTAGAATATAGATAAAAACATGAGATTGTAAGCTTTCAAACATTATATGATACTTGTGATATGCTACTGTATTCGAGAAGCATTTAATCCCTTAAGAGCGTGAATGAGTGAGAAAAAAAATCATATTGAGACACAGATCAATAAATCCAAGTTTGGTTGAATCTCAAGGTTTTCACTGACATGTCAGTGACATATTGCATTGCATTGTGGGATGTGTAGTCCCGTAGACGGATGCACTGACGTGTTTTTACTTCATTCTTTCGGTGATTTCTTGTGTTAGCTCCAAAAACTCAGCCAAAACGACTTCTCAACACATTTCTGGTGTTTTCACTGAAAGTTGAGACAAAACAATGGCAAATGGCCGAATCCGGCCAAAATTGACTGGTGGAGTGAGGTGATATAACAGGGAATACTGGGAACAAACTACAACAAAAATGGAGTGATGACAATAACTGTCATCCTTGTCTGGTGAATAAAAACAAAAAAAATTACATTAAGAATGAAAGAAAACAACTTCTATGCATCCGTCTACGGGACTCCACATCCCACAATGCAATGCGCTAAAATTATCCGGTGAACTTTATGCTACGTTCACACTGCAGGTCTTAATGCTCAATTAAAATATTTTGGAAAAATCAGACATTAAATGCATCTTCTATCAGTTTGGAGAACGGAATGAGACCCTGAAGTGACCCGCATGAGCAAAAGAGGTTCTGAAGTACTACGTGCGCACACACTGTGTTTACGAAAGTAATTATGGAGGCATTTCATCTCTGTGTGTGTGGCTCTGATAATATGTATAATATAATAAATATTTATCAATTCTAAGAATTCACTCTCCTTCTGCTTCTACTTTTTACTGTGTCCTCCACCGCCGCTCCTTCTCGGACGCAGAATTATGACGTTATCACATTTTATAGACGTAAAGGTCGGATAGAATGCGACCTAGCCGTTTAGACAGCAGTCTCATTGCCAAATATCAGATACGTATCGTATTCATATCCACATATAAAAGTGGTCTGGGTCGGATGTGAAAAAACACAGATACATGTCACATGTGACCAAAAATAATCCCTTATTCATTTGTAAATATTCACCTTATTCATAATAGTCCGGCTATTCAGATCTTTATGTTTTATTCATAATAATATTCATTTTCAGGCTTTTTAAAGTGATACAATATTTTGTATATACTGTATGCCTGTACAACACTTGCTGCCACATGCTGATTGACTGATATATTGTACAATATGATGTGACTTTGAAGAGTTCATCTTTGATGTCTTTGGGAATGAGATTTCATTCAAAAACACAAAAAGACTGAAAGTGAAAGCTTTCATCTCATTTCTCCCAAAGTAGCTGATGTTCATGTAGATTTGTTGGAGTTTTTCTTAAGAATGTTATATTTCAAAAAGCTCTCCAAGATGGCTATTGTTGTAATTTGCGCTATATAAATAAAGTTGAAGTGAATTGAATCTCCTCTGACGTGATGTGTTTTATAAATGAGTTTGTTTGTCTGAGAGACTTTTACGCTGCGGGTGTTTTTGCAGAGACGTCTGAAAGGATTAACCGGGCAGCGGTGATGTCCTGGGAAAGGGCGGAACAGATATTCCTGATGCTCAGGTGTGTTTCTGACTTTTAAAACAGAGGCTGCGAGCGCGAGTCGTTGTGTGCCATCAGTTCCATAAACGGCTTTTTGCTCCACAGTCTGGATTAAAGCAGTTTCTAAACCCAGCGTGGGTGCATTTTTTTTGTTTACTGGAGCCAAAGGAATTGAAAAGGTTCATTCTTGGCTGTTATGTAAGCACTTTGAAGGGAGAACACTTTCATCCGTACACAGCATTCTTTGTGCTTTTTCTGGAAACTGAAAACTATAAAAAGCAGATCGGTCTGTGCCCAGAGAAAGAGAGAAAAACAAAGGTGGAACGGAGGAAGAGGACGACCTTTGACCTTTCTCTGGCTACCAAAACAAACGCACCCCAACAAGCACGTAAATCACCACAGTGGCCCAAAGCTTGTGCTGCTGCTGTATTTAAAAGATAAATCCTCTGCAATCAGAGTGTGGCAGATTACCAGCTGCTGACTGACGGCCATCTGTGTTAGAAAACTGTGCTACACTGTGATGGTCAAACTGAGAGGATCAACAAACCTGAACAGGAACATCCTCAACTAGCGACTCCCATTTTTCAATTTCCCAAAATCAATTTCAGCATTTCCACGTCGCTTTACGCTTTTCTGTTTCATCATCTTTTCCTGTTTAGATCAGTGGTTCTCAACCTTTCCAGCCCCTGACCCCCAAAATGTCATTTAAAAAGGAGGAACAATTAGTTTAAACTGGCAAATAATGGACATGACAAATCAAAAATTTGGTTAGATTGGCAAAAATAAGCATGAAATATGGTGAAAAGAGGTTAAAAGTGACAATAATGGGTCAACATGCGCAACACTAGGTGGGAAAATTGATTGAAAGGGTTTATGAGTGCTGAAAATGTCTTGAAGTTGAAAAGTGGCAGAATTAAAGTAATGTAGCAAAAATGCATTAAAAAGAGTAAAAATATGGCAATAAAAAGTGAGGAAAATAGGTTCAAATATGGCAACAATGGTGTAGTTGCAGAAAAAGAGTAAAAATGAGCTCAAATTAGAAAAAAAAATATTCTTAGTTTCTTGAAGGCATCTGGCGACCCCTCCCAGTGTCTCGCAACCCCAAATGGGATCCTGACCACAAGGTTGAGAACCCCTGGTTTAGATGACTCTACTGCTATTAAACATAATAGTCAACCACTGTTTTCAATTTGACATTTCATATGCTTCAGATGTGAGATTACGTTAGCCAGAACGCTAGCCCCTCAGCCAGCCGTTTAACAGAAAATGTGTGATATGGGCTGTGTTCGAAATGTCACACCCTGTAATATGCACTACAAACTCAATGAGTATATACTGTCTACTATATACTAGAAGTATGAGTAGGATGATGAGCGTTCCCACTGAAGTATACATCCAAGTTTCCCAAAATGCATTTGGAACCTACAACAACAAACACCTGAATCCCACTGATGCTAAATATCTGTTGATTCTCCACCTTTGAAAGTTATGAAAACAGCAAGAAAGTGATTGATTTGATCCATAGAACTCGACACAGACATTTCTGGGATTTTCGAAGAACCTCCACTGTGCTACTGACAAAACTTCTAGTTAACTTCAAAACAAGAGCCCTAATGGAAGACAAGAAGAGATGCTTTTATTTTGAAAAGAGGGTGTTTGATTTTTAACTTGAAGCCAGTCCCAGGACCATTTTACATTTGTTTCGCAATCCATCATGGGACGGTTGAGTATGACTAGTGTGCCCACCGTGCATACTTCAAAAATGTCCCCATATAGTATACATCCAGGTATTTCTCACATATTCAATCTTTTCATACAATCAAATGTGAACGCACTATATACTCATATTGACGCCAGTAGTACGTTAGTATGACTAGTACGTTAGTATGACATTTCAAACACAGCCTTTATGTGTCTTTGACACGTGTAACGGCCCCGTGCGCTCTTACTCATATCAGTCAGACCTCCTTAATCACAGAGGCCTGGCCTGACAACGCACTGACTATCCCTCCCGAACAGATGTACCCTAGGAGGCAGTAAACAGAGTGTATCAGTAGTAATACTCCCATTGAGAGCGTAACACTTTGTGCTGCTTGAATCCAGAGGAATCCCTTAGAAAAAAACAAAAAAACCAAAGTGAGGAATGTAGCTGTCTCACTGCGGGGCATTAAAACCAGTTCTATTCGCAAACAAGACGCAGTCACTGAATGATTCATTGCTGCAGTCTCACCTGCACACACACGCTCGCTCAGCCTGGGACAGACGCATGCCTTGACACGGCTAGATCGCCGCGTCCACGCGCCTCATGCCAAACACTCATCGCCTGCTTTTATCCAGAATAAATGAGGATCACAGATTGTTTATGAGAGGCAGATGCAAAACGGCGCCGCAGGGAATTCAGGAGGTCTGTTTGGTCACGTCACAGCTTTGAGTTTAAAGTGACGTCTTCAGTGTGAAAACACCTGGAAGCCTGAGTCACAGATCAGCCTGTGCCCCCTAACTGGAAACAGCGACTGGTTTTAGACATGGTCAACTCATACAGGGAATTAATCATGATCACATGGAGCAAAATGAAACTTACCCTGAACAAACCCAGTTTGATGAAACATTTAATGTAATCACACGAAACACGCTGAAGAGGCTTTAAGATTACCTAAGTGATGTGGAGGTGTGCAGTGGTATCTGACAAGTGTTTAAGGCCTGGGAGTCTCATTGTAAGGCTTTAAGAATCAGAGTTGGTTTTCCAGCCAAATGCTGCTTTAAACAGGGCTGTAATGGGTCACAAATAAACCAGTTTAATCTCAAGTGTGCTGCAGATTGGAGCGATTTCAACATTAACGTGCCCTAGTTTGCACTTCCACATGTAAATGATATGTAAAGCATGTAAGGCGCCGCCGATATCCGAGCATTAAGTGATAGATATCAGTCCCTGAAGGACCTTCACTTTAAATTGTCTTGATTTTGTGACCAATTTTATATTTAATTTGGGGAAAGTTTAAGGAAAATTTAAGGATTTTGGAAAATTTTGGTGTTCTTTCAACACTTTGGGATTAAAAATGACTGCCGTCATGTGATACAAGGGAAAACTAAACCCTGCAAATGCTGTTGAAGTTCATTGAATTTGTGTGTTTTAAAAAACTGTAGCTGTGTTTCCATTACATTTTTCTCCTGTGAAACTTCGCTCACAGGATGAGACACTCAGAACCTCCTTATAACACTCCATTGTGGTTTCCTGTCTAATGTGGCAGTAATAATATATTCATTAGTCTAATGCTAAGAAATGTCTTGGTCTCCTCTTCTGTTAACATGTACCATGTGACCAGGTACGTCACGTCCTGTGATGTGTAATTGTGTAAAAAGTGTTTCCTTTGAGCTTTTGCGATACATTTCAATATCGAAACGTCTGAAAAACCTCCTCATGAAAGCGTAAAGAAGTTTGCAATATTTGAGTGTTTTTGTCTAAATTCAGGTGTTTCCATTACCAGTTTTTATTGCGCTATTTAGATTTTGTGCATTTCTAAGTGTAATGGAAACACAGCTTGAGATATCTACAACTGAAAAACTTTGTATTTCAAACAATGATTCATGTTTTCTGTCATGTTTACTTTCTCCTTCGGGGCAAACTGGACGCTCTAAAGCTGTGTTTCTCAAACACTTTGTCTGACTACAGCATTTTGCTTAAAAAACTTTTTTTTTAAACTACAGAGAATAACAATGGAATGAATGAGTGATAACAAAGACATTTTTTTTCTCTAGAATTAGTTTCTGATCATGTTTTCTTTTTACTGCCTTTTAGTTGAGCTAGATTTAGATTTCACAAAATAAAAGTATAGAAATACAGTTGTTTAAGATTGTGTTGTTTTAATCAAAAAAAAAAAAAAAAAAAGACAAATTTCCAAAACTTATTTTTGTTTTTCAGAAATTTCAGGTGACCCCATTTAAACTCCAGGTGACTCCACATAGGGTCCCAACCCCAAGGTTGAAAAACACTGATTTAGTGGCTCCTGAATAGATTGATTTTTATAATTTTTTTTTAATCATGTCACTGGTCCTGGTGTGGGACCAAGACTGACACTTTATTTGTTCATTTACCACTCGGTCTTTCTCCCTCAAGTACCCCCTGTAGTGCCATCGGGTAACCCTAGGGGTACACGTACCCCCATTTGAGAAACACTGCTCTAAAGGTCTTGAGTTGGGCACATTCTGTGTTTAGCAGTTATATTTTACAGCTGATGGGGTGCACACTGATGATGAAGATGATGAAGGTGAGTAAATCATCAGCTGCACAGTTTCTGATCTGACATTTCTGAACATAAAGTGTAAAAAAAAAAGATGTGCATGTGGAATTTGTTCAATCAGCATGTTTCAGACTGTGATGTCACGTGGTGTTGTATAAAGAGCCAGGCCTGCAGCGACTTGCACTAATAACATGATCCACCTCGCAACAAGTCACTGTTAGGATTTCTATTTATCCAATGAAAACTGATCAGGAGACGTTTTCTTTTTTTTGTTTCACAAACATTTAGGAATGGACTGGAAATGTTGAGGAGCTTTAAATGTAGCGTTTCCCTCACAGTTAGAAATAAAAGCTGCTTCAGTGTGCCGTGCAGCTTTGCACTGTGTTACTGTTGGTACCTCTCGTGTGTTGGCCCGGGCCTCGCTCCTGCCCTGCCTGCCACCGGGTAGATCCACTTCCTGCTCAGGCCTGTTGACCTCTGACCCCAGCAGCCTCTCAGCGGAGCTGCCACGGCTGAAAAACACAAACGGTAAAACCATTCAAGCACAAGAGCACACGGGAAGGAAAATTCAGATTATGTGATGAACACACACACTGAAACTAATCTGAATTATTTGGTCCTCACATCGCGAGAGCTCATTTATTTTGACTATATCACAAACGAAAACAAATGAGGTGTAAAATTAGTAAAAAATAAAGTGATCTGAACAAAACAACTACTTTAAGTTACTTTTTAATTACAAATGAGAGTCAAACCAGTCATTGACAGCACACACACTGAGCCAGCAAACAGCTGGTAAAATTAAAGTCCAATTAGTCCCTTTTAGTGGGTGGCAGTCACCCCAGTGGTATCTGTCATTGTGCCCTTGGGCAAGGCACTTCACCCACATTGCCTCGTATGAATGTAATGTGTGAGCGCACTATGGCAGCCTCACTTCCGTCAGTCTACCCCAGGGCAGCTGTGGCTACAACAGTAGCTTACCACCACTAAGTGTGGAATGAAAGAATAATCCCTTAATTCTGTAAAGTGACTTTGAGTGTCCAAAAAAGCGCTATATAAAATTGATGTATCATTATTTATTATTATTTTATTCCCAAATCATGTGATCCAAGTCAAGTTATGATGAGGTACATTAAGTTATGTCAAGTCAGGTTAAGTTAAGTTACCTTACGATAAGTTCCATTACCTCAAGTTAAGTTATGTTAAGTCAGATGAAGTTACGATAAATCAAGTTACATTGCCTTAAGTTCAGTTACATTAAGTTACATTACCTCAGGTTATGTTACATTAAGTTACATTAGGTTATGTTAAGTTACGTTAAGTTACATCCCTCAGGTTATGTTACGTTGAGTAACATTACCTCAAGTTAGGTTACATTAAGTTACATTAGGTTATGTTAAGTTACGTTAAGTTACATCCCTCAGGTTATGTTACATTGAGTAACATTACCTCAAGTTAGGTTACATTAAGTTACATTAGGTTGTTAAGTTCAATTAAGTTATGTTAAGTTATTTTAGAAACATAATTAATTTAAATATTTATTCCACATAACACATTTTAAAGGATTTTCCCTGTATTTACACACACACACACACACACACACACACACACACACACACGCACGCACGCACACACACACACACACACACACACTTAATGTGTGTGATGCTTTCATGGGCGTATAGAACAACATTCTGCATGTGAGGTGTTTATTGAGTGTAAACGAATTGTTGTACCTCCTAATAATCTACATGTTGTTAAAAAGGACACCATACACCATGGTATCTTTAGCATCTGCAGACAAAATATAGAACATAGAACATAGATTTTATGTTGCAAGTTTAATAATAGTCTCAGAACAGGAGCCTGTGTGTGAGTGTTTACCCATTAACCTTTAACCTGTGTGCGCTGATAAAAGGATGTTAATCAATGTCACAGGTACTGTATAATAATGTGTAATTACAGTTTACTTTGTTGATTATATTTTACATGAATGTGTTTGTTTTGACCTTAAAACTAAGTATCCTTTAATGGTGCTAAAGGCTGGGAGATTAGGGGCCTGAGTTTATTGTGCTTTTTTTTCTGTAAACAGACGTTTTCTTGAGGTAGTTTGAGAATAACGTCATGTTTTGTTTCCTCCAGAGGCTGCAGAGTCCGACCGCCCTCGAGCTGAGCTTCAGCTGGAGTGTGCTGAGCCTGAGCCTGAGCGTCCAGGTCCTGAGAAACAATGCAGCACATATCTAATTACACCAGTGTTTTGGAATTTCTGGCCTTATTTGGAGGGGAGGGGATATTTAGTGTTTTTGCATTCCCAAAAAGGCAACGGGAGTGAGGAGCTGACATGTACAGGCTGCTCATGTGACCACTGGTTTACATGCTGGGAGGGATTCTCCCAGGCTAATTTAAAAAGCAGCGGTCTGATGTCTAATGGAGCGCTTGGACCTTTGATGTGTGCGATGGCTTCACACTGGGCACGCACTGGATGTCCTTTTGCGCTAATCGTTTGCACATTTTCCCGTTTGTGTCTGCAGATGGGCTTTAAACAGCTCACAGCCACAGAAATAAACCAAAAATACTTCTTCCTAACCTTCCGTCCAACGCCCGGTGCTCGCCGTCTGCGCTCAAAGCGTCTCTGGGGGCCTCGCACAGGCACGAGGATACGTCGCCTAGAGATGGAGAGCAACACAAAAAAGTTTTGAAGCAGTTGGAGAATCAAACCTGACGTGTCAGTACGAGATCCCTCGCTCCTCTGCACCAACACGGCCCCGCCTTTAAGCATCCAGCAGCCGGTAAACGGGAGGAAATAGTGATGTTGTAATCACACAAAGGGCTGATTCCTAAAGTTAACATCCACAAACACAGCTTATTACTTTTCAGAGTCCATTAAAAGAACAGTATCATGTGCATTTGTGTTGATTTTATAAATTTACACACTTTTACGACAGTAATTTTTAACCGACGGATTCTCCTTATACAGGCAAAGAGGGATCCTCCACTGTTTTTACAAATGTGGCCTAAAACCTTTGACATGTACTTATTTGAAGATCTATGCCAAACAAAACATATTTCTTTGCATCATATTCTTTTCATTTTATTAACTTTTACAAATGGGACTACTTTACAGTTTTAGAGCCTGTGTTCCACCATCTTGAAATCATGTGATTGATGATGTCATAAGGCCCCACTGCCTGTAAACATCCCATTGTTTCCTATTGCAGTGAAGCATTCGGCCTGATTTTTAGATCATTGAGCAGCTTTTTAGGTCAAAATGCCAACTTGTGCTGCTTTTGGTTGCTCTAAATTATCAGGAAAAGTAAAAAATGTCAATGAAACCCTCTTTTGTTTACCAAAAGAGGATAAAAACAGTTGTGACGTGAAAAACTCTGTGACCGCATGGGGACAACAGTTCCATCTCAGGGGTTTGGTAGTAGACAATGAAGCAGAGAAGAGGAGCTCTCCGAAGGTGCCTTAACTCTCCCTTGAACAATGTGCGACCGATTATTTTAAATGAAATTCATTACCTGAGCAACAAAATAAACCATTAATGTGACACTGACCAATCACGTGAAAGCTCTTTAGATGATTGCTCTAAAGCTTTAATTTTGGGCATTGCCATTTTGGAGATTTAAGCCAATCAATGTTCAGATATAAAGTTCTCGTCACGTCCGGATTACCGTTTGTATTTCCTCTCCCATGGATCGTCTACGGTGAAATATAATTTTACATTAAGGGTAATGTTTAGGGTAATGTAATTTATAAAGTAGGAACATTTAGTTTAAACTGGCAAACAATGGACATTGCAAACCGTGAATGTAGTTAAAATGGCAAAAATAAGCATGAATTGTGGTGAAAAGAGGTTAAAGGTGACAACAATGGGCCAACATATGCAACATTAGGCGAGAAAAGTGGAAAAATGTGCAGAAAAAGAGATTGGAATTTAATAGAGAAGTGGTAGAAATTGGAGTAATGTAGCAAAAATGCATTAAAATGTGCAAAAATATGGCAAGAAAAAGTGATGAAAATAGGTTAAAATATGGCACGTTTGGTGTAGTTGCAGAAAAAGGGTAAAAATACACAAAAATGGGATTCAACTGTTAAAAAAAGGCATCTGGCGACCCCCTCTCAGTGTCCCGTGACCCCTAATGGTTGAGAACTTCTGGTCTACAGGACTCCAAATCCAACAATGCAATGTGCCAAACTTTTCGGTGTGTCAATGTTGATAAGAGAGTGTTTACAGTAGAGATCCAAACAAACTCAAGCAGCAATTTTAAGCTTTTACATCTTTTTTTCTCCAGCAGCTTTAAAGTTTTAATTTGACATCAAATCCAAATCCTAAAAAAAGTGACAAATAAAAATACAGATAATTTAAAGAAACAAAGTGGAGGAGCTTGATGAGGAAGCGGGGCAGACAGAGAGCTTTGTGTTCCTTTAATGAAGTCAGCAGGAGTCTGACTCTGAACCCTGGCGCTGTCCACGGCCTCCGTCCAACATCAAGCCCATTAAGACGTGTTTAAGAGCTCCTTCATGGTTGCTCGTGGTCTGTTGGCTTTTTTTTATGATGCCCGAAGGTCAGAGACATGGACTTCCTGCTCATCTCTCCGTGTGTGTTTGTGTAACTCCACATCCTGTTTCAGCACAAACTCCTCCGGCGAGTTTCCCACGACTGCGAGTCAGTGCACGGTCAAAAGACTCGACAGTGTGTGAACATCTGCAGGATGTGAGGAGCTGTGATCTGCAGAGGGACGTCAAATATGAACGAGTGTGTGTGTGTGTGTGTCGCACCTGTGTGTGCCACCTCAGGACTTTGAGGTTCTGTAACGTTGGCGATCCAGGCGGCGTTCTCGTCTGTGTGTCCGTTCACTCTATCAGTGGCTGCCATTTTAGCAGGACTCGGTTCCTTTGGATGAAGAGAGGAAGTCCTTTAGTTTTGTCTTCATTAAAGGGGCGGTATTACGAAAAAATCAGTTAATAATGATTTTATTACAGTGATATACATCTCTTTAGCCTCATTCAGAGGGCCATGAAAAAGTTCTGTTTCCTCCCTCCCTTATTATTCCACATTTCCACAACGGGAGAGTTGGATTTTTTGTCACAATGCGAAAACTCCTCCTCCTGACAATCCTGGCTCCTCCTACCCTATAAGAATGTGAGCTCCTCCCTGTCAAACTACCTGACAGCTAAAACAAATCCAGCGGTTTAATATAGAATACACATAATACACGACAAACCCACAGTATTAAAAAACAAGCAAAACAACAACAGAAATGAAAAACAAAAAAATGACAAAAAAATGACTCCAAAAAATACAAAATGATAGCACAAATACACAATATGACTCTAATAAATATATTAAAAAAAAAAACAGAAAATGACAACAGAAATGCACAAAATGCCTCAACAACAAACATACACAGAATGAAGGAAAAACACACAATAACTATAAAAACTCTTTGTTCTTTCCTGTATTAATGCTCAGATCGCTCATTAATACAAATGCTGTGACATGAATGTTGATCATGTGACCTTTGATCAAACAAACACACATTTGTGGCCCTGCTATGATAAAAGTTGCCTATACCTCTGACCTACAATATACATGAAAGAATCAGCTTTAAATGTTGTATTTGAGACTGATCAGAGGCAAACTAATCCGTGTATCATTCGTTTTTAATTATGTAACAAAAACGAAAAACGGAAAAAAAACACTCATTATTTGATATTTGTTTCCAAAACCAAAATAAAAAAATGGAAAATGCCTTGTTTTTCTAATTCAATCTCTTTTGCTTCGGTACAGGAAACGAAAAACAGAAAACAAATGCCTGTATTCATTTTCTCCATTCCCGATTTGCCAAAATACGTGACCCGGAAGTGTACTCTCATCCAACGCTAACGGCTATGCTAACGGCAGTTTGGCATGACAAGATCGCTGCTTCCAACTATGCATCAGAAACGTGTCCTTTTCACTTTAGCTGGTGTCGGGCACAGAACCTCCTCACGGACATATCAGGGGATATAGAGACTCCTAAGTGTTGCAGAGCTAAAGATTTCTCGGAATGTGTAACGCTTCACTTTCGTATTTGACCAAATTTGACTCAATTATGTCAGGTTTGTTCCTCATTCACTGCACCAAGTCTCATCTGGATCAGATCCTGATTGCCCATTCCACTTCCATTTGAAATTCAAGATACTGTATATCCAGTTTTCTGCTTTGGAGATATAGAAAATTACAATATCGTCTATATCAATATATGAGTCGCTGCTTTCGTTACTTCTAAGAACAGAATGAAAAGCACAGTTAGATGATTCTTGAGTGTGTCCTAACCCTGACCTTCCCTTTAAGAAGCCTTAACAGAACTCACTCACACGTGCTGTCCCTTACAGGAGGAAAAGCCAAACGTGGCATTATTTTGTGCAGCTGTTTGTTAATAAATGTGTCTGTGTCAAATTCAACCCAGAATTGTACTTCTGGTTAGACTTCATTTGACTTGAAATGATTAGCGTTAAATGTGCGTAAAACATTAATATCTTTGATATTTGATTTTTTTAATACCTGAGTTGCCAAAGGCTCGACTTTGCGTTTCTTCTTCTGATGTTGTGTGTTTGTTTGCAGGTAGACGGTGAGCTGCTCGCTCCAACTGCAGAGGAAACACAACATGATGGTGAGGACAAACCTTCCCACCAGGGCTGGGGTTAATTATAATTATAATTTTGATGTAATTGTAATGGTAATAATAACTGAAAAAAATATGTTGCTGTTTTAATCATAATTGAATTCATTGTATAATTACAAAAATGACTTTGTAATTGTAGTTGTCATGGAAATTCTATAAAAACTGTCATTTACAATTGTATTAAATGCAAACCTGAGGAACCACTTTACAGTTCTTTGTCTTACACTTATGTAGTTTACAATTATTAAAATGTTATTAAAAAGCTAATGAAATTATTAATTCTAAATGAACTTCAGTAATTGAGAATGTAATTGTAATTGACTTAGAAATACAAAAATATATGTCTGAAATAAATATGGAACGAGGACATTAGTTGTCGTTTTGTTTGTTTCTCTCGTTTTGCGTGTTTTTTGTGTTTCACGACTCTTTCTTTGTATTTTAGTCGTCATTAAGTTTATTTTTCTCTCATTCTGTGTATTTTTGCTGTTGTTTTGAATCATTTTCTATTATTTGTGTGTACATTTGTAGTTTTGTATATTTATCTCTCATTATTTATATATTTTCTGTCATTCTGTGTATTTTTGTTATTGTTTGTCTAGTTTGACTATTTTTTTTGTCTATTTTTTAAGCCATTTTGTGTTTTTTATTTTTGCTGTTTTTTGAATATTTCTTTTTTTTATTGTATTTCACAGCTGATTTAAGACGTGGGTCAAACCTGACTTGTAATCATAAGTGATGCTAACAGGAAGCTAACACAAGAGGAAGGTTAAGTGATTATTTATTGTAATTGAATTTTAGCAACTGAGAACGTAATTGTAATTGACTTTCAGGGGGAAAGTAATAATTGTCATTTTAATTGTAATTGGAAAAAAAGCCAGTCAACAGAATTGTAATTGAACATGGATAATTGACCGCAACCCTGCCTCTCACACACACATACACACACACACACACACACACACACACACACACGCACACGCACACGCACACACACACACACACAGAAGTGGACATTATCACTGTTCTCGGACCCATTAATGATGTCTTTGTTGTCTCCACGGATGAATATTTCCTGCTTGGAGGTGATGATCCACACTGCGTTCCTTTGTCCGGTCCGTGGCTCTGCGTCCACGATGTTCGTGCACGTATTCATGTCGACTGTGCCCTGAGGCAGCGTGCTGGGCTGGGGACCAGAGTCAGGGTCAGTTTGTGGCATTTGGAGTAGAATAAAAGAGAGATGAGGGAAAAAGATTTAAGGGGATAACTGTGAGAGACGAAGGAGGGGGGGGATGCTTATGTGTATTTATGTGTGTGTGTGTGTGTGTGTGTGTGTGTGTGTTAAGGGATGTGCTAAGCCCAAATCCTGTGCTCTGGTCGTGCATGCGACATCTGGCTTAAAGATGGCGTCTTTATCCCGACACATAGAAACATGCAGATGTTTACACAGAGGAAGATTTTAGGTGGAAAACACATCAGCTGCACACTTTTGTATCTATGTTGAATTGCATTGTCCCTCTCAAATAAATAAATAAATAAAATAAATAAAATAATAAAGTCAATTAAAAAAGAAAAAATTGATGAAAGATTGCTATATTTAGTAAAAATTGAAAGATAGAGAGAGATTAAAAGTAACGGCCGTCGTGTTATATAAGAAATGGTAAATTCAGCTCTGCAAATATTGTGGATTTGAATTGATTTGTTTATTTGGAGGGGATGAGATATCTACAACTGAGTTAGTTGGTCATTTACAAAATGTTTCATGTTTTTTCTTTCTCGATTTTTTCTCAAATGGGGGTACGTGTACTCCTAGGGGTACGCGATGGCACTACAAGGGGTACTTGTAGTGCCATCGCACAACTGTAGAGAGAGAGAGGCAAGGCAAGGCAAGGCAAATTTATTTGTATAGCACATTTCATACTCAAGGCAACTCAATGTGCTTTACATGATAAAACATTCAATTGTTTAAAATCAATAAGAACATTTAAATCAATAAGAACATTTAAAATCATCAGTAAAATCAATTAAAATCATCAGTAAAATCATCATTACATCAACAACATGACCATAAATCTCTCTCTCAATCATATGCAGTAGAGAAAAAAAGTGCCTTTAACTTTGATTTAAAAATGTTCATGTAATGCTGACTTCAGCTCTGCTGGCAGTTTGTTCCACTTCTTTGCAGCATAACAACTAAAAGCAGCATCACCATGTTTACTGTGAGCTCTGGGCTCCACTATCTGACCTGTGTCCATAGATCTGAGAGACCTGCTGGGTTCATACCTGACTAACATGTCACTGATGTATTCTGGACCAAACCCATTCACACATTTATACACCAGCAGCAGAACTTTAAAGTCTATTCTGAGGCTGACTGGGAGCCAGTGTAAAGACTTTAAAACTGGAGTAATGTGTTCTGACCTCTTTGTTCTGGTTAAGACCCGAGCTGCAGCGTTCTGAACCAGCTGTAGATGTTTGATGCTCTTTTGGGGGATTCCTGTCAGAAGACCATTACAATAGTCCAGTCTGCTGGAGATAAAAGCATGGACCAGTTTCTCCTGATCTTTCTGAGCCATTAAACCTTTCACTCTGGAGATGTTCTTTAGGTGGTAGAAGATGTTTTTGTGATAGATTTGATCTGATGCTGAATGTAAGATCTGAGTCAATCAGAACACCAAGGTTTTTGACTTGGTCTTTAGCTTTTAAAGATCCAGACTCAGATAATTGCTGACAGCAGTCCTCTTTTCCTTGTTACCAAAGACAATCACCTCCATCTTGTCATGGTTTAGTTGAAGGAAGTTTTCACACATCCAGCAGTTTACTTTTTCTAAACAGTCACACAACACCTCAATGGGACCATAGTCATCTGGGTTCAGTGATAGATATAGTTCTGTGTCATCTGCGTAGCTCTGATAATCAACCTTACAGTTCTGTAAAATTTGTCCTAAAGGAAGCATGTAAAGGTTAAACAGAAGAGGTCCAAGAACAGATCCCTGAGGAACCCCACAGGACATTGGGAATCTGTCAGATTCAAAGTTTCCAATGCTTACAAAATAGCTTCGCTCCTCCAAGTATGACTTAAACCATTGCATTACTTTTCCATTTAGTCCAACCCATGTTTACAATCTGTGCAACAAAATTGTATGATCTACAGTATCAAATGCAGCACTTAGATCCAATAGAATGAGAACAGATACTTTTCCTGAATCAGTGTTCAACCTTATGTCATTGATCACTTTGATAAGAGCAGTTTCAGTGCTGTGATGAGAACCAAAACCTGACTGAAATTTATCAAATGATCAAAAATGAAATATCTTTGGGGTCTCCAGAAATGATTGATATCAAAATGGGGTCACGATCCAAAAAAGGTTGTGAACCACTGCATTAAATACTGTTTCATTCCACTTATTTACAAAATGAGATTATTTAAAATGTGTGTTATCACTTGATCATTCCATTCATAAATAGCTTTCAAAGCAAAATGTTGCAGTTGGTCAAAGGGGGTACTGGGATTCAGAAATAAAAGAAAGGGGGTACTTGAGCCATTAAAGTTTGAGAACAATTGTTGGGCCAAATTTGGCCCCCGGGCCTTGAGTTTGACACACGTGGCTTACAGTGTGCGTGCCGTGCGTGTGTGGTGTATTTTTGTCACAGTTTGCGTCTCTCACCAGTTCATCCAGAGCAAAGCTCAGAGCGCCGTCCTCGTACAGGATGAAGAAGCGTCGCTGCCATTTCTGGAAAAAAACAAAAAACAAATGTCTGAAGGAAGAATGATGGAGCAGGTCTGAGAAATGTGTTGGATAATAATGTTCTTACCCGAGATCTGTGAACGGGGTTGTCAAAATCTGTCCCCTCAGGAGCCAAACACAGCCAGCCTGCATAGACGGGCTTCACCTGGAAGGAGAGGAGACGTCAGTGGGAACTCAGCGTCTTCACTTGGAAGCAAAAAAACGATGAAAAAGCACAAATGTGTCTAATTTTCTGCATCTCCCAAGTTAACCACAAAAAAATTATACAAAAATAGACAATATGACAACAAAAAACACAAAATTACTCCAAAAATATTGCATTATGACAACAAAAATGCACAAAATTACTGAAAACTAACAAAAAAGTATGCAAAAGGAACTCCAAAAACATCAGAGAAAAATCTACAAAATTCCAACAAAAACACATAAAAATAATTTTAAAAGACACATAATGACAACAAAAATGCATAAAATAATGTGCAAAATCTCTAAAAAAAACAACAACAAAAATACACAAAATGACTAAAAACACACAGAGAAAACAAAGATACTCAAAATGACTGAAAAATATACAAAATAAAAAGAACGCAATAAAAAAATCACAAAACTAACTCCAAAGACACAAAACTACAACGAGCACACACTAAATGCGAGAAAATATATACAAAAATTATACAAAACACCAAAAAGAACGCAAAATGAAAAAAACTAATATTATGGCAACAAAAATAATGTGACAACGAAAATGCCAAAAATGACTTAAAAGACACAAGATTACAAAAAAATACACAAAATTACTGAAAAACAATTTAAAAAATATGCAAAATATGTCCAAAAAAACACACAAAATAACTCCAAAGACACAATACGACAAAAAAAAGGCACAAAATAACATGCAAAACACACAAGACGACCACAAAAATATACAAAATGACAGAAGAATACAAAAAATCACTGAAAACTAAACAAAAAAAAAAAAAAATAAATAAAAAAATTAATGCAAAACAACTTCGAAAACACACAAAATGACAAGAAAAAATAATAAATCCAAAAACACCAAACAACAACAAAACGGGAGAAAAATATACAAAACAAAAACAAGAGAAACTTCTTCTTTGCATATCTGTGTTCGTACAAGTCGTAAATGAAATGTTGACTTATCACAATAATGGATAAATGCACACAGTATTCCCAAACAGCTGTAATGGTGTTTGTAGAGTGTGTTTGCGACATGGAGCGACGGTGCTAAAATGACAGGGCATGGTGGTGGCACGCAGCCTGCCATAACATATCTAAACAATGTGAGGCATGTAGGATTGTCTGCTCACATCACATCAACATGACGAACCTGAAAAAAAAAACACCTTTTCTGACACTTTGATAAGAAAAATCAGCCTCAGTGTGTGCAAAAGCTACAATAATACTTTATGGAAGACATTTGTATTTAAGTATTTAATCAATATTGCCATGTTTTTAAAAGCTATCAATGTCAGTGCAAAACAAAGCCTACATTTAATACAAAAATATAGGTAATCAGATTAGAGAAGTTCAGTTAGTTTATTTTTCTCTCATTTGTGTATTTTTGCTGTTGTTTTGTATCATTTTCTATTATTTGTGTGAACTTTTGTAGTTGTTTCATACATTTTTTCTCATTATTTATAATTTAGTTGTCGTTATGCTTATTTATTCTGTCATTCTGTGTATTTTTGTTGTTGTTTTGTCTTTTATGACAAATTTTTGTCTATTTTTGAAGCCATGTTTTGGATTTTGCTGTTTTTTGAATATTTTTCAGTTCTTTTTTTTTTTGGAGTAATTTTATCTATTTTTATTGCCATTTTGTTTGCTTCTCTCATTTTGTGTGTTTTTTGTGTTTTACAACTCTTTTTTGTATTTTAGTCATTTTGTTTAATTTGTTCTCTTTTGTATAATTTTCTATTATTCCTGTGTACTTTTGTAGTTGTTTCATATATTCATCTGTTATTCATAATTTTGTTGTAGTTATATATAATTTTTCTGTCATTCTGTGTATTTTTGTTGTTGTTTTGTCTTTAATGACTCATTTTTGTCTATTTTTGAAACCATTTTTTGTATTTTTGCTGTTTTTTGAATATTTTTCAGTTGTTTTTTATATCTTTGTAGTCATTTTGTGTTTTTTTGTTTTACTTTTGTGTATTCTTCTGTAATTTAGTACATTTTCTTTTGTCATTCTCTACTGTTGTTTTGTGGGTCCCTTTTTACGTCAATTTTGTGCAGCTTTCTTTGGGGGCCTCACAAAATTAGACCGAAAGCCACATGTGGCCCCTGAACCGCCAGTTTCTCATGTCAGACATCATATAAAAAAACACATTAAAAATAACTTCCTACCTTGTTGTGAATCATTTATTATAAATAATATTTCTTACATTCGGGGAGAAACCAGTCAACAAGTTGAATGTGACTTATGATTTAAAACAGTATCAATCTTCGAAAATACTGATTCAAAACCAAAAACAAGTAACATTTTTGTTTGTACATTTTGCTTATCTTGTGTCTAAATGGTTAAATTGTGAGCTTATATTTAAAATTTTAAAAGATTTTACAGACCCATGGTTTGTTACTTGTGGCCATGAAGGGTCCCCAAACCACAGTTTGAGAAACAATCAAAACGCATTATCTGGGTTGCAAAAGCACATTTAAAAAAAAAAAAAAAAAAGAAAGAAAGAAAGAAGAAAAAAAAAACATTTACAAAAAAACTACAAAAATAGGTTAAATGTACTATGTTTTGTGATAAACTTGTGAACAGTATGGACTAAAACAGTGTTGAATGAGACAAGTGACGGACCTATAAATAAATAAATAATAGTTTTAATCCTAAATTGATGTTAAAAATGTTAAACATTTGACGAGCATTTTTTTTTACAACAGTAAACTGTCTTTAATGTGAGTAAAAATGGTTTTAAAGCCGTTAAATGTCTCGTTAAAGCCGGTCGGTACCTGCTCCAGGTCGTGGTCGTTCGGCGGATGAAGCTCTCGGGACTTGAAGCAGTTTTGACATTTACTTTTGTTGAAGATATTCGCCTGAAAATGGCTGCAAGGGCTAAAAACCTTTTCCCCCGACATGTTTTCGGTCAAATTCTGAACAACAAACAATAGTTATTCCAGAAGTCAGCCCTGCCTCCGGTGCCCGGGTGAAGGCTGCCTCCGGTGCCCGGCTGAAGGCTGCCTCCGCGCCGCCGTCCTGCTGCTGCGCTTCGGCCTGAAGTGTTGAAGGCGGTCCGAGCCCAGCAAACATCTGTCACTGAGAGCTGTCGTCATGGTGATGTCGTCGTGACGTCACGACTTTACAAAATAAAATACGCGTTTGACAGTTTTTTTTTAAACTAGACAAAATATATATATATTTCGTTATACGAAAACTAAAAAAAACTACAACAAACAATTAATATAATGATTTTACTTGGTAAATTCCACATCCATAAGTCTAAATTCCAGAAAATTAACCCGCACTTTACAGTAGATATAGGCAACTGGTGGCCCGGGGGCCACATGTGGCCTTCGGTCTAATTTTGTGTGGCCCCAAAACTAATCCCCCAAAAATTGTATTTCAAGAAGTTGGAAGGAATATAAAGCCTGGCATAGCACACAAATTGACAGCAGAAGTACAAAAAAACACAAAATGACAATAAAGTCAGACACAACAACCACTTAAACACACAAAATGACTACAAAAACAACAACACACTACAGAATAGCTCCAAATACACACAAACTGTTAACAAAATTGCACAAAATGACAGGAAATATACAAACACAACAATAAAAACACAAAAAAGTGACACCAAAAATGCACAAATCAACATCAAATATGTAGAAAATGACAGGAAAATACACAGAATTATGACGAGAACACAAAAAAACAACAAAAACACACATAATTACTAAAAACTGACAAAACAACAACAATAAACAACAAAACTCTTTCCCCCTCCCCTGTATTAATCCTTAGATCAATCATTATTCTAATGCTGACATGAATGTTGATATTGTGGCCCTTGGATCAGATACAGTTACATTTTTGTGAGTTGCCCATTCCTGCTTTACAGCATTTAAGAATCCATCAAATTAATCAATAATAACAAGTCTATTCACACATTCAACTTAATAAATTATTTATTCAAAGATTAGAATTCTGACTGCTTTGTAATCTCTTTAACCTATTCTAGCCTGATTTACCTTATTTTTCTGTTAGACAATGCCTCTTTATTTTTTATTTTTTTCTATATTGTTGTCTATGATGTCATGTTCTATGCACTTATTTTTTACGGAGAAGCATGAATGTACTGTGCATAACATGCAATAAAGAAAACGTCTTATTGACAGGAAACCACATGACCGTATTGATTGACTACACTTAATTACAACTGATCAATAATGAATAAAGTGTTGATTAAAGTCTATAGTTCACCCTGCTAATGTTACAGATAAGACATGAAATACATTAATTGAGGGTGGGATAATAAACAAAGTTCACGATACGATATACAATACTGGATTCACGATAACGCCATTTTTGGAATGAATGTAAAAAAATATAAAAATACAAAAATAAAACAACCATGCTCATATTTGACTTTAACTCTGGGCATACTTACATATACTATTGGTACAACCTTTTTAACTAAAAGGAACTTACTGTTACGACTGCAGGCTTTTGGGATTAAAAGACATTTCGATTTATTTGTGTTTAAATATTTAATTAATATTACGATGATTTTAAAAGCTACCCATGTCAAAAGCAAAACAAATCCCACATTTATTACAAATAGTGCACAGAAATACAAAAAAAAAAAAAAAACATACGTAATCAAACTAAATAAACAAAAAGAAATAACAAATAGTTACAATACAATTGTTCATCCAGCTAATGTTAAAGATAAGACATGAGATACAATAAATAAGGGTGAGAAGATAAACAAAGTTCACGAGACGATACACGATACTGGACTCACGATAACAATATTTTGGGAATTAATTTAAAAAAATAAATAAATAACCTCCTTACCAAAAAACATTCAAAAAAAAAAAAAATGCAGTGTAGAAAATGACCATGCTTATATTTCACTTTAATTCTGGGCATACTTACTTTACATATAAAAATACACAAAAACATAAAAAATGAATAAGTGCAAAAAGTGCCACTCTGCAAAAAGGACCCAAAATCAGAGAATGGCCATTAATGCCAGTCTAAAAACAAACCAAATTATGACATTCTTTAAAAATATCTCTGTTAGTGCATTAACTTTGCATTGCAAGTTTTTCTTTTTTTTGTTTTGTTTATTTTAACAAAATAAACTAAAATAGTTTACACAACCTAGATTTAAAATATGGACAACGTGCCTATTTCTAACACTAAATAAATAAATCCTCAGCATAAAGAAATAATGGAATCAGAATGGAGATGCAAGCATTTATTAAAGTGTCTGGCAGTGGGAGATCATTTACAAAGCTTTTTGTCTCTGGTTTGGCTTTTATTTTATTTTTTTTTGGCTATAAAAAAAAAAAAGCAGAAGTTGATTTCATAATGAGTCGTAACACTCCATACATCATTTGTCAACCTGGAAACAGAAAATATCCAAAGCAGAGAAGATCTACTGTATGTCCTCATAAACTAATCTCTAGCAGATACTTTGGCACATACGCAGAAAAGCTTTGGCAAAAATGACCTTTTTAATGTATCTACAAAAACTGAACAAGGTGCTTTTTATCAACATGTGCAAATATACTTTATTTATTTTAAAGAAGACGATTCATCTGACGTTTGACACACATGGATTTACTTCATCCTAGTATTAGAAGAATATCAACATTTCTTTTCCTCCTGTTGTTATATATGTACGTATATAGACAATTTGTTTTAATTAATGTTATTTATCTTCTGTTACAGAAAAACAGGCAAATCTCATCAACTTATTTGGATGATTAAAGTTCATCCAAAATGGCCTTTATTTATTATTTCTATTTTTTTAACCAGCACACAAACATGATTTTAAATTACACAGATGACCTCAAGCACATGTCTGAAGTGTGCAAAAAAAAAAAAAAGAGCGTCAAAACAACAAAAATGCAATAAAATCTTGTAAAAATATGAAAGTGTCATTTTAAATTCTCTATTTCTATTAATATTTGCATGTAGTTTTATCCTGTTTCATATTTATTCATAGGGATCCTGTTGTCTTTTCTTGACTTTTTGATGTCATAATCTTATACAAAACAGAGGGAGAGTGCTATCCATCCTATTCCTGGGGACGCTACTTCCTTATTATGTGTGCCGCTTACCGGTTGCTTTGTTAAGTGAACCTCAGCATCACAAGGCATTCACCTCTAGCCTTTCAAAACAAAAGCACAGATAGTTACACTTAACTTTAACTGCAGTTTACAATTATATCATTTAAAAAAAAATGCAAAATGAACCGAAATAATTACACAACCTAAATAATGTGGTTTATATTTGTAAACGGTGATGCGAAAATACTCATTTGCGACAGTTAAAACACATCCTGTACTGTAGAGAAAATAATTATGTTACCCAATTTTCTAACAATAATGGACACATGTAGTAGATAGTTTCCTTTAGTTCTTTATTATTTAGGTGAAAATATATAATATTTTTCATTAAATTGCACTTTTTCCAATAATTTATTAGATTTAAAACAAAAAAACCCTCAAGAAATAAATGTGCATTTTTTTATTGTTCAGTGTTGGTTGCGATAAATTAAATGACTTTTTCTTGGCAAAATTGTCAGAATTTGTTTCTCCAGCAACTTCTGTGACAAAGTGTTATTAAAACGATAAACGTATCATGTTTTCAGTGAACAGACGGTTCCTAAAGACAGGCTAGTTTAGCGTAGCTTCTGCTACTCGTAACGTAAACAACAGCAGTGAGAACTATTGCTATGATACTTTTCTGGAAGCACTTTGCAGATGTTTCCACCTGTTAGGATTTGTTGGACCTTGGGAAGTGATAAAAGTGCAGCAACAGCCCAACATTTTCCCTCTACTGTATTGTTTGTAACAATGTTAACCAGACGTGGGCAACTTTTATCACAGCGGGGCCACAAAACTGTGATTTTATCTGATCTGAGGGTCACATTATCAACAAAAAAATGACTGATCTGAGCTTTATTGTTATTGTATAAATCTGTATTATATTTGTGCATTTGTATTATTTTTCTTTCTACTGTAATGTGTGCACTTGTATTTAACCCTTATTTAATTAACAGTTTTTCACTTAATAATGTACGTTTTTCTTTCTCTTTCTTTGTTTAGCGTTTATTCTTTTTTAAATTGTAATATTTCTTGAGCTTCTGTAACGTACGTAATTTCGTCCTGGTATAAATAAAGTATTTCTGATTCTGATTAACACTGGAAAGAATTAAAGGTTTTATGTGTTTTTCTTGACATTGTGTATATTTTTTGTTAATATTCTGTGTTTTTGTGTATTTTTATTGTAATTTTGTTTAGTTTTCTCTAACTTTCTGTGTTTTTGTGTTTATTCTATGTGATTTTGGAAGCGTATTTTATTATTTATGTATTCATTTTTGCGTGTTTTTGGAGTTATTTTGTGTGTTTTAGTTGTTTCACACGTGATGAGTAACTTTTTTTTATTTTTCTTGTTGTTTTGTACATTTGTTTGTAGTCATCTTGTGTATTTCATATTTACATTCCCACAATTGTTGGTCTTAATGTGCAGTAAGATAAAAGCTCTGCATTAAGGAACATTAAAGTGACTCAGCTGTAAAACACAAATAAATAGAAAAATAAACAACACGACAAATATAAATGTAAAATGTCTTAAAATGTAAAATATGAAGGAGTTTGTGCTCATGAGGGAAATCTAAACATCTGACTGGTGTTTTGTCTTCTGCAGTGCGAACATCATAGACAGCTTTACTGGCGATGTCAGGCAGTACTAGCATTAGCATTAGCATGTCACATTCATTCTACTGCGAAGTTTTAAACTACAGCGCCTTTTTGTCCGGAGCGAGTTGAGTTCATCTTGTGCAATGATGATCAGCCTCTAAATGAAGCTTCCACCAACATTCAGTGAAGGACGAAGCGTTCTGTGCTGTTAAAACTGGTGTCTGTGGTACATGTCGGGGTCGTAGTACTTGGTGACCACCACCCTGTTGGCGAACTTACGTCCTGTGAGGGCCTGCATGGCTTTCTGACAGTCAGCAGCAGAGACGTATTCCACAAAGATCTGAAAGGTAACGCAACACTGTCAGCACAAGGAAAAAAAGAAAAAAAACACACAATAGTTATTATTCTGCCCGGTAACAGGATGTCCTTTTTAGACAATTAAAACTAATTGTAACTAATAATTACTACAATATTTGCATTTCCTGAATAAAATGCAACTGAGGATGCATGCAGTATTAGCCTAGCAATAGCATCAACCCATCACTAGCATTAGCTAAACATTAAACTGACATTAGCTTAGCATTGGCATTAACCTAATATTAGATTAGCATTAACCAAACATTAGTATTAACATTAACATTAGCCTAGCATTAACACTAGCCGAGCATTAACATTAATCTAGCATTGTCCTAACATTATCATGAGCATTAGTGTTAATCTAGCATTAACCAAGCATTAACATAACATCACCATTAGCATTAACTAAACATTAACTTAACATTAGCAATAGCAACAGCTTAAGGAACATTAAAGGTGCCTTAAGAGAGCGCTTCTTCTCTGCTTCATTGTCTACTGCAAAAGAGGGTTACATTGGCATCTTTAATTTTTCCTGGTTTTTTGAAGCAACCAAAAGCAGCACAAGTTGGCATTTTGAGCGAAAAAGCAGTTAAATGATCAAAAAAGCAGGCTGAATGTTTCACTCCAATAGAAAACAATGTGTGTGACATCATCAATCTTGTAATTTCAAGATGGAGGAACACAGGCTCTAAAACGATAAAAAGTAGTCAGATTTTTAAAAAGCAATAAAACAAATATATGGTACATAATTGTTAAGCATAGATCTTCTAATAAGGACATTTGAAAGATTTTAGGCCAGATTTGTAAAAACAGTGGAAGATCCCTTTAAGGATAAGATGAGAAGCTCCGAGTGGAGCCGCTAAAATAGTTTCATCTTTTAATTGACGTACAATATCCAAAACAATTATTTTAAAAAGGCTCTATGAGTGATTATGTTCCCTCTGTCCAATGGAAGAAATTAAATGAGCAAATAATAATTAGAAAAAGGTTTTTTAAAGTCCTTCTCTTCCTCCACAAAATAAAGTGGGACCCTCTCCGTACGTACTTTCCCACAGCCGGGTACTTCCACGCCGTCCACGGGCCGGGGGATCTCCATGGAGCGCACGCTGCCGTACTTGCAGCATTCTTCGCGGATGTCCTCCAGAATCTCCTCGTAGTCGTCGTCGTCCACCAGCTCCTCCGGCATCACCATGTTGAGGAGACACAGCACCTCCGTGGGAGAACCTGAGCTGTGGAGGCCCTGGAGCCCAGGAACCTGGAGCATCACCGGGGTCTCGGTGATGGACGTCTGCAATCCGAACAAAGAACAGCTCAGAGCTCCTTCTTTTCTCACAGTTTTCTAAATTCCTCACATGGAGTTTGTGTCACGACTAGGAATGTCACGGTATTGACCATATCGAGGTTATGTCACAGCATAAAATAATGTGCTTAACATTATGTTTTTGGGTTGGCTGTAGTGGACTGTTTCACAGTAAACTACAACTACCATAATGCTTTGGGGTGTCGTCATACAGTAAGTTGCAGGCGGTTGAGCCAATGGCGTGTGAACTGTGGCGGATGGAGGCAGCCAGTGGAGTGAGGAAAGGAGGAGTTTGAAGAACCTGTGCATGATGCAACGACTACAAGTCAGAGGTGTGGAAACATTTTGGTTTCACCGCATCAGCAAACCATCAGGGAGAAAAGCTGGACAATAACAAACACTGCTAGCGTAACGTGCGCTACTCTAACGGAAATACGAGCAACATGAGAAGCCACTTAACAACCTGACATCTAGAAAAGTTTAAGGAGTGCGTCAAACAAACAATCCAGTCTGGTCAATAAAAAAACCTCTAAAGGAAGCATCTACAACCAAACTCCCTCTGAACAGCTCAAGAAATAACAAGATACGTCGTGCAGTTACGGCCGTTTTCTGTTGTTGACAACGAGGGTTTTAAAAGGTTAGTGGATACTTTAAAGGGCCCATGTTAAGCTAAATTACCTTTTCTGTGCTTTAAACATCAAAGTGCTTCATACACATGTCCAAAGTGTTTTTTTCATTGATTCCCTCAATCGTTAGTTAGAGGGTGATTTGCTCCTTTCTTACTGCAGGGTGAGCACAAACACCTCGCTACAATTTGATGACTCATTCCCACTTTGATGACAAATTTGACACGGCACTGAGCTGGAGAAGCCGCGCCTCCAGGAAGCTTTCTGCTGTGATTGACATGTAAACAGACACGCCCACAAAGCTGAGCATTTCAGCGTCCTTCGCACAATGCTAGGTATGTATTTTCAACAGTCTATTTATGTACCGGCAAACGCCCCGCCCCCACGCTCTGTCTCGTGTTTATGAAGCACCATGAGCTCAGCTACAAAGTGGGCTGGAGGAGGGCGGGCCGTCCTCTGGTCCTACGTCACCGCGCAGGGAGGAGGAAGTCAGTGTTCCGTCTATAGACACGCCCACTCACAATAATGCATAAGTAGGATGCAAATCAGCCTGTTTGTGTAGAGTTGATCAGAGTGTTAATAATCTGTATCTGTTAGTAGGCAGTATTCAGTTTATAAGATTATAAATCTAAAAGTATGACAATAGATACAGTCAAAACAGTGAACAGACAATTTCTCAACGTTCATCATTCACAAAAAGTATGCGTATCCAGTAATATATAATTCTTGTATTTTTGCGTTTGCATAATAAAATAAAGAAAGTGTCTGCAGACATGTTAAACGTTGTCATAGCCCCCGGGACTATGGGTACGTTTCCGGACCTTTTCTTTTTTTTCTACATAAGCGTTATGTGCGCACTCAAGGATTCTTCCTTCCGCTCATGTGAGTTCGAATCCCACATTTGACATATACATTTTTTCATTTTAACATTTCACCTTTAAAAATACATATCAGACAAAAATAAACATTTTAGGGTTAGGGATAGGGTTAGGTGAAGGGTTAGGGTTAGGGCTAAAATAAAAGGGTTAGCGGGGTAGCTAAAAATAAATATGAGCTAAAATACAACTGACGGATCAAGTCACGTGGTGCATCTATCATGTGACCTAAACTGGCCAATAAGGGGCGCTGCATATGCATAGAGTGGCAGTCTGTGGATACGTTTTATATTGTAGAATAAAAGAGCAAAAAAAAAAAATAAACAAATATATATATATATATATATATATATACATATATTGTTATTGTTAGCATTACTGTGTGCCTTCCTGTAAAACCGTGAACTTTCCCACAATATCCCAATAAATATCGTACCGTAAGGTTACTATCGTAATTATACCGAACCGTGAGATTTAGATATGGTTCCATCCCTAGTCACGACTCCAATCTTCAAACAATGGCTGCGTTTACGGTGGAAATACTCACAGGGTTGGCGTTCTTGGCTCCAACACTCGCTCTCTGCACGATCAGCTTTTTGTCGCCGAGCTGCATCCCGTTGAGTCCGGCCACTGCCTGGAGGATCACGGACCATCATGGATCACAGACAAACACAGCTGATGACCTCACCATACACAGAGTTTGAGTTTTTATTACCGTTTTCCCAAATTCATTTGAGAAAATAAAATGTACACACATAATATACGAATATTTTAAGTGCCATAAAACACAGTGACTGTACAAAATATATATTAATTAATTTGTTGATTTTAAAAAACAATAACAATAATTTTTGGCGCTCGAGTCATGTGACTTGGTTCGTCTTCTGTTGTGCAATTCTTCTTCACAATGTAAATGGTGAAGCGACACTGCACCCAGCAGGTCATGGATGGTACTGCAGCAAAAACGAAGCAGAGAGATTTTATCATGAATTTACAACATTCATCTAAAAAGTCTCACAGAGATAAAAAAGTAAAAAAAAAAAAATCAGGGCGGAGCCGCTTTCTTCTTGTAAATAGGACGTTACATTTCATTTTCAGTTTTACTGTTTTGGACTAAATGCTGGGATTCATTGGATTTTTGAATATCTGAGGAAGATTCTGAGACCACTTTAGATGGAATATATGGATTCAGTAAAACATGGCATCACTTTAAAGGTGAGGAGTACTGCCATGTTTCTGTCCACATTTTTTTTTGACAAAATAATTGACTATGTTTACTGTGATGGTTGTCTTAGAAACCTGTGATATGCTGTTCCTGCATTTGAGAAGCATTTAATCCCTTGATGAATGAGTGACAACATGCGTTTTGACCCGTATTTGGGACGGTGGACCTGAGGGGTTAAACGACATGTTGACGTAAATTTTTGTAGTCAATATTATCAATTATGTTACTAATCATTTTTACATTATTGTATATGTCACACACATTGTGGTTGGCAAAAATCTTCCCCCGCCCGGCAAGAATCTCAAACTCCGCCTATGGACCTCACCCCGACCAACGTTACCTGATCGGTGGCGCCGACGTCCACGTACTCACAGAAGGCGTAACCTTTGGACAGGGACGTGGCGCTGTCCTTCACCAGGTTGAATGCTTTTAGGGGCCCGAACGACATCAGCAGCTCCTTCACCTGCAAACACGAGGGAGACGAGGCTTCGTTTTATTTCAAACACGTTACATTCTCCGTGTGTGTGTGTGTGTGTTGTGTAATCAGACACAGATTTAAGTTGATGTTTCACAGGAATATTTACTGTAAAGTTCAGGGAAAAAGACACAGAAATGAACAAAAAAAGGGTTGACGGGATCATTTTATTAAAGAAAAACTGCTTTTAAACTTAAAATTACAGATTCTTTTATAACTTAACCACAAAGTGTCACTTTTTGTGAGGACAGATACATAGAAGGACCCAAACTAACCTTTTTCAAGCAATTTTAGAAGTAGCTTTAGGACCCATTAGGACTCATTTTCTGTGTGAATGATATGTTTTTGATTTTTATGGATTTTATTTTTAAGGAAAAATGTATTTAAACCAATTTAGCCTTCTAATCCTATAGCAAATTGGTTGTTTTTAGCATTAACTATCACTATCATCAGTAACCTGCACATTTAGTATTTTTTTTAATATTCAAATAGGTGCAAATGTTAATAAATAATAATATAATATGCAAATAAATGATCAAAAATAGGATTTTGTGCACTTTTTAAAAAACCAAACGTCTCTCCTTTCTAACATGCAGTACCTAAAATAAATTATTATTTTCCCCACTTTTTAAAATCATTTTTTCCCCTTTTTTCTTTGTTTTTCTTTTTTTTCAGATTTTTTCTTTCTCTAAGAAAAAAAGAAAAAGAAGAAAAAGACGGGAAAAAATGAAAGAGAAAAATAGATTAAAAAAAAAAGAGAAAAAAAAAAAAAACTAATAAGAAAACAACAAATAAATGACTATAAACTGCTACTAAAAGTAAGTGATCTGGGCCCTAAACGTGGCCCAAATGCATGATGGGAGAAAGACAAAGCCAGTGAAGGAGCGTGTCAGCTGGCAGAGCGTCCGTGTGGGGACCAGAGGGTCTTTACTTGCCTTGTGTTACATGTTGGCATGGCAGTGAACTAGTGAACAAACTTAAGTATCTTAGTTTGCTGGGGACAGAGTGGGGGGACAAAAATGAAAGAGCTGTGAGAATCAACGCAGCGCCAGCGTCAAACGGCGGCACGTTAATAAAGGGTCAATGAAAGGTTACAAATGTGTAGCTCAATCTGACATGTTGCATTCTTTAAAGAAGACATGAGCAACTACAGTAAAAAGAACACATAATACACACAAAAAACCCAACAAAACCACACAAAACAACCTTAAAAAAATATACAAAAAAACTTCAAAAACGCACATATCAGCAACATAAATACACAAATGAACTGAAGATATACAAAAATAAGAGTAAAATACACAAAACAAAATCAGAATAAATATGAACAAAAGTACAACAAACGGCCACACACAAAATAATAAAAGTACACAAAATGACAAAAAAAACCCACAAATGACAGCAAAACTACCTAAAAATATACAAAATGTCTCACAAAACAGCAACAATAATAGTAATAGTAATATAGTAATATTTATTTATATAGCACCTTTTACAGACAGGAGTCACAAAGTGCTTCACAATGCATACAGTGCATACAATACAATACAAATTACAGTTGCAGTCACAAAAATATGATGGTCATAAAACAACCCTTTATCACTGGAATTTTTAAAATGCTTTCTGAAACAGATAGGTTTTCAGTTGGCTCTTAAAAGCATCAACGGAATCAAGCAGACGCAGCGAAAACGGAAGATCGTTCCAGAGCGTTGGCGCGACCGCCTGGAAGGAGCGATCTCCTCTGGTCTTGTAACGGGTACGGGGGACCATGAGCAGGTTCTGATCCTGGGACCTCAGCCTCCGGGAGGGGGTATAAGGACACAACAAGTCTCTAATGTAGGAGGGAGCCTGACCATGCAAGGCTCTGAAGGTCAGCACCAGAATTTTAAAATTGAAACGGAAAGTGACTGGAAGCCAATGAAGGGCTTTTAGAATGGGAGTAATATGGGCCCTTTTGTTTGTGCGAGTCAGTAACCTCGCTGCAGAGTTTTGTACCTGCTGGAGACGAGACAGCGCCTTTTTGTTTAGACAGGAAAATAGGCTATTACAATAGTCTAAACGGGAAGACACAAAGGCGTGGATAATCATCTCAAGATCATCTCTGGACACAATTGAACGTAGTTTAGAGATTTTCCTCAGTTGGTAAAAACAGTTCCTTGTCAGCAGTTTAGAGTGGTGCTCTAATGACATTGCTTTGTCAAAGATAATGCCAAGATTTCTAAGGCTTGTTTTAGAAGACAAACTCAGGTCGCCCAAATACTGGTGAATCCCTGGCAAAGCGTCATCAGGGGCAAACACCAGCACCTCCGTTTTGTCTGGGTTTAGTTGTAGGGAATTTGCACCGAGCCATTGTTTAACTTGCGCAAGACATTTCAGCAGAGAGCTTAATTTCTGGATCTCAGAGGGCTTAAAAGAGCAGTAAAGCTGAATATCATCCGCAAACAAATGGTAGGAAACATCATCAAAGGTCTGGATCATTTTCCCTAATGGAAGGATATAGAGTAAAAACAAAATCGGGCCCAAAACAGAGCCCTGGGGAACCCCACACAGCAAATCAGCAGGGTCAGACAGGAACTCATTTGCATAGACACTAAAACTCCTCCCCGACAAATACGAGGAGAACCACTCCAAGACTGGTCCAGACAGTCCAACCAGGTCACGCAGTCTAGTCAACATGGTTTGATGATTCACAGTGTCAAATGCTGACGAGAGATCTAACAACACAAGAACAGCACATTTTCCAGAGTCCGCGGACATCATAATATCACTGGACACTTTAAGCAGGGCGGTTTCCGTGGAGTGATTCTTACGGAAACCGGACTGAAAAGTGTCGAAAATGTTGTGTTTCTCCAAGAAGGGTACCAACTGATCAGAGACCACCTTCTCCAACACTTTGGACAAAAACGGAAGTTTAGAAATGGGCCTGAAGTTTTTTAAAATCTGCTGGGTCCAGATTGGGCTTTTTGAGGAGTGGTTCTACAATTGCGTGTTTAATACACAAAATAACTCCATAAATAGAAAATTACAAGTTAAGTACACTAAAATACGACAAATAAAAACAAAAGGTACAACTAAGCAAGCAAAAATCCACAAAATTACTACATAAATCCACAAAATGACAACAAACGCACACAAAATCACAAAAGTATGATGACAAAAACACAAAAAACTACCAAAAAAATATACAAAAAGACTCACAAAACAGCAACACTAATACACAAAATAACTCCAGACATGCAAAATTAATACACAAAATGACCCGAAAAACACACAACATAAAAGAATTACACAAAATGACAAAAAATATGCAAAAAAAAAAAAAACCCACAAAAATTATGAGATTTTATTTTTAAAGAACGGAAACAGCTTTAGTTCAAAAATAAGCAACCGGCGGCCCAGGGAGTGTGTGTGTGTGTGTGTGTACCTGGTCATCGTTGAGGTAGTTGGGCAGGCCTCCGATGAACAGCTTGTGTGGAGAATCAGGGACGACGGTGGAGACGACGCCTACGTCGTCACACAGAGAATCAAAGCATCACTCGTTTGCTTTTTTTTTTTTAACAACATTTACGACATCAAAGGCAAACATCAAACCTGGGACGTGGAACGCCGGCTGCTCCGAGATCCCGGGCAGCGGGCGGTAGTCGTGAGGTCTTCTGATCTTCAGCGACTGGCCCTGGAATATGATCCCATCAAAGGCCATGGCCTGAGTCGTCTCATCTACAGAACGAAACTACACACGGAGACATATTATAATTGTAATTGTGTAATTGGTAATTATTTACAAGTATGACTTTATTTTAATTGTAATTGTTATTGAAAAAAATATGTTTCTGTCATAATCGTAATGAAATTGTAATTCAGTTCAGATAACTGACCTATGTAATTGTAATCGACATGGAAATTCTATAAAAAAAGATAATTGTTTACAATTTAATTAAACACAAACCACAAACACATAGATAGTTAAAGAACTAATAAAATATGTTTCATATCATAATTTATTTATTTTATCAAAATATTATGTAAATTTCCTCAAATCAGAAAATATACCTGACCTCATCATTTACTTTGTCAGCATCTATTCTGTGTACATTTAAATACTAATTAAACAAACAAAGTAAACAAGTTTAGCTGAGCACGACAAGGTTACACAAAATTTAAAAGATAATATTTTTCAGAAAATATCTGCATCTGCATCTGCACTATAATAATGACTTTTTTTTGTAAATATATAAAAAAACCAAAAAAAAAAAAAACAAGTAAAGAGTGAATTCTCAGCAGGCTGTCTTAACTTGTGCTTTTATTTTGAAGGGGACATGTTTCTAAAGGAATGCAGAATCAAATTATTACCACTAGAGGCCAGTGTTTCGTTACTTTTCTTCATATTAGCTGAGGGAAATTTTGTAAATATTTATGTTTTTTAAAGTCACTTTAGGTTGAATTTATTCAGGGTTTGTGAATAAAAACATTGAGCTCACATTATTGAACATTTTAAGGTGTAAGAGGAACATCATGGTTTCTCAATAACATGTTTACACGAGAACATTGATTCCCCTTTAATTCAGAATAAAAGTTAAATCCTCTTTAAAATGACCTTGTAAACACTTAATTTGGAATGAAAATGGCAAATTCCGAATTAAACATAAATCCAAATTAGGTGGCTGGTTTATTAATTAAGAGCCTGTATATAATGAAAAGAGTGGCTGGACGGAAGCATAAACATGCAGACATTTACAAGGACTCACGTCATGGATACCTCAATTCAGAATGAATATTTCCATGTAAACATGAAGCAGAACACTTTAGTTCTGAATAATTAATTTTGAATTAAAAAAAACATCACGTGACCGTGGCCACTGTGTGATATTCAGCTGAATTAAAAATGAACTCTTATTTTGAAATCCTTGTAAAGTTGTACCTCTAAGAAAGCAAAGTTCTTATCCTGGTTGATCTGCACAGCAAGCACTGGGTTACTTGGAGCCTGTGAAAGTCCTGCGAGACGCATCTGAGCGTTGAAGAACTCGGCCATGGACTCCTGACCAAGAAATACAAAAACAAAAAACAAAGCAGCCAATCACAGCACAGAAAGAAAGAGAGAGAGAGAGAGAGAGAGAAGGGAGAAAAAGGTTCACCCACCTCTGTGACTCCAAACGGGATGTTACCAACGTAGAGGCGTCGGGCCTGCCTCGTCATCTGACTGCTGGCCACGGGAACTGGAGTGGGCGTCGCCGTCACGCCGCTAATGGTGGTGGACGCAGCTAGCAGAGCTAACGTTGGGATTTGACCGGCCGCTGAAACAACACAAAGAGACATGATATGTGAACTGAACGCTGATTGGTTGAAATCTCCAAGATGGCGACGCCCTCATATAAAAAAAACACGTTAACATTATTTATCCCTTTGGTTGGTAACTTCAGAGAAAAGAAGAGATGAATTAGCTCGATGGGAGAAGAAAATTGGAATTGAAATTTTGAAAGTTACTAAATATGTAGAGCCTCCCATTTTATGTGATCGTGGAAAACAGACGGAAAAAAAGGAATTCCCGCTCGGGAACATTCTTTTTTCTCTCTCTTTATTTAAAATCAGGCCCCAACATGTCACAGAAACAGCTCACATGCATGTTTTGCATGTGCTGTTTGCGGAATTTTATACTTTAAAGCCTGGCCTGCATCACTGTGCCTGACCATGGTTAATCCTGGTGCTCGTACCTTGCATAGCCTTGTATTGCATGGGTGTGATGTGTTCAAAGCCAGGTGGAGGAACGTCCCAGTACTTGCAGGGCTTTTTCTTCCTGGTTCTCCGTGGAGAGTGGCTGAAAAACAGAGAGAGCTGCTGTGAACGGAGCGTCTGTTTGAGGTCAGATGTCGCGTGCTGAGGTCTGAGTTGACAGAGACCAAAACGTACCAGAAGGATTTCATCAATTATAACTAGTGTTGCTCTGATGACCTTTTTTCGGTCCCAATGCCAATACCGATACCGAGTTGCATAGTATCGGTTAATACAGATACATACCGATACCGCGGTGTTTAAAAAAAAAAAAGATATGACCATGTTTTTCTTCCAATTCTGTATAGCTGCATACTCACTTGGATGTAAAAATCATGGCTGGGTCTGGCACTGCTTCAACTTTTGTGAAACAAGAAAAAAACACCAACACAGAGTAAATGCAGGCAACTTTTTTTCATTGCCTACATGGTATGGGTGACAAAAGAATAAACTATTTTCTGAAACCTGAGTTTTGGCTTTCAAATGCCAACATGTAACCTCACGTGTTTCTGTGATCAGGAGTCAGGGCAGCAGAGAGTCGGTAGTAGGGTTGGTCATTAGGTATGCAACGATTAATCATAAGGCAGTTAAAAATCAATTCATAGGTATCACGGTTCACATCGATGCTCTGAAAATTGAATCGCAGTACTTTTTTTAAACAGCAAAGGGCGCTATCTATTTATCCTTCTCGTCCAAAAGTGTAGGCTACGGGCGGAATCTGCTACAACTTTCTTTCTGGCCGCCTTCTACTCTTAAACATGTTCATAAATGATTCCTTACCCCTTTAGCACCAAAAGTATATCTGTAATATTACGTGAATATCTGTAAAAGTCACGTTTTTCTATTAGCTCTGTCTGCTAGCATAGCATCTCTTCTTCACTGCAATAATATCTGCATGCCAACCGACCACTGGGTTACCAGCGCCCTCTGCTGGTCCAAACAAATATCTGACGTAAATACAGTGCAGACTGTTTTTTTTTTTTTTTAAGTCCAATTGTTAAGGCACAAAATACATTTTCAGTTGCACTTTTAAAAAGAAAAATAACTATTATGCAGTTTTGCATTGTTTACTATAGAACCAGAATTTAAATTAATAGGATTCTTCTTCATTTGTATTATTCCTTTATTTATTTCATTTAAGATTTATTTTTAGCTAAATTGCATTGTTTTGAATAGTTTATAAAGGGATTCTTTTGACAATTAAATATAAAAGGAAAATAGTACAGTATTTTCTAAATAGTTCAGTTTTTCCCCCAAAAAAATAAAGGAATATTTTTCAGTCATCATTTGTATACAGTCCCATTTTGTAAAATAAATCGTGAGAGAATTATATCGTGAACCCGGTATCGTGAATCGAATCGTATCGGGAGATGAGTGAATAGTTACATCCCTAATGGTCATCCTTTAAATTTGATTCCGGTTCCGATTCCTAAAGTTGACATGTTTTAAATGAGCTAGCTAACCAGAGGTGTTTCTGGACCAAATAGTCTGAACTTCTCCATTCATTTGAGTCCTGTGAACTTTTTATTAACTTTACCAGGAATTTCTCACACGGCTGTTTAGAACTAGTATATAAATATCAAATTTATAAACATTAATATGAATTTCAAAAATGTTTCATTTTTGAAAACCCCTCCTGACACTAGTACATCAATTACAACATTTAAATATATAAATTGTCTGAAATCAAACAAGGTTTAAAGCGACCATCAGAATGCAGACCTGTGCTTCTTGTGCTCCCGGGACGAGCTGCGGGGGTCCCGGCTCCTCCTCTCTCGACTGCGGCTACGTTTCTCTCGGCTGCGGCTGCCTTGCTCTTTGCTCCAGCTGCGACGTTTGTCGCCTCGGTTTGGAGATCCACTGCCACTCCTCTTTTTGTGCCGCTCCCGCTCTCGCTCTGTGCAAATGGAGGAAGGTTGACATCGTTTCAAAGCTTCGTCACAGGAGGATTATTTTTTATTTGCTTTCAATGTGCCATACGTCACAAGATCTGATCTATACTAGAAAAAACACATGTTAAATATAAACATGCATCCTGTTATTGTCCTTATCAGTTTATAGTTAAAGGAGCATAGAGCAGGATGTATAAATCAGACTCCATAGTGACACTACGGTGGTTAGTGTAACTGCAGCCATCAGCTGGACAGATATTTAGAACTGGTGGTCCCAAAGAAGACACTCAGTTTAATGCTCATATTTTACATCAAACTGATTTTCTTTCTTTAATTCGACGCCCTTTGAATGGCTAATAATGGAAGTTTATTTTGAAAATCAGATTAATTTTAAATACACAGAGTGATACCAGCAACAAATGTATAGTACCTCTGGTAAATTCATGTATATATTATAAAGAAACAGTAATTAAATAAATATAAACAAGACAAATATAATAACAAATTCGGGAAAAACAACAGGAAAGTTATAACAATATTGCTATATTTTTAAAGAAACTACATAATTAATATTATCATATCAAATTAACTAGTCTACAGTTAGGAATGTTGTTTTTTTTTTGTTATGAGCAGAAATTATTAAAAAAAAAAAAAAAACCTAACTGATATTCACCTCATTATTATTATTATTAACGTCTATTTTTATGGCGGTGTGTTGATACCGAATTGTTAGATTATTTCCTGTGAGATAATAAAAATCACCAAAACACATTTTTGTCAGCTTATATCTGCACAGGGGAGGAAAATGAATAAAACAGCGGTAAATTCAGACGGAGTTCGGCACCTTTCGGTCTCGCTCAGGTAAAATTAACGGTTCACTCTCGCCGGTTCCGGACTGCGTTCACGGCCGTATGTAAAACGCATCTCCGACGTGAGGAACCAACAGGACGAGGATGGAGTTCAGAGTTAAAGAAGCAAACGTGATGAAAACAAACGAGCTGAGTCACGGCCAAGAGAAAAAACACATTATTACAGTCATTCATTTATAAAACACACTGGACGGACGGACGGACGAACCGGAGCGAGACAGACCCGGAGCAGAGGGACTGAAACGCGGCTAACTGACGCTCACCTTGTCGGTTCTCACTCAGCTGCTTCTCAAACTCGTCAAAATCCGACATGATGAGTCGGTGTGTCGGTGTGTTTCAGACGGACAAACGCGGAGGAACCGAACCTGAAAGGAGCCGAACTGTCCCGCTGTCGGTGCTGAAGTAGAAGCCAGAAAATCCTCCAGACATAAACGCACCGCCGCTGCTGGACGGGTTTTCAAAATAAAATAAATAAATAAAATAAATAAATAAAATAATAAATAAAATAAAATAAAATAAATAAAATAAAATAAAATAAAATAAAATAAATAAAATAAAATAAAATAAATAAAATAAAATAAAATAAAATAAAAAAAAAAAAAAAAAATAAAAGCGTTATTTTCATTGCACTGATAAAACATTACAACGAAATCTTGTTGGCAGCAGTCAATCACCTAACAGCAGAACATTTTAAAGTAAAAGGCAGAAGCATGTTAAAACGTGAGACACAATATTGCACAAGAAAGTAACTAAAATAATAAAATATAAAATAAAATAAAACAAAACAAAATAAAACAAGTTTGCATGTTTTCACCATGTCTGAATGTATTTTTTATGGGTTCAAGCTGTGGTGACCTCTGTTTTTATGTGCACGAGTTTGCATGTTCTCATGTGTTCGTCAAACAAAAACAAAAAAAAAATCAAACAAAAACACACGATACATAATTATATCACTTTTAATTTCTTGCATACTTGCAAAAAACAAATAATTGAATATGATTACAACTAAAATTGAACTATATTCTGTTAAATATTGTTTTTGTCCTAATAATAATAATAATAATAATATATTTTTTATAATTACATTTTGTTCTGTATTAAATGTTGAGTGTCAGATTTGATCCAAAGGCTGTTATGAAGGTATTTGATGTTCAGGAATGAAAAAAATCTAGTTTATTAACATGAACGGTGAGAAGTGAGTGGCAGTTGTTTGCCTTTGTTTTTATTTTATTTATTTTTTATCACAATGGCATATTTGCAGAGAATAATTAATTAGTTTTCCTTTTTTTTTTTTTTTTAAACAATTAGGTTAAATTTAATAATTTCCTGTTATGGAAAACTATGAGACTGTATTGAATAATTTGCAACAGATAATCACTAGAGAGAGGACAGTCAGTGGTTTTCTGCTTTAATGTAACATGTGCTGATTGGACTGGGGTCACACATTGTGCACGCCTTCACCTTCCTGTCATTTCCAACATACCAACAGCCTGAATGAGAAAAGCTCCCAGTCCCTCCTCAGCTGCTGCTATTAAAAGACCTAAAATCCTCCAGTCCTGCTGCTACAGTCCAGTCCAGTTGGAGTAGGACAGGATTGCAGCTACAGCTCCTCAGGAGTGGAATTAAAGCAAACAGTAAGTGGAAGCTGCTTCATCACGTTTCTTTAATAACAGAGTCCTGGAAACATCATGGGTGGGTCGATCAGGAGAAGAAACGTGGGCGAGCACGGTGTGACATTGAGCCTTTGTGAGAGCAAGTCTCTATTTTTAAAGTGCATTTATATTTAGAAGCACAGCAGAGTGGAAGCAAAAGGTTACACCAACACTCCCAGTAGCACACAGCATGGGAAACTCTCTCCATACATGAACAATTCCAGCAAGTTCATTTTGGCTGATGAGTTAGATGCATAAAAGAAGTACAAATAATGAAGTTAAAAAAGATTGAGAGAATTAAACCTATTATTGAAGCATAAAATGGAGCCAAAAACAGCTCCAACTCATTCAAAATGACAAAAATGGAGCACAAAATAACAACCTGAAGACAAAATACATGAATGTGAAGTTGATTCAAAGTTAAATTTATGGATTTAAGTCAAAATTTTGACATTATTTTTTTTACATTTTTGTTTCATTCTTCTAAAAAATCTCTTTTTGGTGATTATATTTGCCTCCATTTTTGATCATTTAAGTGTTTGAGTACATTTGTGTATTTTGTGCTTTGCTCATCAACTTCACGTCATTTCTCTGCATGTTTTCATTGATATTTGATAACTTTCTTATTACCTGCACTGTTTTCAGAGTCTTTTTTTCTCACATGTTGTGTAAAGTTGTGGCCTCACGATTCACTCAAGGTGTGATTTTATCTTTTCGTTTGATGACGATGTTTTCTCTGCCTTTGTTTCAGAACTCACACGGACTTTAGATCAGTTTTAAATATGGTTTTAAAGACTGAGACGGAGACCAATGTAACACAAGCTGAGAGTTTCTGGGTACGAGACACTGAATGAGTAGCAGGACATTTCACAGAAATCAGACGCCTTCATTTTTACTAAGTCAAACTCATTCATTGGTGATTCTGAATAAAAACCTAAACAATGAGTGTCTGATTCCATTAGAGATGTCTGTTTACTTCAGACATGGGCAACTTTTATCACAGCAGGGGCCACAGACAACACTGTCTCTGATCTGAGGGTCCCGTTATCCACATTCATATCAGCATTTAGAACAGGGACCAAACTGAGCTTTAATACAAGAGTTCTGTGTCATTTTGGAGTCATTTCATGTATTTTATGTATTGATTGTGCTGCCGTTTTGTGTATAATCTGGTCATTATTTGTATTTTTGGAGTTGTTTTGTGAATTGGAGTAATTTTGTGCATTTAATCAGTTTGTGTGTTTTTCAACTGGATTTGTGTATTTATGAAGTTTTTTTGTGTATTTTTGTCATTTTTATTTATTTTTTTTAATTCATTTTGTGTATTTTTGAAGTTGTTTTGTGTATTTTTGTCATTTTTTTTTTTTTTTAATTCATTTTGTGTATTTTTGAAGTTGTTATGGGTATTTTTTCAAAATCATTTTGTGTATTGTTGGAGCCATTCTGTGTATTTTTGTCATTTTGTGTATTTTTGTCATTTTGTGTATTTTTGAATTCATTGTGTATATTATTGGAGTCATTTTGTGTATTTTTAAAGTTGTTTTGTGAATTTTTTTAAAATCATTTTGTGTATCGTTGAGACATTTTGTGCATTTTTGTCAGTTTGTATGTTTTTCAACTCAATGTGTGTATTTTTGAAGTTGTTGTGTGTATTTTTTTAAATCAGTTTGTGTATTGTTGGAGCCATTTTGTGTATTTTTGTCAGTTTGTGTATTTTTGAATTCCTTTTATGTGTTGTTGGAGCCATTTTGTGTATTTTTGTCAGTTTGTGTATTTTTGAATTCCTTTTATGTGTTGTTGGAGTCATTTTGTGTATTTTTGTTTGCGTTCCATGTGATTTTGGAGTCATCTGTGCATATTTGTTGTCATTTTATGTATTTCTGCAATCATTTTGTGCATTTTTGTCAGTTTGTATGTATTTTTGGAGTCATTTTGTATATTTCTTTATTCATATTGTGCATTTTCATTTCTTTTGCCATTTTGTGTATAGTTTCTTTCATCCTATGTGCACTTTTAGATTTATCACATGTATTTTTGTAGACATACTGTGTGATTTTGGAGTCTTTTCTGTATATTTGTTGTATTTTGTATATTTTTCTGTCAAACTGTGGTTATTTCATTGAGTCTCCTTAATGTTGTGTGTCTTTTTTAAGTCTTTCTTTTGTATTTTTGTCATTTTGTGTATTTCTTTGTCATGTTGTGCATTTTTCTGTCATTTTGTGTATTTTTCTATTTCGTCTGTTTGTTTTGAAGGCCACACACAATGAAAGCAGTTGCCCATGTCTGGGATAGATCCTAAACAATGTTCATGGCATCATCATAATTCTCCATTTAGGAAGTATGCTTTCATTCTTAAAGCTAACGCTCATTTCACGATGATAAGGTGGAGGTTAAAGGAGTTATTGTAGTTCTAAAAAACAATGCCAATTTAATGAAATTCAAAATAATAATTAAAAAAAAAACCTCAAAAAAATATATAAATAAGTGAGTGAAGTCGTTATCGGGTTGGATATCGAGGTGTGTACTCAGAGGTAAATTGTAGCCTCGACCAATGGGATTTGATCTATTATTTAGGCATTAAGAGGAGAAACAGCAAAGTCAGCAGATTTGTAAATACATTTGTTTATGATCTGAAAGAAGTTATTGTGAAAACAGTGCTATAAAGAAACAAACAAACCCACAGATTAACTCAGCTACAACTCCAACTGTGGTCAACACGCGGTTCACAGCACTACCTGCGGTGCTGGAACGCAATTTAAGACCCCGTTGCTTCTGCAAATCGCTCGCATGCAGCCGAGTATCAGAAGCAACAATGTGTCCAGAGAACTGGGAGTAGACATTTTATGCTCTTGGGCTGGGCCGAACTGCAACTGTGATTTTTGAGCTTTTATGTGGTATCAACAAAATGTGGGTGTTGAGTCATAGTCAGACGCGTCCCACCCATGGGGGACGCGGGGGATGCAACACCAGCACTTTCATATAACTGAAATTCATCCCCCTCACTTTTTACAGAGGGATTCACTGTAGAAAACGTATTGGTCCAGTGAGATTGATTAGTTTGACAGTGATGAGTTAACAGTGATGAGTAAAGTGACAAAAAATTAGTAACAGGTTGCAAAAAATGGTCCAAAAGTGGCAAAAAGAGTGAAAAGTGACTAAAATGGGCCAAAAGCAGTTAAGAGTGGCAAAAAAAAAGACAAAACAGGTGGTAAATATAGCCAATAATAGTGAGAAAGGGCAAAAATATAAGGCAAAAAAGGAAACAACTGGCATCTATTGGGCAAAAGTTAGTTTATTTAGATGAAAAGTGTCCAAAAAAAAATTAAAGAAAGGACAAAAATTGGATAAAAGTGTCAAAAACAACTTGACCAAAATTAGCAAAAGGGGAAATTTATTGGCAAAAGGAAGCTAAAATCTGAAAAAACTAAAAAGTACCACATTTTTTGGAAAAAAATAAAGGCTAAAATGGGACAAAGGAAGCTACAAAATGACAAAGGAAAAAAAGAAAAAAGTAGGTAAAAGGTTTTCCCCATTTAAGGTTTTCTGGGGAATAAGAACTCAAATTAAGACAAAGAGCAACATGTTGAGTATCTCTGACTTAATAACAGTTTTATCATAGTTTTAGTAAATTAATGTAATAAATAAATTGTGAGTCGACGGCTGCTCCACCCCTGGTCATAGTGACATTCAACTGGTCTTGAGAGATAAGAACTGGTAGTCAAGAGCAGTGTTTCTCAAATGGGGGTACATGTACCCCTAGGGGTACGCTATGGCACTACAGGGGGTACTTAAGACAGAGAGGAAAATTAATAAATTAAATCAATAATGTTTATTGAGTGACAGTCACTCTAAATATTACCAACAACTCACAAAACGACAACAAAAACACACAAAATAAGAGAAAAATACACTGACTAATAAAAGAAACAGACAGACAACATCAAAATACACAAAATCACACAAAAAAGACAATAAATGCAGGAAAAATACACAAGATCACTACAAATAACACAAAAATAACAGAGAAACATACAAAACAACATAAGATACTGAAAACACACACACACTGAGAGAGACAAAATGAAATAATACCAACAACGCACAAAATAAGAGAAAAATAAATGAAAATAAAGAAACAAACAACAACAAAATACACAAAATGACACCAAAAACACACAAAATGATGATAGAAATGATCTTGATTAGAGTCAGACCTGGAACCACACCAGGAGGGAGATGAATGTAAACGATAAAAACTATGAAAATAAACATTATAAATACTGTTTCATTCCTTTTATTTACAAAATAAGATCATTTAAAATGTGTGTTATCGCATTTATTCCATCATTGCGCTCTGTAGTTGTTTTTTCAGAGAATTCTGAGCAAAATGTAGTCGGACAAAGGTCGTACATGGATTGAAAAGTAAGAGAAAGGGGGAAGAACCACTGGTGTAGCGAAGCAACCTAAATAATATATGAACTAACAACCATCCCAGTCTTATTGTCCCTCCTCCTTCAGTCAGAAGAGTTCCTCCAACACATGAAACCTCATCTTTACTTCATCAGACACGTTTCCACCTAAAATCATCCTCGTTCTCCTCTAACCTTTGGTGTAAAAAAAGCACGTTATGATTGACATGAAACCTCTTCTTCAGCTGTTCCAGCACATCATGGACTCTGTGTGGACCACCACGGTTCTGCTGGTTCCCCTCGTGGTCGTCCTCACGGCTGGGTTCTTCTACGTCTACGGCCTGGTCGTGGGCCTGTTGTCCAAAACCTCCGTTCGCAACAAAGTGGTGGTGATCACCGACGCCTTGTCCGGCCTCGGGAAAGGTAACGCAGACGTGTAGCACGGCTTTGTGAACGTGTAGACCACCTGTGTCAAACTCATGGCCCAGGGGCCAAATCCGGTCCTTTGGAGCATCCGATTTGGTCCGCAGGAGAACGTGAACATTACAGAGGAAACATAAAACATTGTGTAAACTCAACACTCCCAGTGTTTAAATCACATGATTACTACAGTCATTTTTAGTGTTAAACTTTAAAAAAAACTTACAAAATCCTTAAATTTTCCTCAAATTAGGACATACGTCTCTTAATTAAATAGAAATCGGGGCCAGTTTGGATGGAGACTGTTGTTGTACTGTATATAGTGAATTGGCCCGAGTCATCGTTCAACTTTCACCCCAATATTGTAGTTCAACTTTCAATTTCTCCACAGTTTGATTTTATTCTTGATTTTCCCCACAATCTTTCTCTATTAAAATTGGGCCTCATCCGCTTTTGTATAGTAGCATTGCCAGGGATGATGTCTTATGCCAACACCTCCATGTTTGTTGTTTGCAGTCCGCTAATCCAACCCGAGCCACAACCAAGCATTTCACTTCTTTTTTTTTTTTTTAAATACTTTTATCATTTCTCATTGTTTATTTTTAAACTTTGTGATTATTGTGCGATGTTTGTCTTTTTTAAGTTTATTGTTGTATCATATGTTTCCGTCCATTATAGCTTTACATTTTAATTCAAGCATGTTCATTTTGTCTTTTTTTTAACTTTTACTTTGAAATTTACTCCTGACATGTTTCGACTGCCAACTGTCAGTCTTCCTCAGAGGCATCTGCTGATCGCTTTGAAGAAATTCTCCCACACTCTGGACTCTCTTCGCTACAGTCCATCGGGTGACAGCTTGATAGTACTGTCAGGCTGGCCACACCCCAAAAATAACTCATATGGACACATCAAAGCAATCAGCAGACACCTCTGAGGAAGACTGACAGTTGGCAGTCGAAACATGTTGGACAATCAAAGTAAATTTCATGAAAAGAGTTTATCTGAATAAATTAAACCGTAACATATTATCTTTAAGTTTTGTCCACTTAACGCACATGTGTCAAACTTGCGGCTCGGGGGCCAAATCCGGCCCTTTAAAGCATTCAATTCAGTTTGCAGGAAAATCTGAAAATTACAGAGGAAACATAAATCATTGTGTAAACTCAATACTCCCAGTGCTTATATCACATGATTACAGTCATTTTTAGTGTTAAACTTTAAAAAAAACCCTTCAATTTTCCTCAAATTATGACATATTTCCCTTAATTAAATAAAAATTGATCACAAAGTCAAGGAAATTTAAAGTGCAGATCCTGTTGGGACTGATATCTGTCACTTATTGCTTGGATATTGTCGGTTTCTAACATATTTTGTATTTAATGTTTAGGTAGAAGTGTAAACTAGGACACAATAATGTTGAAATTACTCGTTTTTCTGCATAAAATCTGTATCACAGTTGACATCAAACCGCTCTGTAATTGGCCCCTGAACTAGAATGAGTTTGACGCCCCTGGTGTAGACTTTGTGTGTCGGTGGATGTGTGAGGAAGTGTGTGTGTGTGTGTTTTGTGAGCAGAATGCGCGGGAGTGTTTCATAAAGGCGGAGCCCGGCTGATCCTCTGTGGGAAGAACTGGGAGAAGCTGGAGGAACTGGCAGATGACCTGGCCAACGCTTCGGACCCCACGGTGGTGAGCGAGGGCAGTGTCATGGCAACGACACATGCACAGATATGTATTCATTGATAAAAATGGTTGCTTCTTTACACATCATTTCTTTATAATGTGTGAATTTTTGAGTCCTCGTTCCTATTCTTCTCACTTTCTTTTCATCTCAGACGTGGCTGTGGTCATATATTTCTGACCACTAGAGGTCCCCACAAATCCACTGGTTGTCAACATGTGGGTTCAAAGCCCAAAAGTGGGTCATGGATCTGAATCCGTGTATGGTTTGGTTCTTTGGTTATTCCGTTTCAAATGGTGTTTATTTAGATTTTTTTTTTTTTTTTTTTTTTACAGATTAAAACCAAAACGGAAATACAAAACAGTTTTAGTTTCGCAGAAAGTTCTTCTAAACAAGGTTTAACAGTAAAGGCTTGCGAGGGGCGGTGGTATGTTCAGGGACAAATCGCAAAACTACCTAAATTACGATTCATTGTTGTAATTAAATGTATGACCATCATGGTTTGGTTTCTGTTTAAATTTTGCTGGTGTAAACAAAATGCCTTTTTTATCTGATGTATTTATTTAGGGATGATAGAAACATATATATATATAAACACTTGTTAAAAGCACAGTTTTGATGGATTTCTGCATGCGTTCTAACCCAAACCTTCCCCTAAACAAGCCACGCTAAAAACTCACTCACACATGCTGTCCTTTTTTACAAAGAAAAAGCCAAAAGTGGCAAATTTTGTGCAAGTGTTTGTTAATAAATGTGCCTATGTGGCATTTTGCATCAGCAAATTTAACCCTGAATTGTCTTTCGGGTCAGACTTCATTTGAATTAAAATGATTGAGATTTATATTGTATATCACCAATTTGAGGAAAAATATCCGAATGGATAATATTAGTTTTTATCATTTAAAAAAATCTGAAAATGAAGTAGTAGCCTTGATAAAATTATCTCTGATTGATTGGAGCAAATCAATGAACTTATCTATAACCAATAGCATTACTTTTTTGTTTTTTTAATTTGTTTTTTTAAATGAAATAACCAAAGAATGAACTATACAAAGATTATTGCTTTAACCCAGTGCAGAAAAACAAGCAATATTGTGCTTTTATTTTGAAGGAGGTCACTCTTCTATCAGTTATTAGAAATGATGTATTCAATCATATAAAATGTTTTGCTGCATTAATAAAACTTCTCTGGTGACTTTTTCAATATTTCCATCTTCTGCAGACTTTCCCTCCAAAGTTGGTGCTGCTGGATTTGGGCGACACAGGCAGCATGCAGGACGCCATCGCTGAGATCCTGGAGTGTTACGGCTGCCTCGACATCATCATCTTCAACGGCAGCATGAAGGTCAAAGCTCCCGCTCAGTGTCTGTCTCTACAGGTGGACAAACTACTGATGGACAACAACTACTTCGGGCCAGTGGCTCTAACTAAAGGTGGGGACAAGGTCAGAAGTCAGAGGTCATGGTACTGGTACTGGTCCAGGCTTTGATGGACTGTTCCTGTGTCGTAGGTGTGCTGCCCTCCATGATCTCCAGGAGGAGTGGTCATCTGGTCCTGGTGAACAGCATCCAGGGGAAGCTGGCTGTGCCTTTTAGGACATCCTGTGAGTTTAGAGATCCAGTCATCCGTTCTTTAAGCATGTTCCTTCACTCGGGGTTGCTGGCTTCCAAGATTACGTGCACAAAATGACTACAGAAATACACAAGATGTCAGACAAATACAAAAAGTGACAACAGAAAAATACACAAAAATCACAGAAAAATACATAAAACGACTAGAGAAATACACAAAATGTCATACAAATTTTAAAAATGATTAAAAAAAAACACAAAATGTAAGACAAGTACACAAATACACACAAATCACAGAATAATACAAAAAATGACAACATAAATACACAAAATGTCAGAAAAGTATAAAAAGTGACAAAATTTTAAAAACATTTTAAAAATGACAAAAAATACACAAAATGTAAGAAAAATACATAAAATGTAAGACAAGATGACTACAAAAATCACAGAAAAATACAAAAAATTACAACAGAAATACACAAAATGTCAGAAAAAAATCAAAAGTGACTCCAGAAATACACAAAATGTTATAGAAATACACAAAATTACTCAAAAAATAAACAAAATGTTAGAAAAATACATATAACGACTACAGAAATACACAAAATGTCAGAAAATCACACTGAAGGACAATAATACGCAGAACACAACAACAAAAACACACAAAACGATAACAACAACACACAAACATGACTACAAAATCACAAAACAACAGAAATACATAAAAAGAAATACATAAAACAACTAAAACGCACAAAATAAAAACATACAAAAAAAGCAAAAACATGCAAAATGAGAGAATATACAAACAACAACAGAATACACAAACAAAAATAAAAAATGTTCTGGCACAGAATGACAACAGTGTGGTTTCTCTAATTTCTGACATGAAAACATTTCTCACTAAGACCTCGTCTGGGTTGTTTTTCCAGATGCTGCGTCTAAACACGCAGTCCAGGCCTTCTTTGACTGCCTGAGGGCTGAGGTGGAGGAGTACGGCATCTCCGTCAGCACCATCAACCACACCTTCATCTCCAGCTCGCCGTCCCAAACCACGGCCGCGCCTTCAAAGTCCATCTGGTCCCGTGAGTAGAAATCAGCAGAAACCTTTGTTCCTGATGATGACGGTGTTTCAGTGTGACTAAACGCGTCCCTCTGCTCTCAGTTCTCTACCTACAGAAACCTCTCGGCGTTTCTCCAGACGAGGCGACCGCTGAGATCGTCAAGACTTTGAACAACAAGAGACGAGAGGTGGTGATCGCTCCGTCGCTCCCAAAGATGGCCGTCTACGCTCGGTCCTTCGTGCCAAACGTCTTCTTCTCAGTGATGGCGGCAGGCGTGAACAACGCCGCCGCCGTCGGTGCCACCTCCGAATAAATGTGGATGAAATTATTAAGAAAGGGAACATAAAACGTAAAGATGATCGTGCGGTTTTAATCAGTAGGTGCAATTTGGTATTTCAATACACTTTCATGACACTAGGTGGCAGTAGTTAGCATTATAAGGCGACTTATTCCCTCCTATTCCTTTGTATTGTGCTCCTTTTTATGTCATTTATAATCTGATAGTATGGCTTCATATCACAAGATATTAATTTTAAGTTATTTAAAATTGTTCAAGGCATATTATTGTATGGGTAACTTTGATGATTTCCATCCCTTTTTCAGTCATGGTGAGTTTTCGTGAACACTCTGATGAGCGGGTCCCTTTAAATGTTGCCTCCACAAGGAATTATGGGTCAGCATTACGTAGTCTCCTTTGGTAAAGAATGCATCAGTGTTTCCAAGGCTAAAGGAGGTTATAAAGGAAGCATTGAGCCTCCTTTCCTTAACTTTTAGAGAATTGGAATGGTCCTTATCATGGCCGCCACTTAAACACCCAGGGGTTAAGGAAAAGTGGATAGGAAAGGAGATAGGAGGGGCTATTCTGATACAGCCTTAGGTTCTGAGATGTCCTTCTAATGAGGAGGAGGAGGAGGAGGAGCAGCTCTACTTTGAGCTACTCCTTCATAGATGAACTCCTACCAAAGTCAGTCAAGCCTACAAAATGCCTTATTTTTCAGCTTTTCATAATAAAGGGAAAGACAATTAAATGACTGTTTAAGGTTAAATTGATCAGATTTGAATTTTTTTTTTACAATAAAGTTGCACATGAGATCAATCTAAACCAGTGTTTCTCAAATGGGGGTACGCGGTCTCACTACAGGTGGTACTTCAGAGAGAGAGAGAGAGAAAGAGAATGAGAGAGAACATTTTACAAATAAAAACATTGAAAATACGGGGATTTTATGTTTATTTTTCATGCTAAATTTTACCAGCAACTCACAAAAAACACACACAATAAGAGAAAGATATACAGAATAATAAAAAGAACAAACGACAACAAAATACACATGCACTAAGAGAGAAAAATACACAAAACGACAACAAAGACACACTAAATCAGAGAAAAATATACACGATCACTACAAAATACACAAAAATAACAAAGAAACATACAAAATAACTTAAGAAACAACCAAACGACACAAAAACACACACACACACCGAGAGAATAATTTAAATAATACCAACAACACACAAAAACAACAACAAAAACACACAAAATAAGATGAAAATACACTGAATTATAAAAAGAACAGACAAACAACAACAAAATACAGAAAATGTCACAATGATCTTGATTAGAACATGAGCTAAAAACACAAAGGTCAGTCTTGATCCCACACCAGGTGGGAGATGACCATAAATGACAAAAACTATAGAAATCAATCTATTCAGGAAGAACTAAATACTGTTTTATTCCTTTTATTTACAAAATGTGTGTTAACACTCATTCATTCATCATTATGCTCTATGAAATAGTTGTTTTTTTCACAGATTCGAGAGAAAAACGTTGTAGTTGTAGTAGGGTACTTGGATTCAAAAGTAAGAGAAAAAGGGGACTTGAGCCAAAAAAGTTTGAGAATAACTGATCTAAAAAGACACAAAATGAAGATTAAGAGGTCAAGTAAATGATTGATTTGGTGTCTGTCGCCCCCTAGCGGACATGAGAAAGAACGCCTGCTGTCCTCTTCGGTGTTTGTGGTTGTTAATATTATTATTTTGAAATTAATATGGCCTTAAAATTGCTCTCAAGACTTACTTTATTCACCCCCCGGCTGACATCCGGCCACACCGCCCTCCGCACGCATTCCTCCAGCGGGTTGGAAATGGTGAAACACGACCGACTGAACCACCGATTCACCGTCAGCACAGAAGGTAAGAACCATAGCCGGAAGAGAGGCTGCGCGTCCCGCGTACCACTTCAGGAAAGTCCGCTGTCTCTGTATGGCCTTATTAGACGGATTTTAAGGTTTTTATTAATCTCTTATATTCACAAAGCATGTCCGAAATGTACACTTTTTAACCGTTTTGAATAACTTACGTCTTAAAAATTGACTCATTTTCAATGTTTGTGAGGAGCAGGGTTATGACAAAACTCAGCTAAAAAGGAATACTTTAAAGTTTTTGAAAGATAATACACAACATGTGATAAAAGTTACACATTAGAAAAATAGAATATGATCATTTAAAGTGTTCGGCATTATTACTACTTTAATATTTGACTTTGTTTCTATCTTTTTAAAGTTAATGTATACTGAGTTTAGGAGTAACAGACAGGTAAACAGCACTTAAATTAGTCTATTATGTGTTGGAGTTTTGTGTTATATTTTCAAATTGAATTTTTTTCCAGTCTTTTCAAAAATAGCATTGTCTTTCTAAACGGTTATTTGAACAAATATGCTTTAACACTGAAAATCAAAGCTTGTAATATAAACTAAAACCAAGAGCATGAAATTGCATTATTTAAATAACAGATTGTATAAAATCATGTCCTTTTGGTCTCCAGAAGCTGCTGAAAGTGCAGTGTTGCTGTACAGATTCACTGCAGACAAGGAGGTGGATCTGATGTCCACCTTTGTACCTGAGACATTCAGAGGTCATGGGTTTGCAGCTCTACTGTCACAGGTGAGAAGTGTGTATGTATGTGTAATGCACACATTATCTAGATTTGTCACATGTGTATTCTTTGTTTTTTTTTTCACAGGCTGCTTTAGACTTTGTGGTGAAGGAGGATTTAAAGGCTCACGTGTCCTGCTGGTACATAAAGAAATATATAGAAGAGCATCCACAGCAGCTGTATAAGCAGCACGTCCTCCCCTGATTGAAAAACACAGAAATTATGCACTAACATGTAATTGATGTAAACGGGATGTACAAATGAACCACGGCATAATTTATCACTTTGAAAATGAATGTTTTATCCACCTGTGTAGATATTATTTTACACGACGACACATTTAATTAAACATATTTTTAAAATACTGTCTATTCTCTCTGAAAGTCACATTGAAAGGTTTGTGGATACAGACTCCTTGTTGTTGAAACGCATATACGATGCAGTAAGAAAATCCAGGGTTGAGTTCATAAATGATAAATAAAGTTGAAATAAATTGAATTTAGGGACTTTGGAAAAAGCTTGAATTATTCTGGTTTGATTCTATATAAAATCAAGCTAAAAATCTGCTTAATTTGGGCTCGGGTCGTGATGGTTCTCACTTTTAAAGCCTGATTACAACTCTAACAGGCAGCCTTCAGACTTATTTGTGCAGCCCCCAAAGTAAATGTACAAAATGACTCAAAAAACACACACAAATTTACAAAAATACACTGAACGACAACGAAATACAAATGACACAACAAAAACACAAAACGACTACAAGAATAGAAAAATGGGAAAAGAAGGGAGAAAAAAAGAATACGCACAATTAAAATAAAAACAAAAAATGAGAAAATTATACAAATTGACATCAAAAACACAAAACGATAACAAATGTACATACACATGACAAACAGAAATACATAAAACGAAAACACAAAAGGGGGGAGGGGGAATTGCAACAAAAATACACAAAATAAGAAAAAATGTTCAATGACAAATACACACAAACATGACTCCAAAATCACAAAACAGAAGTACACAAAAGAACTGAAAAATAGAGGAAAAGCAAATACGTAGATATTCCTTTTTATTTATGGGTTCAAATCATTCCTTCTTTATAGAACAAAGATCTATTTAAGGAACAAACACATTTCATACAAAAAGCTTTTTAATTTTCTATTTTCAGGAACATCCTTCAGAGAGAAATGCAGCTGTTTTACTGGTCAGTGACAGATGTTGTTCACTCTTTCTCCCATAGAGGGCAGTGTTTCACCTGATTATGAGATTTCAAATGAAACCATCACATATAGATTAAATAAATAACTCAAGCCCTTTGAAAGCCTCACAATGTGAAATGTGAGCCATGGAAAGATTTTGTTATTGATTTGATTAAAACATTATATTGTGAATCATTAAAGTTGAATGTTAAAGATAGTCTCCGAAGCTAACGTTAGCCACAACGCTAACTCTTCCGCTCTAACCTTTGTTCTCGGCTAAGGCCAATTTTGACGGAGAAAATAATTTTGGGCAAATCAAGAAAAAAGACGAAATGTCGAGGATAAAGTTGAAATAAAATGTCAAGATCAGGCGCGTCTCATCCATGGGAGATGCAGGGGATGCGACACACGCACTTTCGTGAAAATCCCCCTCATTTTTTAAACTGTTGAATCCCGCCATTTGACAACGCTGCCGTTCAGAAAAGGTAAACAAAGAGTTTGCAGCGATGAGTAAAGTGTAATTAAGTGACAATAAATTAGTAACTGGTGGCAAAAAATGGTCCAAAAGTGGCAAAAATGTGGCAAGAAAAGAGTCAAAAGTGACTAAAATGGGCCGAAAGCAGTCAGGAAAAATCGTCAAAAAAGAGGAACCAGGTGGTATGTAATGGCAAAAGGAAGCTTAAACAAGCAAAATGTGGCAAACAATAGTGAAAAAGAGCAAAAATGTCAAACAAAACAAGGCAAAATGTAGAGATAAAGGGAAACAAGTGTTATTTATTGGGCAAAAAGTAGTATATTCGAATGAAAAGTGAAGAAAAAAAAGAGATATTTTTTGGCAAAAAGAAGCAAAAATCTGAAAAAACTAAAAAGTGTCAAATGTTTGTGAAAAGGGGCAGAAATGAGACAAAGGAAGTTGCAAAACGGCCAAAGAAAATTGTAAAAAGGGATTAAAAAGTTTCCCTTTTTAAGGTTTTCTGGGAAAATAATAATTAAAATGAAGACAAAGAGCCACATGTTGAGCATCACAGTAAATTAATTTAATAAACTAAATTGGGAGTCTAGGGGGCCCTAGTCCGCTTCTGTAATTTTGACTTTAATAGCAAACCTTTGACTTTTATCACAATATTGTATTTTGAGTTTCCTTTTGAAATTTGAACTTTAATCTTGTTTTTTCGACTTTAATCTCGACATTTCAACTTTATCCTTGATTTGCCCAAATTTATTTTCTCCATCAAAATTGGCCCTAATCCGCTTCCATATAGTAGCTGTTGCCAACACCTCCATGTTTGTAGTCCACTAATCAAACCTGATTAACATTTCTCATTGTTTAATTCAAAACTGTGAAATTATTTTGATATTGTGAGGGAATAATTAGCAGGACAAATTGTGCGTTGTATGTATTTTTGGAGTTCATTGTTGTGTCATATATTTACACACATTATATCTTTAGATTTTAACTCCAACATGTTGATTTTGTCTTCTTTTTTAAATAATATGATTATAATAATACGATTTCATCCATTCAGACAACTTTTCTTCAGGAAATTTACTTGTGACATGTTTCGACTGTGAAATGTCAGTCTTCCTCAGAGGCGTCTGCTGATCGCTTTGAAGAGACTCTCCCACACTTGGGACTCTCTTCTCTAGAGTTCATCAGGCGACAGGGGGCGTGGCCAACCAGACAGAACTATCAAGCAGGCCATGCCCAAAAGTAACTCATATGGACACATCAAAGCGATCAGCAGATGCCTTTGAGGAAGACTGACAGTTGGCAGTCAAAACATGTAGGGAGATCAAAGTAAATTTCCTGAAAAAAGTTTGCCTGAATAAAATGAAACTTTAACATATTATCTTTAGATTTTGTCCACTTGACGCATATGCGTCAAATTTATGGCCAGGGGGCCAAATCCGGTCCTTTGGAGCATCTGATTCGGTCCGCAGGAGAACGTGAAAATTACTGAGGAAACATGAATCATTGTGTAAACTCAACACTCCCAGTGCTTATATCACATGATTACAGTCATTTTTGAAGAAAAACCTAAAGATTCTTACAAAATCCTTCAATTTTCCTCAAATTATGACATACGTCCCTGAATTTAAAAGAAATTAGTCACAAAATCTAGGAAATTTAAAGTGAAGACCCTTTTGGGACTGATATGTGTCACTTACTGCTTGGATATTGTTGGTTTCTTATATATTTTGTATTTTATGTATATGTAGAAATGTAAACTAGGGCACAATAATGTTGAAATCACCTATTTTTCTGCATAAAATCTGTGGCCCTCTTGAGTGTGACACCCCTGAGGTCGGTGTGTGTGTATTAGTGGCAGTGATTGTAGATTGTGTATCCACTTTAAATCCATTCCAGTCCTAACAGTACGCCTCCCCCTGCTGTTCTGCCACGTGGTCCTGCACCTCCATCACGTACGCGCTCCCCGTCGATGGCTTGTGGCCGTTGGCCGGCAATTCTGGCGGCGCTTCGGCGTCCGCCGTCAGGTACATGTCCCACATCTGCTCAGGAAGGTCCAACTCCAGCATCTTCTGCTTGATCATCAGGCTCTTCTCGATGTTTCGCCGCTTGTACTTGAACTCGATGATGGTCTTGGTGTAGCGGTTCAGCGCCGTCACCGCAGAGCCCATGCACGTGCCGAAGGAGCCCCACGCCAACCTGGCGGGAAAAACACCAAACTATCGCTGTCAATCCAGTATTTTTAAAAAGAAAAAGACACTTTCATGTCTGGCCCCCAAAATAATCACACAAAATGACTCCAAAAAGACAAAAAAACACAGAAAAAAAGGACAACAAATGTACACATAATTACTCCGTAAACACACAAGACGACTACAAATAAAAAACTGAAAAATATGCAAAATGGCAGTAAAAAAGACACAAAAAAAAAATCAATGACAAAACAACAACAAAAACACAACAAGAGAAAAAAATGTACAAAATTACAACAAAAATACATAAAATAAAGAAAAAAATATAGAAATCTTCAACAAAAATATGCAACATGAATCCAAAAACACATGAAATAGAAAAATAGACAATAACAACACAATTAACACATTAATTAAACGCAAAGTACGGCTACGAATGAATAACTAAAAATAGATACAAAACAACAACAAAAATGATAGAAAAATATAACAAATGACAATAAAAACAACAAAACACACAAAATTGGGGAGAAAAACATACAAAAAACAACAAAATACACAAAATGAATCCAAAAACACACACAAAAAAGGAAATATGCACAAAATTACTTCCTAAAAATATAAGATGACTGTAAAAAAATAACTGAGAAATATATACAAAACCACAGAAAAATACATCAATGACAATAACACACAAAATGAATCCGAAAACACATTAAATGACAGAAAAGTAGACAATGAAAACAAATATACACAAATTACTCCATAAACACATAAGACGACTATAAATCAATCACTGAAAAAATACATAATTAAAACAACAACAATAATCCACAAAAATGATAGAAAAATGACAACAAAAACACACAAAACATCATAAAAAACCACAAAATGAGTCAAAAATTAAAGAAAAATATACAAAATTACTACAAAAATACACAAAATGAATCTAGAAACACAACAAATATACACATTAATACACACAAAACACAAAATCATATTCTTGTGGTGTGATAATAGTTAACCCATGTCTGATGTAGATTACTAGTTATTAGAGTGAGTATCTTACGCGTAGGACCAGCTGTAGTCCCAGGTCTTGGGTCTCCAGTCCTCTGGTCCCATGGCCACAGCCAGCTGAAAAATGGTGGTGAACATCATGTGGGCCACCATCCCACAAAGGCCTGAAAAAATGAAAATGGTTATTTTTTTTAATTCCACAAACTCAAAATGAATATAAAACAATAAGAAATTTTACACTATACAGGGAATTAGTTTTAATCTGTGAAAAATATTACTTTCATTTACTCCCTGAAAGTGTGAAGCTTTCAAAATAAAAGTACATGGTTTTTGATATTATGTATTTTCAAACAGATAAATGCCAGTGTCAAAGCCTAAAAAAAACTATTTTTTTCTGCTGAAAAAAATGTATTTGTTATTTTTATTTATTTATTTTGAACAAACAACAAAAAAAAATAGATAAAAAAAAAATGAATAGACAAATCTCAACAAAAGTCTCAAAAGTCTCACTCAAATACACATTTGATTTGTTCGACAAGTCCTAGTCCCCAATGAACAATAAAAATAAATACTACAATCGAGCTATTAAGAAAACAGAACAGAAACAAACAAAATGAAATATTATGAAGTAGTGCTGTTGAATAAATCCTGGGCCAAATCTTGACATATTTCAGTTTGGCGTATTTTGTATTAATAATGTAAGAGTGACTGTCCTCTATGGGTTTAAACTATTACAAACTAGTTTTGCTATTGACTGAGAACTTAATTTGGATTTTACGCCTGAGATATTCGTCACATTAAACTAACTTTTCTCTTATTGTGAAAGATTTCTTTATACCGTTGGTGTTAGTTTGATTAAATCTTTATAAAAGATGCTCGTTTTTTTATTAAAGTTTATTTAAAAAATGAAATGAGTTCTTTGTTTGGGGCTTGGATGGTCGTTGAGGTGAAGTGGCTCGCCCTCATCCAGCGCTCGGCCTGTCCACAGCTGCTTTTCTTGGGATTAACTCAGAACAACAGGGGGGATGGTGCAGGGAGCTCCTCTGGGCAGGTCTTGGCTGGAACAGCCCAAAACCACAGCTCGGGCTCCAATCCGATTAGTCCACAAACCAGTAAATCCTCCCCGGCAGCGAGTGGACGCAGCGCAGTGAGCGATCGCTGTCCGTCAGCCGCCATGACCTGCTGCCCTGCTCCTTTTCTCACTCAGTTTATGCAACAAAGATTCACCTAAAGCTCCCTCAGTCCACACGTGTTCAATATGAGAGACTTTCAATATCTGTAATAATTACGGTTTTTTGAGTTTTTTTAAAAAAATATTTAAATGTGCAGGGTCATACGGAGCAGTACGATGGTGAAAACAATAGATTCTGGTGACATACTGTATGTAAAATATATATATATATATAATGAGTAGAAAGAAGCATTAGAATAGAGCAAAGATGGGATTTAAGTGTTCTAACTGTCAAAAATTCAGTTCTGTGGCTGATTAGCAACCTTATTATTGTGCATGTGATTACGCTAAGTTTAAGTTCCCAGTGGCTAAAAGAAATGTGAGCTGTGTGATATGTTTTAGAGGGGAATATAGGTTTTAAGTACCTCCTATTGTTGCTGAGTCATGGTTTGAATACAGACAAAATAGCCACGCCCTTTTACACTTTCTGACCCTGAGGAGACAGTAAGGCTACATGCTAAGCTATCCCAAACATATGGGACTGGTTGCTGGATGCTAAGTTAACCCAAACACATGGGACTGGTCGAAGGACGCTAAGCTAACTCAAACATGTTGGACTGGTCGAAAGACATTACGCTAACTCAAACACATGGGACTGGTCGATACATGCTAAGTTAACCCAAACACATAGGACTGGTTGATACATGCTAAGCTAACCCAAACACATTGGACTGGTCAAAGGATGCTAAGCTAACCCAAACACATAGGACTGGTTGAAGGATGCTAAGCTAACTGAAACGCATGGGACTGGTCAAAGGATGCTAAGCTAACTCAAACACATGGGACTGGTCGTTACATGCTAAGCTAACTCAAACACATTAGACTGGTCATTCCATGCTAAGCTAACTCAAACACATGGGACTGGTCGATACATGCTAAGCAAACCCAAATACATAGGACTGGTCGAAGGATGCTAAGCTAACTCAAACACATGGGACTGGTCGTTCCATGCTAAGCTAACTCAAACACATGGGACTGGTCGTTCCATGCTAAGCTAACTCAAACACATGGGACTGGTCGATACATGCTAAGCTAACCCAGATACATAGGACTGGTCGAAGGATGCTAAGCAAACTCAAACACATGGGACTGGTCGTTCCATGCTAAGCTAACTCAAACACATGGGACTGGTTGTTCCATGCTAAGCTAACTTAAACACATGGGACTGGTCGATACATGCTAAGCTAACCCAAACACATAGGACTGGTCAAAGGGTGCTAAGCTAACTCAAACACATGGGACTGGTCATTACATGCTAAACTAATTCAAACACATAGGACTGGTCGTTTCATGCTAAGCTAACTCAAACACATGGGACTGGTTGATACATGCTAAGCTAACCGAAACACATTGGACTAGTCAATACATGCTTAGCTAATCCATAAAACATGGGACTGGTCTTTACATGCTAAGCTAGTCCAAACACTTTGGACTGGTCAATACGTGCTAAGCTAACCGAAAAACATAGCACTGGTCAAAGGATGCTAAACTAACTAAAACACGAAGAAAAAAAAAGGAAACATTATTAGTAAATAAACACTGATGGAAACCAGTTGTATTTCTATTATTTATTTATTTTTATTATTATTATTTAAGTTTAATGTTCCTTTATATTTTTAACTGTCGTTTTTTCTTTCTTTTTGTTCTTATATGTACTAGAATCTTTTATTTATGGACCCCAGGAAGATTAGCAACCAGCACAATGGAAGCTAAAGGGGATTTAATGAACAAATAAATGAATATGTTGTCCAAACTGAGACAACAATGTCTTGACTACAAAATATCGCTTTTGTTGTCAAGGCCTTGTTGTCTCAATGGGATTCACCTGTTTAAATAAAGGAGTGTTTACCTGACAGGGCGGTGCACATGGCAGCGAAGGCACTGAGCTTCAGCTTGTTCATGACACTGAAACAGGGACATTGCTCCAGAGTCATCAGGGCTCCACCCATGAACAGCAAGGTGAGGTACAAGCTCTCAGCAACGATACACAGCCACAGCACGCCTGTGTGTGTGAGGCAGACACAGCAGTGGGATGATGAGGACCTGTCCTGGTAATACCCCCCCACTCCCCCACCCATCCTCACGGCTAATCCATCTGGTCTGAGGCCTGACACGCTCGCCTCTATTAAAGGTTTGCACGTTTGAACCACATCGTCTGGATTCATGGAACCAGGTCAGATTGTGTTTTTGAATGAAAAGCTGGACATGAGGTTTAGTGGTTCTGTTCTTTTGTCAAAAGAAGATTATGTGTTTCAAAGCTTCACCCTCATCATATTTACACCTTTGAATAAGAGACAACCTCAAAGATTAGCAGGAAATCACCACAATAAACATATAATAATATAATCATAATAATACTAATACTGTGACAGTGTGGATCTTCTTTTTTACATAAACTGAAGAAGAAACACAAAGTTCATTCTTCCCAAACAACTAATTTTTGATTTGAACTACTTGAGGTTAGGGTCTAGATCTGAACTATATTGTGATTTACGCAATACCAAACATGTGCATCCCACAAAATGACTCAGAAAACTGGCAAAATGACAGAAAAGTCAACAAAATTACAAAAATGTACTCCAAAAACACACAAAAATAACTGAAAAAGATACAAAACAACAACAATGACAGAAAACCCCCCACAAAATGACAAAAAAAGTCAACAAAATTACCCCCAAAACACAGAAACCACTTCTAATATGCACAAAATAACAGAAAAATATACAAAATGACAACAATTACACAAATTTACCCCAAAAACACACAAACTACCAAAAATATGCATAAAAATAACTGAAAAAGATACAAAAAGACAACCAAAATGTAACCCAAAAACACAAAATCAAAAGAAATATTTACAAAATGACTTAAAACTTAAAAAACAACAACAAAATACAAGAAATGACTCCAAAAACACACCTAACCCTTTGTTCTTTCCTGTATTAATGTTCAAATGTATCGTTTTTTTAAACGCTGACATTATTGTTCATAATGTTAATAATAGATGCCCATCTCTGGTAATTATAATTTATATATATATATATATATATGATTTGGTAAAAGTGTGTACAACATAAGTGAGAAAGATGGTATATAATGTTATACTAGACTAGTAAACGCAGCAATTTTCTACGAACCTCTTTCATTTTCAGGCGCAATTTCAGAAAAGTCCCGACAGTCAAAACCTAGAGACGAGAAGAAGAAACAGAAGAGTAATTATGAACTTTAAAACATCCACACTGTCAATGTCACACCTCTTAATACGTGTGACAAAAGCGTAGAAATTTGGACTCCTTCATAATATTCTGGAAGAAACACAAAAGTTTAATCTGATTGGTCGGCTATGATGTGATGTATTTGATTGTTGTCTGGTCATTTCATTTTTTGTAGCTTCACAATGTCCGTTGATCATTTTAAAACAAAAATATACAGTATCTATTTTCTTCATAACAGTTGGGTGTATTAATGTAACAAATTACTTTACTTCTTTTAAAACATACTTAAGTACAAGTAAAATTCCTGATTTAGAAATAGTACAAGTACCTGTAAAAACAACTCAATTACAGTATCGTGAGTACTTGTAATCCATTACTTTCACCTCTATTTTTAAAGTGGAACGTTACGTGCTCATATTTATATCACGTGACTTCAAATAAGGTTCACAATCAGTAATTCGGTGTCAAAATATGGGATCCTGACAAAAGGATCATGTTGTACATCTCTATCTCTACAACTTAAGGCCAGCGGATTTTCCTATAAGTGCTTTTGAGGTTTTTTTTCTGAACAATTCTTACATACATCCATTGTTTCCTGTTTGTGTGGCCTTCAGAGCACATCGCTGTGCCTGTGTCTCACACGAGGGCCTATAACTAAGGAATAAACTTCCTTTGTGGGAGGGGCTTTGGTTGGTTTGCCGACTGCTAGCGTGTCGAGCTTCACCATCTTCTCATCACCACAGCTTACAGAACCAACCACAGCGACTCGCAGTCAAAGGAAAAAAAAAATGGTTATAATCTGCAAGCTTGTGCTGGGTTTAAACACAACCTCACAATTCCACACCCGGGGGCTGTGAACAGTGCGTTTGAAGCATCTGCTCCAATCCCAACGATGCATTTAAACCGTAAAGCTCAAGAGATCTCAGGGCTTCCTTCACCGCTGCTCGTTTCTAGAAAGGATTTCGTCGTCAAATGTGGATGTTAAGTTTGATGGGACCTTTAAGCTTAAACTTGAGTTATTATACAACATGTTGAATTTTTTCCCTTTTACCTGCTGCAGCGTTAATCCTTTGGGCAGCAATCAGTTTTTCATTTTCTATGTTTGGTGCCGTTTTATTGCTTTTTTTGTGTGTGTGTTTGTGCAATCTCAGGGCTTCACTGGGAATTAGTTTTGTGATCGCATTGAAACGTTGCCAAACACCTCAAAGGTATTAAAAAAAATGTTTGTAGCTGTGTTTAAAAATGTAAATATTCCAAGTGTCCTTTGACAAGCTACAGGTTTAAATGCTATTAATGATCGTTTATGCAATATTTACGTAAAAAATGTGACATTTTCTACAGGATATGTTGTAGAAAGGTTTGAAGATTTAGACAATGTCTGGGAAAAGATAAAAACACACAAATCCAGGAAGAAAATATGATAAAAAAAAGAGGTAAATTTTTTTTTAAAAATATATACATATAAATAATGTAAAAATGAGTAAAACAAAAAAGAATAAAATAATATAAAGAAAAGATTAAGGAAAAAAATAATGTAAAAAAAAAGAAAAAGAAAATAGGATCAAAAGAATAAAGATCATAAAACATGTTAAAAAAATATAAATATAATATAAATGAAAATTAAATTGAAAAAATAAAATACAATAAACTTTTTAAGGCCTTGCTGCTTCCTGCTTCCTCACTTCCGGCGTTACTTCCTACCGTTCATGTCGGCCGCCTGTTCGCAGGAGAAGAATATTCCCGTGTGGAATTTCCTCAGGAGAAACTTCTCCTCTCCCGTCTCAAAGATGTACTGCACCAGGCGGCTGTCGTTGATGTTGGAGCTGTTGAAGCGGATACAGAACCACTGCTTGACCTTGGCCGGTGGCCCCGTGCAGAACGGCTTGGCCACTTTCCTGGTCCCCTCGCACCAGTAGCTGGTGGTCACCGCTGATAAGGCAAACGCAAATGCCACAAAGTTGAGGGTGAGCGCCAGGGAAGCCCGCCGCCCGTGCTCGAGCCTCATGGTTGAGGCCCGGCCGGAGGACGAGAGATGAAAAGGCAACTAATCCTGTCAGTGGATGTGCAGCCGCAGCTCTTCGCAGATGCAGCAGATGTATCAAATCTTCATAATCTCTTGGCGTTTGGGAATCCTTGGGTGAGAACAGGGAGCGTCTCTCCGTCGCTGATGTGCTGCCACCTCGGGGTTGGGACCGCGGAGCCGGACCTCAGAGAGTCCACAGAGACGATGCCAAGCCATGGCCATCTTTGTTCTGCCTCCTTTCTACTCGTCCTGTGTTTACCTTGGTGCTGCTTGACCAACCCATCGCTCCTCCCCTTCCACAAGTCATTACCAGTGATATCATCCATCACAGATCATAGTTCACATGAACACAAACACAAAAAAGAAGCAGAATTTCACTAGGGTGTGGTTTCCAATCCAAGAACAACCTCGTCACTTTACCCTGATCGTTCTGCAGATTTAAGAAGTGTGTTTTACGCTCTTCCCTCTGTGACATCATGTGCAGTCTCTGACGAAAATCCATCTGTGTGTGGGTGTGTGTGTGTGTGTGTGTGTGCAGAACCAATCTTTGCCTCTGATATGAGGAGGCAAACGGGAGAAGACGGAAGCGTCCTCAGGTCATTCATTCATTCCTCTTTATTCCCTGTAGCACAAACTGACAAGTCATTTCCTTACGTAAGGTCTTAAATCACTTTTGTTGATTTCATTCTCAAACTAGAGGTGCGTTCACACCTAACGCAACTTTTGCGACTATAGTTGCATAAATCGCTCGTGATGACTCGCTTAACTCATTTACTGCCAGCCATTTTCAAAACGGCTACCCAGCTCACTGGGTAAAAATGTTTCTAGCTTGTTTCTTTCTTTCGTAATCAGCAGTTGAATAGAGGCAAGTTTTACACAAATCACCAGTTTCAGAGCAAAAATCTGTAAAAAACAGCCTTTTTCTATAAAAAACCTGTTGGTGAATTTCAAGCCATTATTTTTTTTTTTTTTTGCTTTAGGGACACCTCAACATTGGTTTCCTTCTCTAAAACTACAAAAACAATCCTGAGATCGGGCTTTTGATTGATGATTTTGCTATCTGGGTCAGAGTTGAAAGGTTTTCTTACTGTATTTTGGCCTTCCTCCAAGTCTCTCCCTCCGTCAGACTGTACACACGCAACTTCCTCCTTGACCCAGACACGCTGACAATTTGACTCATTTTTTCAAATCCTTTTTCCTCATGATCATGACACTCTAAATAGTCCACAAAAGTCCAGTTAGGTCCAGACATAGTCTGGTCAAGTGTGCGCTGCTATGAGCTGCTGGGAACTGTAGCACCATTTTCAGACACGCAAACGCCTTTTCTTCTTCCTCTACCTCTGCTATCAGCGCTAATATCTCATCCAAAGAGTACTGTTGCCACCTGCTGGCTCAATAAAATATTGTCTACAAGTAAGATCTTTAAATGGAAGTTGCATAAGGCTTTACTGCACCCGTTCCCACTGAAAAACATAATTGAAATCTTCAGACGTCATTGGCAGTCATTGAGTTAACATAGTTGCACTTTTTCTTGCTTCATCGCTTCATCTACCCCAGTGACGTGACAACCGAGGGAGTGACATGTGGAGAAACTTATTGCCGATTGGATGTCGCGTCACAACGTCACTCAAAGATGCTTAAAAAGTTCAAAATTTTCCACTTTGACCTACTTTTAGCGACTCAGATCGCACGATTGAGTTGCTGGAATTAGACAATCTGAGTTACTTGAAGGGAGGTCACTTGACGTCATTTAAAGACCAAACAGCTTTCTAGGTTTCAGCTTGGCCCTGGACAGAACAGCAAGGAGCAGGTACGGAATACCCAGACATGTGTCACATGGTATCAGCCTCATGTAGGCTACTATACCTAAAGGAACTTCATTCTTACCGCCATTTATTGCGTAAGCCTCCAAAAACTCTGCCAAAGTGACTTCCCAACACATTTCTGGCTTTTTCACGAACTTAAAGGTTTGGCAAATCAATGGCATGTTTATTTTGTGACTTACATGGTCAATAAAACAAAAGTCATTGAGGGAGGAGCTACTGGGGCTATACCTTTCCAGCAGTGAAGCCCAGCCTTAAATCCTGTCCGTATTCACAACACAAACCCACAGGATAGAAATGAGTGTGTTCTACCTGTCTGTGTTCATAATGTAATGGCTGATCTGTGTATCTTCTTCCATACATCATCCACCATCGTCCTCTAATTCCTCCTGGATTGGATTTGAACTACATGAGCATCAGAGTAATAAAGAGATTACTGACAACATTAGCTTCCATGTAGAGGAATTACAAAGCGCTAGGCTAGCAGCACTCAGTGGGAGCATGAATCCGGGTGGACAATGAGTCTTTGCTAACGTTACTACACCTGCTGCAGTACACGCTGAGTGTGTGACAGATGTGCCTTTCCTCCCGAGAGGAGATCAGGATGCTCAATTTTTGATGAGTAAAACAATTATGTAAAGATTTCAGGGTAATCTGAGCAACGAGTGTCAGCAGTGACGCCATCATGCCACTCCTTTCTTTAATTGCCTTCATTTTCTGTGGGTTTGGCACCACAACAGCAGATGGTGTCGTAATCTGGCCTCAGACTATCATAGTGAGGTCCCATAATCCCATCTGAGAGTAAACAGACAGTCGACCACCAGCAGGAAGTAATCCATCACTATCCCAACAGAGCGCGCTCTAAACCAGGAAATCTCCTATCAGCTTCATTCATTCATTCATTATCGCTACTCCCTTTGTTTACTAAATCAGTCTGATTTCTAATAACTGCTGCTTACGCAAAGATATACCACCACCTGCAGGTGGAAACATGTATTACACACATTCTCAATCATGCAGAGACGTAACGGATTGTTGTTTAAGCTCATTTATTGTTTTCATTGATTCAGTCGTCAAATCCCTTTCAATCAAAAAAACCTTGCTTCTCGTGTCAAATATTGTTAGGCGTTTCATTTAGATTAATCAAGATTAGTTATTACAGTCTCTAATTAATTAGATTTCTTTTTTTAATTGAGTCCCACCACTAGTAATAATACTTGCACTTATTCAACTTTACAATATAAACCATCTTGCATTAATGCTGACTAAAGTTCCTGGCACTGATGTCGAGGTGACCTGTAAGCAACTTAGCATTAGCAAGCTACAGTACATTACCTGAAGATAACACCCTCAGCAGAGCAAAGGAGCAAACTTTGTCTCCAAGCAACCCAGGTGCATCAAAGACGTTGCTACTCAGTGCTCTTTCTTTCTGAACAAGTCAAACTCTTCCTTAACAATAACAGCTTTAAACGCATTACAAGGCGCCTTGTGTTGTGTTGTCTGTGGTAATAAATGAAAGCAAATTTAGGAGAAGATGAGGAAAATATAAGAACCTAAATAAAGAGGAAAAGCAGAGAAATCAGGTGAGACCTAATTTTAACACTGCACCGAAATCAACGACTTGGCGTCACATCCAGACAAATGGTTGTATTTTAAGGTATACATTTGTTCAAAATGTACTTTAAATTAAATAAAATTTAGTTTAACACACTGAAAGTCCATTTTCATATATAAAAAACACAAACATGATAAATACCAGAGTTGTTGGGTTGAGAAAACAAGAACAAAAGAGGAACACAGGACACGCCTGTGTCTAGGTTTCACTTTTTCAGAAACAAAAGTCTCTCTCTCACACACACGCACACGCACACACACACACACACACACACACACAAAATTAATTTTCACCGGAGTGTATGTTTCGCTTTTTCAGAAACAAAACTCACACACACCAAATCTCTGAAACAACCACTGGTAAAACAACAAAGAAACAACAAAATGAAACAACACTAGAAGGACAAACAACATGAGAAAACACAAAGGAACGAACTACAAGAGCAAACATAAGTAAAAGAACATAATGGAAGCAATGTCACAAGGAGAACAGAAAAACAAAAACTAATTTAAAAAAGAAAATGTGTAAAAGAACCCAATAAAAAACCATAAAACCAAAAAAAAAAAAAACAGGTTTGCCAAACCCAAGAGATGACACACAATGTCAAATAACCTTGAAACACACACACACACACACACACACACACACACACACACACACACACACACACACACACACACACACACACACACACACACACACACACACACACACACACACACACACACACACACAGGCCTTGATTGTTTAGTCTATTGCAGGGGTCTGCAACCTGTGGCTCTGGAGCCTCATGTGGCTCTTTGAGTCCTTTGCCATGGCTCCATATAGCTTTAAAAAAAATACTGAAATAAAGAGTTATTTTCTTACAGAGGCTATTAATGAATAATGACAAATAAAATCATGATATAACAATTTGTTAACTTAAAAATAAATCACGTTATGCACCTTCCTACTTCATCTCCTGCAACATCTACAGACCATCAACTTTCCTGCACCTGTGGTAAACCTTAAGTTTTAAATCCCTGGTAAGAAACTAAACCAACAAAAACACTATTCTGGAAGAAAACAGAGATTTTAATTGTGTGGGAACAGATTCTTTTAACTACCAATGTGCCGGTTAAATATGCATACTTTATGTGCGGCAAGAAATTAGCAATTAGCAAGTGTTGACCACATGATCATGCATTAATACATTAAATACATTAACATAAAAAATATTATCGATATAAATTGTGTTCATGTAAACTGAAATGCGTAAGAATTTGAAGATGCAAGACACGGTTTCGTTGTTATTTTTTTGTCAATTCATTTTATTTTATTTTAAACTGTTTTTAAGTTGCCATTTACTTGATCAAATCAAATTAAATCAAACATTATTCTAAATAATTTTAACTGTATAGATTTTAATACACTGTATTGTATACATTGAGGCAGTATTTTTCCGGCTCCAGGAGGACTTCATTCGGGGTGAGATGAGGTTAAATGGCTCCTTTGAGAGTAGAGGTTGCAGATCCCTGGTCTATTGTTTCCAGTTAACTCTCTGGTAAATACACACCCATGTTTTTCCATTCCCTTATATTCAGAACTGGTAAAGTTGGTGGTGATGGCACTTGGCCTATATTAAACTCCCTAAAATCATAACAAACATGTTATATGAGCATATGATTAATGGAGTTAACTATTATCTTTCACAATAATTCACAGCACAAAATCTGCACGCATCACACTTGCTAAAGCTAACCTTAGACCACCCGTCATATCGTGACATTTGACGTTCGATTTTGTGTGGGAATTGGCATTTCTGTCTCTCTGATCACCCATTTACAAAGACAAATTACATGTAAATACAGTATGTGAGATTTAGCCAAAACATGTTTGGGAAACTTGTAAAAAGTTATTTTTTGCAAAAGTATTAGAAATGGAAGAGAAAAAACTAAATGAAAACAAGAAAATAAGTATTAACTGTTTATAGCTGAGAATAGATTCACCTTACTTAAATGTGTTTCTACAATATGTTTTAAAAAAAAATATTCCACACGGTGAGACAAAAAATGAAAGTGAAAGTGTGCAGTGGAAATCCATATATGGCGTTTCCTGCTTTATCTGAACTCCTTTACCTGAGGCTGAAGCAGAGCTAACCTTCACTGCTGTTTGGACTTCAACTAAGGTACGTCTCACATCACACTAAAGATTCTAACAGCGACTGACACGTCAGCGCTTTAGAGAGAAAACTGTGTAAAGTTTCATAGCAGAGAAATAACTTCTTAGCAGGAAATCAGTAGTTCTGTTAAAATGAGGGGAGGTTGTGCCTATTTACTGTAAATCAACTGCTTTGTTCCTCACACCATAAAACTCATCAAAGTTTGTGTTTTTAGAAAGAAAAGTTTGACATTTTTGTTCCATAATTACCTAAAAAGAATTTTGGCACATATATGGACTTTTACATGTTAATTACAGACTGTACTGAAAGTTTTTTATTTTCTCCTTTAGCGACTTGACTGATAAAGTATCATGCATATCATGTAGAGTGTTACTTTGTGAACAAATTCTGGGACTTTTTAGACTCTGAAGTGACTTTTTCAAATGAAACATTTAAACTTCATGTGTTCATTATATCTTTGGTTGTTTTCCCTGCAGTAATACCAACATGTATAGTAGGAGGACACCAGTGTGGGCTGAGGATGACTTTGCACCACCAGCTGGGTCTTTTCGACTACAGGCAGATTCACCAATTGAAAGTGGGAAAACCTACATCATGTATCACGGCACCACGAGCATGGCCGCTCAGAGCATCCAACGTTCTGGTTTCAAACAATCAGAAGACGGGATGTTGGGACGTGGTGTTTACCTCAGCAGGGATCTAGAGAAAGCAAGCCGCTACCCCATCAAGCACCCTGAGGAAGATAGAAGGGTTATTAGGGCTCTCGTCAGTGTTGGAGAGGTGGCGAAAATCGATCGTCAGGGTCACCCACTTCAGAAGGTCTGGCATGACAAAGGTTACGACAGCGCCTGGGTGCCGGCCGACTGTGGGATGGTAAAAAGCGGCCTGGAGGAGACATGTGTCTATGATCCTAAACGGATCCAAGTCCTCAAGATCATTCAGCCACAGTGACCTGTTTGATGCTCTGAAATGAAGTCTTTAGCACTTGAAACAAAAGCTGTGTTTGTAACATGCAAATAAAGGTTTCCTTACTATGACTCTGAATCGCTTTCATGGAAAACCAATAAAGAGTTGGTTTCCAGTGACACACACACAAAAATGTTCTGCTAAAAGACATTAATATGAATATTAGTAAACGATAGTATCATAAACGTTGACCTCAATCGTGTGACTTTCCATTAAAAATCTGAAGTCAGGAATAAAGACGCAAAGGGACACTGGGATCAACACATTCAGCCAGCACTATGAAGCCATATTATATCAGTAAGTTTTAAAAGGTAACTAATGCACACAATTAAATAAATACATAACATGCATTAATATTCTTTCCTTAAACTAGTGCAAATATCACTATAATGAACATTAAGGCACCAACAAGGTCTGTTATAGGTTTAAATGGGCTTTGAATGGTAAGTAATGGCTTTACTTACAAAGGACAAAGAACCTGACGAGTTGACGAGAAGCAGTTGAAATTGGAAAAACCCAAAAATAGCCTCTTAATGTGCAAAAGAAACTTTATTTTTTAGCACGGCCAGGGATTAAACTTCACATACTATGATGCTATTGGACTGTGGGAACCAGAACAAAGAGGTCAGAACACATTACTCCAGTTTTAAAGTCTTTACACTGGCTCCCAGTCAGCCTCAGAATAGACTTTAAAGTTCTGCTGCTGGTGTATAAATCTGTGAATGGGTTTGGTCCAGAATACATCAGTGAGATGTTAGTCAGGTATGAACCCAGCAGGTCTCTCAGATCTATGGACACAGGTCAGATAGTGGAGCCCAGAGTTCTCAGTAAACATGGTGATGCTGTGTTTAGTTGTTATGCTGCAAAGAAGTGGAACAAACTGCAGCAGTGAACATTTTTAAATCAAACTTAAAGGCACTTTTTTTCTCTACTGCGTATGATTGAGAGGGAGATTTTTGGTCATGTTGATGATGTCATGTGTTTGTTGATGATTTTAAATCCCTTTTTTGTTTTGTTTTTGTTTGTTGCCGACTTTAATGTTCTTATTGATTTTAAGCTGTTGAATGTTTTCTGTTGCACTGTTTTATCATGTAAAGCACATTGAGTTGCCTTGTGTATGAAATGCGCTATACAAATAAATTTGCCTTGCCTTGCCTTACTTAAATGTGTTTCTACAATATGTTTTAAAAAAAAAATATTCCACACGGTGAGACAAAAAATGAAAGTGAAAGTGTGCAGTGGAAATCCATATATGGCGTTTCCTACTTTATCTGAACTCCTTTATCTGAGGCTGAAGCAGAGCTAACCTTCACTGCTGTTTGGACTTCAACTAAGGTACGTCTCACATCACACTAAAGATTCTAACAGCGACTGACACGTCAGCGCTTTAGAGAGAAAACTGTGTAAAGTTTCATAGCAGAGAAATAACTTCTTAGCAGGAAATCAGTAGTTCTGTTAAAATGAGGGGAGGTTGTGCCTATTTACTGTAAATCAACTGCTTTGTTCCTCACACCATAAAACTCATCAAAGTTTGTGTTTTTAGAAAGAAAAGTTTGACATTTTTGTTCCATAATTACCTAAAAGAATTTTGGCACATATATGGACTTTTACATGTTAATTACAGACTGTACTGAAAGTTTTTTATTTTCTCCTTTAGCGACTTGACTGATAAAGTATCATGCATATCATGTAGAGTGTTACTTTGTGAACAAATTCTGGGACTTTTTAGACTCTGAAGTGACTTTTTCAAATGAAACATTTAAACTTCATGTGTTCATTATATCTTTGGTTGTTTTCCCTGCAGTAATACCAACATGTGTAGTAGGAGGACACCAGTGTGGGCTGAGGATGACTTTGCACCACCAGCTGGGTCTTTTCGACTACAGGCAGATTCACCAATTGAAAGTGGGAAAACCTACATCATGTATCACGGCACCACGAGCATGGCCGCTCAGAGCATCCAACGTTCTGGTTTCAAACAATCAGAAGACGGGATGTTGGGACGTGGTGTTTACCTCAGCAGGGATCTAGAGAAAGCAAGCCGCTACCCCATCCATCACCCTGAGGAAGATAGAAGGGTAATTAGGGCCCTCGTCAGTGTTGGAAAGGTGGCGGAAATCTATTATCAGGGTCACCCACTTCAGAAGGTCTGGCATTACAACGGTTACAACAGCGCCTGGGTGCCGGCCAAATGTGGGATGGTAAAAAGTGGCCTGGAGGAGACATGTGTCTATGATCCTAAACGGATCCAAGTCCTCAAGATCATTCAGCCACAGTGACCTGTTTGATGCTCTGAAATGAAGTCTTTAGCACTTGAAACAAAAGCTGTGTTTGTAACATGCAAATAAAGGTTTCCTTACTATGACTCTGAGTCGCTTTCATGGAAAACCAATAAAGAGTTGGTTTCCAGTGACACACACACAAAAATGTTCTGCTAAAAGACATTAATATGAATATTAGTAAATGATAGCATCTTAAACGTTGACCTCAATCGTGTGACTTTCCATTAAAAATCTGAAGTCAGGAATAAAGACGCAAAGGGACACTGGGATCAACACATTCAGTCAGCACTATGAAGCCATATTATATCAGTAAGTTTTAAAAGGTAACTAATGCACACAATTAAATAAATACATAACATGCATTAATATTCTTTCCTTAAACTAGTGCAAATATCACTATAATGAACATTAAGGCACCAACAAGGTCTGTTATAGGTTTAAATGGGCTTTGAATGGTAAGTAATGGCTTTACTTACAAAGGACAAAGAACCTGACGAGTTGACGAGAAGCAGTTGAAATTGGAAAAACCCAAAAATAGCCTCTTAATGTGCAAAAGAAACTTTATTTTTTAGCACGGCCAGGGATTAAACTTCACATACTATGATGCTATTGGACTGTGGGAACCAGAACAAAGAGGTCAGAACACATTACTCCAGTTTTAAAGTCTTTACACTGGCTCCCAGTCAGCCTCAGAATAGACTTTAAAGTTCTGCTGCTGGTGTATAAATCTGTGAATGGGTTTGGTCCAGAATACATCAGTGAGATGTTAGTCAGGTATGAACCCAGCAGGTCTCTCAGATCTATGGACACAGGTCAGATAGTGGAGCCCAGAGTTCTCAGTAAACATGGTGATGCTGTGTTTAGTTGTTATGCTGCAAAGAAGTGGAACAAACTGCAGCAGTGAACATTTTTAAATCAAACTTAAAGGCACTTTTTTTCTCTACTGCGTATGATTGAGAGGGAGATTTTTGGTCATGTTGATGATGTCATGTGTTTGTTGATGATTTTAAATCCCTTTTTTGTTTTGTTTTTGTTTGTTGCCGACTTTAATGTTCTTATTGATTTTAAGCTGTTGAATGTTTTCTGTTGCACTGTTTTATCATGTAAAGCACATTGAGTTGCCTTGTGTATGAAATGCGCTATACAAATAAATTTGCCTTGCCTTGCCTTACTTAAATGTGTTTCTACAATATGTTTTAAAAAAAAATATTCCACACGGTGAGACAAAAAATGAAAGTGAAAGTGTGCAGTGGAAATCCATATATGGCGTTTCCTACTTTATCTGAACTCCTTTATCTGAGGCTGAAGCAGAGCTAACCTTCACTGCTGTTTGGACTTCAACTAAGGTACGTCTCACATCACACTAAAGATTCTAACAGCGACTGACACGTCAGCGCTTTAGAGAGAAAACTGTGTAAAGTTTCATAGCAGAGAAATAACTTCTTAGCAGGAAATCAGTAGTTCTGTTAAAATGAGGGGAGGTTGTGCCTATTTACTGTAAATCAACTGCTTTGTTCCTCACACCATAAAACTCATCAAAGTTTGTGTTTTTAGAAAGAAAAGTTTGACATTTTTGTTCCATAATTACCTAAAAAGAATTTTGGCACATATATGGACTTTTACATGTTAATTACAGACTGTACTGAAAGTTTTTTATTTTCTCCTTTAGCGACTTGACTGATAAAGTATCATGCATATCATGTAGAGTGTTACTTTGTGAACAAATTCTGGGACTTTTTAGACTCTGAAGTGACTTTTTCAAATGAAACATTTAAACTTCATGTGTTCATTATATCTTTGGTTGTTTTCCCTGCAGTAATACCAACATGTGTAGTAGGAGGACACCAGTGTGGGCTGAGGATGACTTTGCACCACCAGCTGGGTCTTTTCGACTACAGGCAGATTCACCAATTGAAAGTGGGAAAACCTACATCATGTATCACGGCACCACGAGCATGGCCGCTCAGAGCATCCAACGTTCTGGTTTCAAACAATCAGAAGACGGGATGTTGGGACGTGGTGTTTACCTCAGCAGGGATCTAGAGAAAGCAAGCCGCTACCCCATCCATCACCCTGAGGAAGATAGAAGGGTAATTAGGGCCCTCGTCAGTGTTGGAAAGGTGGCGGAAATCTATTATCAGGGTCACCCACTTCAGAAGGTCTGGCATTACAACGGTTACAACAGCGCCTGGGTGCCGGCCAAATGTGGGATGGTAAAAAGTGGCCTGGAGGAGACATGTGTCTATGATCCTAAACGGATCCAAGTCCTCAAGATCATTCAGCCACAGTGACCTGTTTGATGCTCTGAAATGAAGTCTTTAGCACTTGAAACAAAAGCTGTGTTTGTAACATGCAAATAAAGGTTTCCTTACTATGACTCTGAGTCGCTTTCATGGAAAACCAATAAAGAGTTGGTTTCCAGTGACACACACACAAAAATGTTCTGCTAAAAGACATTAATATGAATATTAGTAAATGATAGCATCTTAAACGTTGACCTCAATCGTGTGACTTTCCATTAAAAATCTGAAGTCAGGAATAAAGACGCAAAGGGACACTGGGATCAACACATTCAGTCAGCACTATGAAGCCATATTATATCAGTAAGTTTTAAAAGGTAACTAATGCATACAATTAAATAAATACATAACATGCATTAATATTCTTTCCTTAAACTAGTGCAAATATCACTATAATGAACATTAAGGCACCAACAAGGTCTGTTATAGGTTTAAATGGGCTTTGAATGGTAAGTAATGGCTTTACTTACAACGGACAAAGAACCTGACGAGTTGACGAGATTGGAAATTGAAATTGGAAAATTTCTGAGCCTGAAATAAATAACTTAATAAAAGTTAACCTTACTCTTGTGTTAGCTTTCTGTTAGCATCTCTTATGATAACGGGTCCTAAATCAGATCTAAAATACACAAAAAAACAAATATCCACCATCTAATTTGTTTCTCATCTCTTGGTTACCTTGTCTGGCTTCCTAATCAATAAAAATATAGGTTTTAGTATTTTTGGTGTGGGTATCTAAGCCTTTTTTGTGTCAGTATAGCCCTAGATTTATATATATTTTAATGATACAATGTGGGAATGCTTGATATGAAACTTTTAAAAATTATTGTTAACTACTTATGTGTAGTACTGTACATAGAACTGTAACATGGTACTCGAGTTTTGCCTTAAATTATGATTTCATGGCAATTACAATTACAAAATTAATTTTCTGAACTAAATTACAATTATGATTACAACAGAAACAGATTTTGAAAAAATCATGCGATAAATATTACGCGACTACAAATAATTGACCCCAACCCTGAACATCACAATAAAAAAATAATCACTATGTTAAACGGCTGATCTGTGTATCCTCTTCCATACATCGTCCACCTTTGTCCTTTAATTCCTCCTGGATTGGATTTGAACAACGTGAGCATCAGAGTAATAAAGAGATTACTGCCAACATTAGCTTCCATGTAGAGGAAATACAAAGCGCTAGGCTAGCTGCACTCAATGGGAGCATTAATCCGGGTGGACAGTCATTGCTAACGCTACTACACCTGCTGCAGTGTGTGACAGATGTGCCTTTCATCCAGAGAGGAGATCTAGGATGCTCAATTTTTGGTGACCAAAACAATTATGTAAAGGTTTCAGGGCAATCTGAGGTCTGGTACTGGGAGAACTGAGGAGAACGTGTATTTAAAAGTAAATCCAACCAATGAATGAAGCTAAAGCTAAAGCCAAACAGAATAAATCAATAAAACTTCTTAAAGTCATTTCAAAGTGTAGTCTGAGGCCCCCTGGTGGTCGCTAATGGTACTAAAGGGAGGAGACTTTTGTATTAAGTACATAAAAAGCTTTCAGTGTTCACCTTTGTAAAAAATCTGACTTCTTTGTTTATCAGATTTATGTTTCGTGGTAAATGGGACTCACTGAGTAACTTTTAGCTGCTGGACTGAGATTGTGTTGTGAATGATTTGAAAAAGTTCAGTTTTGGAGAGTCATGGTGTCACACCCTAATCAGCAAATTAACTCAAAACTCAAGGTTTCCTGAGCCTTCAAATGGTCTCAGTCTGGGTCAGTAGGCTCCACAATCATGGGGAAGACTGCTGACTTGACAGATGTCCAGACAACAGTCACTGACACACTCCACAAGGAGGGTAAGCCACAAAAGATCATTGCTAAAGAATCTGTTTGTTCACAGAGTGCTGTGTCCAAGCATATTCATAGAAAGTTGAGTGGAAGGAAAAAGTGTGGTAGGAAAAGGAATGACCACAGCCTTGAGAGGATTGTCAAGCAAAATGCATTCAAGGATTTGGGGGAGCTTCACAAGGAGTGGACTGAGGCTGGAGTCAGCACATCAAGAGCCACTACGTACAGACGAATCCTAGACATGGGATACAAATGTTGCATTCCTTGTGTCAAGCCACTCCTGATTTGAACGAGAGACAACGTCAGAAGCGTCTTATCTGGGCTGTGGAGAAAAAGAACTGGACTGTTGCTCAGTGGTCCAAAGTTCTTTGCATATCATTTGGAAATCAAGGTCCCTCCAGATTCCTCAAGAGTCTGGAGGAAGAGTGGAGAGGCTCAGAATCCACGATGCTTGAAGTCCAATGTGAAGTTTCCGCAGTCTGTGATGATTTGAGCTGCCATGTCATCTGCTGGTGTCGGTCCACGGTGTTTTCTGAAGTCCACAGTCAACGCAGCATCTACCAGGACCTTCAGAGCACTTCATGTTTCCTCCTGCTGACAAGCTTTATTGAGATGCTGATTTCATTTTCTAGGAGGACTTGACACCTGAAACAAACCAAAGCTCCCTATTGTGGATAATTAAAGGCATATCTTATCTAATCTTATATGACACAGGAAATAATGCAATAACTTGTGTCAGGCTCCAAAATCCCAAAAGCCAAAAACATTGAAAATAAAGGGACCAACCGAAACCTGGAGAGCAAACTGAAGAAACGACTGACTGCTTGAGCTGAAAGGGCAAACAATACAAGAACTGACAAAAAACAATAACTACAAGCCAAGAAAATAATTGCAACTTAAGCAAAACCAGACTGGCTGACTCAAAATAAAAACCAAAGACATTCCATATACAAGAGTAGAGCGTGCAATTTTCCCTTTCAAAATTCTCCAATTCAGGTTCAGTTTACTCATTTCCATTGTGTTTCCTGTATTAATGCTCAGATTAGTCATTAATCTCAATGGTGACTTTGAATCTGGATAATGTGGACCTCAGATCAGATAGAAGTTGCTCTTCTCTGTTCTTAAGTCTGTCAGTGTATTTTCACGTTATTAAATCCCTTAAAAAAACCCATCTAACACAACTACACTTAGGATTAATCCTCTGCTTATCCTCCCACTGTTTGCCCATGTCTTCAACAAGGTGTGATGGTGTGACACATTTTATCCGCATTATCTTGAAGGCAGCTGTCTGGATTTACGCTGTGACGACTGTAATCCCCTCTTGGAGCCGCTCTGCAGTTTGGTTAGACATCCAGAGCTTCACAGAAGTTGAACTTCCAACCACGAGTGGGATGGGAAACACCAAGAGCAGTGCGCTGTCCAAGGAACTCCTGGAGGACCTGAAGTCCAACACCAAGTACAGCGAAGTCGAGCTGTGCACTTGGTACCAGTCCTTCCTCAAAGAATGCCCCGGAGGGAAGATAAGCAAGGAGCAGTTTGAAAACATCTACGCAAGCTTCTTCCCCGACGCCAACCCCACGGCGTACGCACGCCACGTTTTTCGGAGCTTCGACTCCAACGCAGACGGTACTTTGGACTTTAAGGAGTACATCGTAGCACTGCATCTGACGTCGGGAGGGAAAACGCTGCAGAAGCTAGAATGGGCCTTTGGTCTGTACGACGTGGATGGAAATGGAACCATCAGCAAAAACGAAGTCCTAGAGATCGTTCGGGTAATTTAACCTTCCTTACATCATGTGGGCATAGTCAGCAATGACTCGACATAATGTGTACTTACCTCCCATTTCTGCCACTTCTCCATCAAATTTCAACGCAATTCCTACAAATGTTTTTAGTACTTATAAACCCTTTCCATCACTTTTCCCACCTAATGTCGCATATTTTAACCTGATATTGTCACTTTTAACCTTTTTGCGCCATATTTCTCGATTATTTTTGCTATTTTAACAACATTCACAATTTGTCATGCCCGACATTTGCCAGTTTAAACTAATTGTTCCTACTTAATCAATTACATTAGCCCAACCCCACCTCCCCCAATTTCTGTCACTTTTAAGCCAATATTGACACTTTGAACCCTTTACTACTCTTTACTCTCCGTTTTTGGCCACTCAAATTTGCAACTTTTAACTAATTTCTATGATTTTAAAAATCCCATTTAACCACCTTTTCCACCATTTTTGGTCACTTTTAACCCATTTTAATTATGATTAAAACAAGGTTTTACATCTATGGTGTAAATAATAATTCTTCTTCTATTTGTTTTTGAATAAAGGCAGACATGTAGCGCAAGCAATAACATACACAGAGAGTTAATACACAGATTAACTCTCGCTCTAGGTGAGATGTAACTGAATATGTTTCCAGACATTTTTTTTTCATTTCCATTGTGGCATTAACTTATCTTTTTCTATACGTACACACACAAAAGCAAAAACAAATAAAACATTAGCAATAATGGAGAAAAAAAGTCATCTTTATATCCAGGCAACTCTTGTTACCAATTTCTTTTTTTTTCTTCTTTTTCTTACAAACATGAAATGAAAAAAAACCTCAAAAACACTGATTATTATCTTAGTCTGTGAATGTTATGATTCGATTATTGCATTTTAAAGGATGAAATGTCTTCTTTTCAAATGATTTAATCTGGATTTTCCCTTTCTATAATTAAGGTTTCTGCATTTAAAACCTTTGGTAATATGTTTACATGAACTAATAACGTAACGTGCCTTTAATGTATAAAACAAATCTGACTAAATCACAGTAAATATTTTCACTTACTTCCCTGCAGGCCATATTCAACATGATTCCTGTTGACGACCAGAAGAATCTTCAAGAAGATGAAAACACTCCAGAGAAAAGGGCGGAGAAAATCTGGGAGTTTTTTGGAAAGAAGGAAAATGGTGACATATCAACACATCTTGGTTAACGCAGGCACGCGTTGATGTTAACGTTATCCTTGTTTTTCTTTACCAGACAAAATCTTAGAGGGGGAATTTATTCAAGGCGTAATGGACAACAAGGACATCCTCCGTTTGATACAATACGATGAACCTCAGAAGATTAAAGACAAGCTGAAAGAGAAGAAACAGTAGAAGAAACAGGACTGGAACATGTTTCCTACAATGGTTGATAAATGTAACTATTATCTTGGTGTTATTGTCTTTATAAAACATATGACCACATTTCTAAACTTGTATTTTTGTCCTTGAACAAATACCTTCACATCAACAAATAAAAAACTAAAAAGTTTTAAGAGTGCTGCAGATTAAAGATAGATAACTTAGCTATTTTGTTAAACTTTTTTTTTAATTTAAACTGGTTTGTATCTTTGCATTAAATAGAACCTACTTCTGATATTACAATCCTGCACTGTAAGAGAGCTTCAATTGTTAATTGTCTCAAACAAACTTTGTACTATAGTATACTCAAACATAAAAAACACAACACAGCTAAAAAGCTAAATGTTAGCTAGGCTAGCTATTAGCTAAAAGGGTACATTAAGTCAAATCCTTTATTTTCACCTTTTATACAACAATTTAACTTAACATAGTTTTCAATTACTTTCTTTTATTAAAAAAACAAAAAAATCTAATTAACGCTGTATGAAAGCATCCATTCTGATGGAAAGGAGTTTGATTTAGCATGGTTTCAGAAACATGCTAACATTAACATATTGTTGAGACTTCTTTTTTTTTCAAGATATAAAATAGCTGGCAAGTAACATGCTAGTAAAAAAAGCATTGATGTACACTGTATAAGAGCAGCTTTAAAACAGGAGGACCCTCATATTTAAGGAGTGTGTTTGTTGTAGATAAGCTAATAGGTGCTACTAGCAAAGCTGTAGATCTCCCGCTTACATACAAACATATATAATGGAGTGAAAAGAGGACAAAATATGTTTAAAAGAGTCATCCAACATTCCCTTTGTACTAATATACAATATATTTTCTGCCGAGAAAAAGGCGTAATGGTGCTAATATGCTAACCTCACTGGGTCTCCGACGATGACATAGCACTAGCTGCTACTTGCTGGTTACAGTCATTGCAGTTCTGGACACTTTTAGTTGAGCTATTAGCTTTAGCTAAGTTCAGCTAATAGGTTCCACTTTAGCTTCTTTAACTCAATAATAGAGAATAATATTATAATTTATATTGCCAGTAGTTTTCCAAAGGGATTGCTAGCCGTAGCATGATGTAGCTTTAAATTAGCTGAGAATTCATAAAAATCCACCTGAAGCTTATTTTCAGTTAATGAACTAATAAGTAATAAGAAACGTTCAAAGCTAACTGTGGAAGAAAACATACAAAAAATTAATTTTGCAACCCAGCTTGAGTGAAACATGACACAGGTAGTTTACATTTAAAGTTAATTAAATGTAAAAAAGTTTTGAAATGTCATTGCATCATTTTAGCTCGTTTATCTGGAAGTTTTGCTGTGTGGTGACGCTAGCTGATAGCACTCCAGAGCATTCCTTCATGTTTAAGGCTCATTCATTAGATTGATAGCAGAGAAAGTGAAGACAAGAGCTTCTTATGAAGAGGATTAGGCTCAAGGTAACAGCAGTAGGCCTACATCCAATCCTAATACAGGCTGAAGGTCAGATGAGATACACAACGGTTCATTAAACAAACCAGGATAATCACAACAGGCTTTGGCTCCAGAACAGTTCAACTTAAAGTCAATCACATTCACATTTGTCTCGAATGAATAACAACAAAAGGGAGCATTTTATTACGGGAAAATCTTTTGATCTATGCACAGATTTTGTCCGTTGCGAGATCATTTAACATTAATATTTCTGAAACTGAATTCCTGGAAAACTAAAATCATTCAAAAACAAATTGTATGTATGGTATGTTAAGATGTTGTACTAACGGTTAAACATTAAGTAAAAATATATGAATTTCCTCTAATAGAAAAAGAATAAACATTTAATTCTAAGGACTAAAATAAGAATAAATGTAATTTTCCACAGATGACTCGAATCTGAAGACAATCAACAGACAAGTAAAGTTCTTGGTTCTGTTATAAATGCTGATGTGTATTTTTGTTTACCTTTGTTTTATTTTATGATCTTAGTTGTAATTTCCTTAAGTTTTGTAAGATCTTTGATGGTTGGTGTGTTTGATGTAAGTATATTAATACATTTTGTTATGAGGTCGTCACATTTTCCTCACCTTCTCCAAAAGGTCGTCTCGTCTTCGTCAGAGGTAGTCTCTCCTCCTCATCCTTGCCAGCGGTCCACTTCTCCTCTGGAACCACCACAGTCTGCCTGTTGTTTTATGTGAATTGTGTTTAAATGAATATTTGTATTTTTTTAGAACAAGAGACTGGAACAACATTCAATGCCATACATTTTAATCTCGTGTCTGCTTTGGTTTAAAGGCCACCTTTTTATCTAAAGAATTTGGACGATATGAACAGGTCTTTATGAACGAGCGAGATTCCTTTCCTCTTAAAATAAGGCCAAATGTGGTCAGGAAACAGAATAAGCAGATACCAAGAAGTTTGGTGTTTTTGTGTCTTCCAGAGTTACGGGAAACTTACCATCTCCCATCTCAAGATGTTTTCTCATCCCTTTGAACGTGTTTTAAAAAGAGGTGTAGTTGCATAACAAGACATTTAATTTTCAGAGGAGATTTATTTTGGACACTGCATTCCTCAGTACACCATCTGGACAGAAGTCACCAACCATCGAACGCCCTCAAAACATCTGGAACATGGGATTCAATCAATGCACGTTAATGAAACAAAGTCAACTCAACCGTTACGTCATCGCCAAATCTCATCGAGAACATTTAGTGGGAACGAAATACACAAAGTGCACAACATCGACACACACACACACACACACACACAGGTAAAACCTTTACAACACAAAGGCTTTGCATGAAGTGGTCTGAATGTGCTGCAGCTTCTCTAAAGAGTCTCAGACCTGCTCTTCGTGCTTTTTTGTGCCACTGACATTCTGATGTGCTTTAGGTCAAAAACGAATCTCTTCTGTCAACCCAGAACAGACAGACCACGAGGAAACGTAAGGACAGACGGACACACACACGTAAACACAGACACGAACTGTACATGCAGTCACTGGTAGAATGCGTGCGATCATCTGGCTTTAGCTCCGTTAGATCGATCAAACCTAAAGTAAAAGACAAAAATCATCTTCTTTCCGACTCGTCTGTCAGTCGCTTCTTTGCTTTCTGCTGCATGCCGACCCATCACCTTAAAAACATTTACCAAAGAACCAAACAAACAGTGCAAAACACTTCCTGAATACTCATTAAAACGTATCAACAGCTAAATACACCAAGCCTGTCTATACAAATGTACACAGCTGCAGAGAAGAAGATATCAAGGACATTCCAGGTATTTCACCGTTAGGCACTAAAAGGTGTTTCAGTGTAACTTGGACCACCTTTTTCCTCCGGACTGATCCAAACATCCACCCTGGCTTCAATCTAATCGAGTACATTTAACGAGAGCTTCTGAATGCGTGTGAGGTTACTGTATTATTACGCTGTACACAGGCTTTTTTTTTCTCAATATAAAGCATTTCAACTGAATACAAGATACATAATACCTTGTTTAAATACCAAAACAACCATCATGGTTTTACACAGTAGAAGCGACATATTGAAAACATGCATTTCCACTAAAATGAACCGGCAAAATATGAAAATATATCATTGTGGTTCTAAGATCTCCATAAGCTTCAGTATCTAAAATAAAGGTCATTAATTGTCAGACGTTCCTTTCTGGTTTGGTTTGGTCCAACTGGAAAAGCAACAATTCAAAACAACTCGACAACAGCGGAATATGTCGGATGGCATTCAGGAGGCGGATGTTGTTTGGAACAGGGTTAAAAATCTAGAAGGAACATGCTGCTTCTCATCTCTGCTTCCTGTTGAGTTTTGGATAATTCCACCTCCCCGTGACCAGACCTGTGGAGTCTGAACATGCACTGATCTGCGTTCTGGGACCCGGATGGCGTGCTGAAGTCGTGAAGACAGGACGGGTCGGTCCTCAGCTCTAAATATCCATATCCACAGGCCGCACCTCGCCCGTTTTGTTCTCCTTCACCCACAGCTCACGGTCTTTGGCTGGATCCACGTTCTGCAGCAGCTGGTCGACCGGCTCCACCGTCTGCAAATACACCAGAGCAGATCCAAGCACGTCTACTCATTATCTGACTAGTTATTTATCAAAACATTTGTATAGTTTTTGATTCAACAGAAACTACGGCTGTGTTCAAAATGTCACACCCCGTAATATGCACTACAAACTCAATTAGTATATACTGTCTACTATATACTATAATGGTTAGGAAATTAGGATGAGGACCATCCTCACTGAAGTATACTTCTGTTACGGTGAAATTTGTGGTTACCTCGTCTTTGGTTTGTAAACACCCTCTGCGTTGGCAAATGATGAAGATCAGACAGAATAGTTGATGAATTAATAAAAAATGATTTCATTGTAAACTAAATAAAAAAGGTACAAAGTGGATGGTCAAAAAAAGCACCCGCTGCCAGAGGTGAAAAACCCAGAGTGAGTAACATCTTCACACATTTCTACCCCCTGTACCTCCTCCCCCCATCCAGATAAGAGAGGAGAAGGAAAGGTGGAAGAAAGGTCAGTTTGCCCTGAGTTGGCGTCTGCCAGTGTCTGGTATGATAGCCAGATTTGTGTAGGAATGTGTGTGTGTGTGTGTGTGTGTTTGTGTGTGTGAATGAATGTATATGGGGTGTGTGTTTGTGTGTGTGCGTTTGGTCATCAGATAAACTGTTTTATGAGAAGACGGGTAACTGACTGAAAAGACAAAAAGAGGATGAGACAGCAGAAGTGAAGTTACAACTTAAGGCCTTAAGAGAATAAGATCTGAGTAAATATATGAGTAAATATAACTAACCAATTTTACCCTACCACTTCCAAGTTTCCCAAGATGCCTTTGGAACCAAACAAAAACCTGAATCGCACTGAGGATAAATATCTCTGTTGATTCTCTTCCTTTAAAAATTCTGAAAATATTTCAAGCGAGAAAGTGACCAAGTTGATTATCAACATGTGCTCATTTGATCCATAAAACTTGCATAAACACATTTCATGCCAACATCTCAGAGGTTTCAGAGACCCTCCATTGTGCTACTGACAAAACTTCCGGTTAACATCAAAACAAGAGCCTTATTTACAAAAGCCTTAAAAAAGTCATGGAAGACAAGAAGAGTTGCTCTTGTTTTGAAAAGAGGATGTTTGACTTTTAGCTTGAAGTCAGTCCCAGGACCATTTTACGTTCTATTCGCAATGCATCATGGGACGATTGAGTAGTGCCCACCGTGCGTACTGCAAAAATGTCCCCATATAGAATACATCCGGGTATTTCTCGAGTACTCAATCTTTTCATACTATCTAATGTGAATGCACTACATACTCATATTGACTTAGTATGAGTAGTAGGTGAGTATACAATTTCAAACACTGCCTATAACTGAATATTTTGAACTTCTTTGATTTATATTCAAAAATCTTTTTGAGAAGGAGTTCCTGGTTCGGTCTGACAAGTTGCTAAAAGCTGTAGTCTATAGCATTGAAATGGCCAAGTTGGCAAGACTGCCACATGCCTTGGTTAGCTTAGCATGTAGCGGTGCTGGCTAAGCAGGGTCGATGGGTAAAGAAACAGGGCTATATTATTGCAATAAAGTGTGCAAGAAAAATGCCATTATTGGCTGACAAATCACGAAGACTGAAGACCACAAAGTGATGATACGGGACATACGGGAGAATTTCCTGCCTCTTCTCCTCCTAAACCCATCCACGATGGAAGTTGATGAGAAACACTCACACTCTGATTGAACATGTCGGTTTCGTGCCTCAGGGTGGTGTACTGACGGAGATGCTGCTGAATCCACTCAATCCGCTCCACCTCCAGCTTCTCCAGCTCCTACAGTAGAAAGAAAGAAGACCTGCTGAGTCACAGACTGTGAGGTGACCCAGGTGAGGAATGAGCAGACTGCCTCACCATGCTGGTGGTCACCATCTCCTCAAACCACTTGCACTGGGTTTGGTTGTAGAGATCAACACAGCGCATCAGGTCATCTCCTGCAGAGTCAAACGATAGATCGTTACAGGCAGGTGAGAAAGCAGTGCTGCAGAATCAACTGTGGCCAGCAGGGGGCAGTAATGGAGCAGTTTTACATCACACAGAAGAGAGTTAGAATGGTTTAGAAATGATAGCCTGGAATCCATCCTAATCTCCTCGTGTTACTCAAAGTTTAATACAGACGATTAGTCTGGAAGCGCCAGATGTGTAAATAGTTCTGATATATTCTACTCAAGTAGAAGTACTGTTACATGATTGGAATTGTACTGAAGTACAAGTAAGTCATACATAAAATATTCAAGTACTAGTAAAAATTAACTCAATTAAATAGTACTCACCTCGGACGTTTATTTTTGGTAATAAATATTGTCACGGTTCCCTTGCATACAGTAAATATCTCATGTATAAACTTAAAAATGAAGAAATCAAATCTTGCACAATTGTAACTTCATTTATTTTCACAAAGGCATCTGTATAAAAGATTTGTCAAAACATACAGTTGTTTTTTTTAGTAAAATAACACCAATGAATCTATAAAAATAATTTTAAAAAAATTAAAGCTACATTTATGAACTCTAAAACTGAGAAAATGCTGTTTTGGCGCCGTGCATTACATTTAATCGGCTATGATGTGATGTATTTGATTGTTGTCTGGTCATTTCATTTTTTGTAGCTTCACAATGTCTGTTGATCATTTTAAAACAAAAACTAATAATTTACACAGCAATGTTTGGGTGTAGAAATGTAACAAATGACTCATAAAACACACTTAAGTACAAGTCAAATTATGACATCAGGTTAAATACAGATGTAGGCAATGTCACAGTTTTAGTTCTACTGGACCTTAGCGCTGCATTTGACACAGTGGACCATGGGATCTTACTCGGGAGGTTAGAAACCTGGGTGGGAATCTCTGGAAAGGCTCTCGAGTGGTTCAGATCCTACCTTGAGGACCAAACTTACTATGTCACGATGGGAAACTGTCTCAGACCAAATAGCATTGACCTGTGGGGTTCCGCAGGGGTCGATTCTGGGGCCCCTCTTGTTCAAATAATACATGCTTCCATTAGGTAAATTTATATGCAGCGACAATGTGTCCTCTCACAATTACACAGACGATCCTCAGATCTACGAGTCACTGATGGCGGGTGAACATGTGCCTGTAGATACTGTGTCATTGTATCAAACAGATTAGTGTGTGGATGCAAAACAGAGATTGTTGTCTTTGGCCCACAAAGACAAAGAGAGATCACCATTGGTCATCTTGAGGCTCTTTCACTTGAACCAAAAATCAAGTTAGAAACAACAGTTATAAAACGTTGCCCAAATAAAAAAATACAGTGTCTAAACCAAACTTGGAGAGACTAATTCATGCATTTGTCTCTAGCCGGCTAGACTATTGTAACACCTTCTCACTGGCCATTCCAAAGGAGCTGTTTGACAGCTGCAGTACATCCAAAATGCTGCGGCTCGAGTCCTGAATAGAACCAGGAAGTACGATTACATTAGCCCTGTGCTCCAGTCTCTGCACTGGCTTCCTGTCGGTCAGAGAATAGACTTTGAAATAGCTCTGTTTCTGTACACATCTCTTCATGGTCGGGCACCAAAGTATATATATATATACACCTCGGACCTTGCGAACCTCAGGGAGGGGGTCTTCTGGTGGTTCCTAGAGCCACGACTAAACACGGTGAGGCTGCGTTTCAGTTTCATGTAGCAAAGGTGTGGAACAACCTCCGTGAGGACGTGAGACAGGCCTCAACTCTGACTATGTTTAAGTCCATGCTTATTTACTGTTGCCTATGGCAACTCATTTTAATTAATTTTATGGTATTTCTGTTGTGTTTGGTGTTGCTATGAGGCACATTGAGTTGTCTTGTACATTTACAAATAAACTTGCCTCGCCTAAAATTACTGATTTAGAAATTACCCATAAAAAGCAACTCAATTACAGTAACATGAGTACTTACTTACCGTTACTTTCCCCTCAAACAATCGCAGAGGAACCAATCAAACAAAATAGCGGTTGTGATGACAATAGCACAACAAGTATAGATCTTTTTTCCTAAACGGAGCTGTCAGTGGAAAATGTCGTGTAGTACGGTACAGATTTATAATTTTAAAGCCTCTTCTTGTCGTGGTTTCAACGATATATTCAGGTCTTATAAAACAGAGCAGAGCACCAGCAGCTCTGAACATCTTCTGCTATGTTTGTTTTGACACTGTTTGGCACAGGAGATATGACGTTATTTCTGCACAGCTCGGACTGGCTCGGTTTCTTTCATACAAGTATTTTGTAATAACATTTCAAGGTTAAATGTATGTATTTTCCACATTCCTGTGGTTTACCTGATGCCTGTTATTTAGCATGAGACCCTGACATATTGATTTTCATTAAAAACCATCAGATTTTTATCATAACCCTTCCCTGTGTGACCTCTGACCTGCTTGTGTGGATTTCCTGCGTGCCTTCTTGATGTCCTCCTCAGTTTTGTTGCTCAGTTTGATCTCCAGCTGCTGCGTTTTCACCTCCAGGTCCTTCTGTCGGTCGGCCAGGGCTTTACGGGCCTGTGGCACAGAGACAGTGAGGAGACATCTTCATCATCCTCATCATCTCCACCTTCTGTTGTGTCTCCATGAACGACCTCCAGAAACACTTTACATGTGTCCCCTCGTCCTTCTCTTGCATCTTCTGAACCATTAAAATAAACGCATCTTCATGAGTTTTCAGGGTATTTTATTTTGGAAAATCCTCCTGCTTTTGATCGCGTCTAAGTGGTATTCGAACCTGTGACCAGAGTTGGGGTCAATTACATTTTTCAATTACAGCTATCCATGTTCAATTACAGTGATTACGGTGACCTGCATTTTATCCGATTACAACTAAAATTACAACTATAATTTTTCCCCTAAATTGCAATTACATTTTCAATTACTAAAGTCCAATTACAATTAATTACAATTACTAAACCTTTAATAAATAAGCCCATAAAACGTAACCTTCCTCTTGTGCTAGCTTTCTGTTAGCATCTCTTATGAGAACTGGTCAGTTTTGTCCCATGTCTTAAATCCGCTGCTGTAAAATACACTAAAACATATAATCTATCATCTAATTTGTTCCCTAATCAATGAAAATATTGGTATTTATATTTTTGGTGAGGCCGTCTGAGCCTTTTTTCTGTCAATATAACCCTAGATATATATTTTTTTAATGGTATGGTATCCAGAAACTGACAGGTAGTGGGAAAAGTTAATATGAAACATATTTTAATAATTGTTAACTAAATATGTGAAGAACATAGAACTGTAACATGGTTCCCTCGGTTTGCGTTTAATTAAATTGTGAATTACAGTTTTCATATAATTTCTATGATAATTACAATGATTATGTCAATTATCGGAACTCAATTACAATTCAATTACATTAACAACAGATTTTTTCACAATTCTAACTAAGTCATAATTGTAATTATTTATCAAATACGCAATTAAAATTATAATCGACCCCAACCCTGCCTGCGACCCTTCGCTTCTTTCATGCTCACACGAATCAAGACGATGATGATGATGATGATGATGATGATGATGATGATGATGATGATGATGATGTGCATTAAAGTGGAAGTGGGAATTTTCAAAATAATTTTCAAAATAAAGTACTTTCTTAGTGGCCCGGTGTCATGTACTGAGTTCACATCGTACTGAGATTGTATATGCGCATACATGCACACTAAAAAAAAAACAATAATACATTTTTGTTTATTTTGTTTTCAAAGTGAACGGAAATGTGTTTTATTTGTTTATTGGATTAGGTTAGGATTAGGGTTAGGGTTATAAACTCAGTACGGAGGTAAACTCAGTTCGTGACACCGAAAACAAGGACGTGGGATGACTTGGTTTGTGCCCGGTGGATACGGTTCCTAATTGGTTAAAACTTCATTGTTCATCAGATATTTAAATTCTAAAACTATTATTTCTTAAAATGACAACAGTGATGTGAGTCTGTATGGGGCGGCTTTTGGATACATTTTTCTACTTCCGAGTCATTATTTTGTATTTTTTGCTGTTGTTATTTTTACTCAGCGTTGTCATTTTCTGTATTTTGCTGATGTTGTGTGTGTTTTTTATTTATTATAATTAAACATGTGGGTAGCGGGCCACCCATGTCTGATATAAATGGTCTATTAATGATGGATTATATTCTCGTATACCTTCTCCACTCCTCCGTAACGGCTAGCCAGCTGCTTCCTGAGGTCTGCGATGTGATGGTCGTACTTCTTCAGGTCTTTCTTGAAGTTGTCTCCCCTGAACGTCAGCAAAGGTTTCTCCACCTCTGAGTGGAGCTGTGGAAACATAAAGACAGTAGAGAATGGCAATATACGATATATATATATATATATATATATATATATATACATATATATATATATATCTTTTAAGTCTAACCAGAAAAACAATTCTGGGTTAAATTTGCTGATGAAAAATGCCACATATTTATTAACAAATAACTGCACAATATTTGTCACTTTTGGCTTTTTCTCCTATAAGGTAAGGGACAGCACGTGTGAGTGACGTCTGTAGTGTGGCTTGTTTAGGGGAAGGTCTGGGTTAGAACAGGCACGTCTCACCCATGGTGGGGAAAATTCATCCCCCTTGCTTTTTACATGTATTGGTCCAGTTAGATTGATTGAATGGTGATCAGCCAATCACAGCCAGCCATTTAATGAGGCCGCCGTTCAGAGAAGGTAATCAAAGAGTTTAACAGTGATGAGTAAAGTGACAGAAAATGAGTAACAGGTGACAAAAGATGGTCCAAAAGTGGCAAAAACGTGACAAGAAAAGAGTGGAAAAGTGACTAAAATGGGCCAAAATCAGTCATTAGTGGCAACAAAAATTGACAAAAAAGAGGAAACAGGTGGCATGTAATGGCAAAAGGTAGATTAAATGAGCAAAATGTGGCAAACAATAGGGAAAAAGGGCAAAAATGTGATTCAAAAGGAGGCAAAATGCAGGGGAAAAAGGAAACAAGTCTTGAAAAGTGGCAAAAAAAATTGATAAAAGTGTCAAAAAGAAGACAAAAATGAGGGGAAAAAAATATATTTATTGGCAAAAGGAAGCTGAAATCTGAAAAAGTGTCCATTTGTTGGGAAAAGGGGCTAAAATGGGACAAAGGAAGTTCCAAAAAAAGGTAAAAGGGATTAAAAAGTTTTCTCTTTTAAGGTTTTCTGGGAGAATAATAATTAAAATTAAGACATAAAGAGCCACATGTTGAGTATCACTGACTTAATAACAGCTTTATCATGGTTTTAGTAAATTAATTAATAAAGGAGTTGATGGTTACCCCACCCTGAGGACACCCTCACTTTAAAAACCACTGTTTAGCCCCTGGATTAAAACACACTCAATAATCCATCTGACTGTGCTTTTAATAAGAGAAATAACGAAAGCAACGACTCCTAAAACAAGTATTTTAATACAAAATAAGGGATAAAATATTTATCTCAGGAATGTGGAAACATTATAAAGAAGGACAATATTTGACTGGACTCTATTAATAACATTAAATACTTTTTATGATGTGATTTGTAGTGTGATTGTATAAATAAAAACAAGTTAAAAAAAAAGATATATCTCAATATAGACGATATTGTCATTTTCTATATCACCCAAATAGAAAACTCAATGAATCTTGAATCACGATATATTGCCCAGCCCTAACTCCTCCTCTAAACTTAGTGTCTGATTGGATAAAAGTGTTTTTATCACGATTTTTTCCAACAAAAATGTTATTTAAGTCAGTCTACTCTTGCTTTCTTTTAGTTTTAGTCATTAAAACGTTTATGAAATATGTTTTTTTTCCCAATCAATCTAAAAACAGATCATTTTATTTATTGCTTTTGTCATTTTTTAACACAAGGACAAACGCAAACGCTCTCATTCTTTAGCATGTGGACAAATATGGGGTGAAACGGACTCCACTAGCTGCTAGCGTTAGCATTAGCACACGATTAGCATTCTTATGTATAGCATCCACAGTCTAAACTGGTCCATGGAGACAGAAACGTTGTGTTTAGTTTTGATAAATTCATTGCTGTCCTTTTACGACCTGTTTATTGGTCCTTTGGCTGCACTTTGCTCTCAGATCAATGTGTTACGTCGCTATCATGGAGAAGTGCTGCTAAAAGGCTTTCAACGCTAATAAAAACCTTTCCCCCGCCGTGCAAACTCTGATCAATGACCATAAAAGGAACGGATGACATCTTTATCCTCACTAAACACACATCAATCAACGATGAGAGCCTTTTTAAAGACAATGCTAATCGTGTGCTAATGCTAAAGCTAGCAGCTAGTGGAGTCTGTTTCACCCCATATTCGTCCACATGCTAAAGAATGAGAGCGTTTGCGTTTGTCTTTGTATTAAAAAAATGACAAAAGCAATAAATAAAATGATCTGTTTTTAGATTGGTTGGAAAAAAAACATATTTCATAAACTTTTTAATGACTAAAACTAAATGAAAGCAAGAGTAGAGGGACTTAAATAACATTTTTGTTGGAGAAAATTGTGATGAAAACACTTTTATCCAATCAGATACTAAGTTTAGAGTAGGAGTTAGGGCTGGGCAATATATCGTTATTTCAAGATATATCGAGTTTTCTATTTTGGCGATATAGAAAATGACAATATTGGACAAAAACACAGGAAGTGAAATGTATTTTTTTTCTTATTTTGAGATATATACTGTATATATAAATATATATACAGGTTATTTTGTAATAAAACACTTGTTTTAGGAGTCGCTGCTTTCGTAACTTCTCAGAACAGAATGAAAAGCTCAGTTAGATGATCACTGAGTGCGTCCTAACACAGACCATCACCTGAACAAACCACACTACAGAACTCACTCACACGTGCTGTCCCTTAGAGGAGAAACAGACTAAAGTCGTTTCATAATAAATGTGCTCGTGTGGCCTTTTTATCAGCAAATTTACCCCAGAATTGTCTTTCTAGTCAGACATTATTGAGTTAAAAATATTAAGATTAATATCGTATATCGCCGTTTTGAGAAAAAATTTTGGTTCATATTACCCAGCCCTAGTAGGAGCGAGTTATGGGGAAGGGGCACAATTCATGTTTTATTTATTTAAAAAAGGTACAATAGATACAGTATCAGGGCTGGAGTCAATTACATTTTTCAGTTACGCTTACGTTTTCAAATACAATTAAATTATGATTACAGCGACCAGCATTTTATCCTCAGAAAGTAAATTACATTCTCAATTACTAGAGTTAAATTACAATAAATAACCTAATAAAAGTTAACATTCCTCTTGTGTTAGCATCCTGTTAGCATCTCTAATGATAACAGGTCCTAAATCAGCTGTAAAATACACTAAAAACTAATATCTATCATCTAATTTATTTCCTATCTATTGGTTACCTTGTTATGCTTCCTAATCAATGAAAATATTGGTATTAATATTTTTGGTGATGGCGTCTGAGATTTTTTTTTGTGTGTGTTTTTTAAATGGTAAAATGTGGGAATATGATGAATTGATATGAAACATATTTTAATAAATGTAAACTATATATGTGTAGAACTGTACATATAGAACTGTAACACGGTTCCCCAGTTGTGTATTAAATTATAATTGACAATTTTTATAGAATTTTCATGGCAATTACAATTACAAAGTCAATTATCTGAACTCAATTACAATTCAATTACGAATACGAAGGCAACAGATTTTTCAAATTACAATTACGATTATAATCATGCCATAATTGTATTTAATTATCAATTACATGATTACAATTATAAATGACCCCAACCCTGGTACATATTGTTGAATATGTGAAATATGTAAATATGTCAGTTTGTTCCATAATTTTCAAAATAAAAGCCTCAGCCATTCCTACCTTATTGGAGAATTTGAGGTGAACTTCAGCTTCATCGTGAAGACTCTTCTTCATCTGAGTCCAGGCTTCTCCAAGAGTCCTGAGCAACACAACACCACACCACACCACACCACACCACACCACACCACACCACAACACAACACAACACAACACAACACAACACAACACCACACCACACCACACCACAACCACACCACACCACACCACACCACACCACACCACACCACACCACACCACACCACACCACACCACAACACAACACAACACAACACAACACAACACAACACAACACAACACAACACAACACAACACAACACCACAACACAACACAACACAACACAACACAACACAACACAACACAACACAACACAACACAACACCACAACACACCACACCACACCACACCACAACACAACACAACACAACACAACACCACAACACAACACAACACAACACAACACCACAACACAACACAACGTTCGTCAGTGCTGTGATGGTGTGATGGTGCTAGCAGACGCTCACCCTTCCTCCTGAGCTGCCAGCGGACTCAGAGACAGTTTGGACAGATTCTTCGCGTACTCCTCCTCAATCTTTATCCTGAAACAGTGACGTGACAGAAAACGCATCAACACTTCCATATTCATGTTTTCCACTCCATCATTCATCGTCACCAGTGATGGGAAGCTTTCCATCATAGTGGGGCCACAGATAATTATCCTTTCACTCTGTGTGTAATTGTTGTTTTGTGTTTTTGTGTATTCATTTTTAAATAATTTTTCACTCATTTATTTGTAGTCATCTTGTGTATTTTTGTTGTCCTCTTATGTACTTTAAAATGTACTGTAAAAATATGCAAAATACAACAAAAATACACTATTTTTGTGGTATTTTTTATTTTTGCAAGGGAAATATGCAAAAATGCACAAAATTCATTTTTTTTTGTGTGGTTTTTTTGTTTCTTTTTTTTGCAGTTTTTATATGTTTCTGATGTTTTTGCATATTTTTTTCAGTCATTTTGCATGTTTTTGGAGTCATTTTGTGGAATTTTTGTTGTAATATTTGTGCAATTTGGTAAATTTGTTGATTCTTGTTTTTTTGTGCATTTTTCTACATACATTTTTGCATATTTTGCTTTTCCTCGTGTATTTTTCTCTCATTTTGTGTGTTTTTGACTCATTTTGTACCGTACATTTACTTTGGAGGATGCACAAAATTAGACCTTCAAACAGGATGTTCATTAAAGTCCCATGAGCGCCAGTGGAAACTGGGCTTTTGTTGGGAGCTGATTGTAAAGAGGGGCGTGTGATCGGATGTGGGATTTGTTCATTCAGCAGGATTCTCGTCTGCGTAAGTCCGGGAAAAGTTCTCATTAAGGGAGTCTTTGTGGAAGCTCTTATTCTCATGCTCTGCTGTGTGGGTTGGGATGTATTTGTGCCTTCATCAGTGTGTAAACACAACACTGAGCTAGAATAAAGACGTAAAACAACTCTGAAAAGGTAGGAAATGAGTTCAAATGAATGTGAAGAGACAAAGATTAGGCCTTAGAAATTAAAATCTATCAACTGTTGGCAACAAGCTGCAGAAATGACAAACTTTCAATAAATATATTACTCTAGATAAACAGCTGACACAAAGGATCATCAAAATTCACAAATTTGGAAGAAATTTTGCATTAAAAGCATGTAAGAATGAACAGAAAAGTGACAAAAATATGCTAATTTATAGTAAAATGTCCAAAATGTGACAATAACAAACTGAAAAGTGCACAAATTGATGAAATAACCAAAATAAGAAAAAGGTCTTGAATCTGAAGGGGAAATAATTTCTAAAAAGGTTCAGTGGGATATACGGGAGGAGGATCAAAACTGGAATAGTTTGGCTTTTACTCTGAAACAAATGGGAAAACCTTTAAGGAACAAAATGAGACACAAAAAAGTAAAATAGAAATAAATAAAAAAAAGTGTTAAAATGATCAAAACAAGACACAGATAAAGATTCCGGTACCAAATCTATAAAATAATATTCTAAAACATTGCATGAGTTTTCTGGAACAAACAGTATGAAGATTAAACTGTATTGATTTGACTTTTGTTCTCAAACAAAACTGAAAACCTTGGGTAAAAAGACCAAAATTAGACAAAAAAAAGTGTGAAAAATGAAGTAAAATGACCACAAATGAGATACAGAAAAGTGAAAAAATAAATCACAATGATTAAGATAACAAACAAATAATGAAAAGTGATTAAAAATAAGCAAAACCTAATTTAATAAAGGCCACAAATGAAAATGAACACAGAAAAAGTACAAAGGGGAAAAAAAGGAATAAAATGACTAAAATTAGGCAGAAAAAATGGTTAAAATGACAAAAGAAAAGACAAAAAAGTGAGGAAATGAAGTTTTAGAGATAAATAACATCATAGTTATTAATAAATTGTAATAAAATCATGATAAAGTGTTGCTTACAGTTTTTCTCGATTGCTAAAGCACAATTTCTAGATCTCTGAGCACAATGACCAGTTGCCTAAACACTTTAATAAATCTGGCCTCTAGTTGGCTTAACTATAAACACATTTCACCTCAATCTCCAATTTCACAAAACTCTGAACACATTTGCATTTGCCAAAACACATGTTGCAGAACTCTAAACACATTTGCACTGCTCTAAACACATTCACACTTATGCTAAACACTTTCACACTTGCTAAAACACACTTTTGCTCACACAATGCAAAATGGTAGACTCAGACATCAAAAGTTGAACACAATGAAAGCACGGGTGTCATTGCTTAAACACTGTGACTCAAAATTGAAGACACATGTGACACCATCCATATTGGCCGCTTGAGAATGCACAACGACTCAAAATTGAAGACACCTGCCAATGATGTGACAACACCTATATAGGCCAGTTTAGAATGCACAGTTTGCTGAAGGTGCCAAACGGCAACAGAATGTACAGAGGCGGAGTTCGTGTCAGAGGAGGGCGAGGAGCAGGCCAAGGAGGGCGAGGAGGGAGAGGAGGAGTGCAAGGAGGAAGAGCAAGACAACCACGTACAATCATCACAGATGAAATGCGAGCTACTGTCATTGACCATGTCATTGTCCATGGAATGTCACTGAGAGAAGCTGGACTAAGAGTCCAACCCAACCTCAGCAGGTTCTCAGTGTCCACCATAATTCGGGCATTCAGACAACACAACAGGTATGTACTGTAGTTACTTTGTCTAAATGTTTGTAGCCCACAATCTAAATTGGTTTCACCACATTACGTTTGCTTTGGGAGACTGGACATTTCCATTGATGTTTGTATTGTAGATTGTAAGTCTTTTTTTGAAGAGTGAAAGCATATTTGTTTCTATAGGGTTGAAAGATTGCCACATCATGGTGGAAGGGCTCCCCTATTTACAGCACAGCAAGAGATCCTCATTGTGGACATGGTCCGGGAAAACAACATCATCAGACTCAGGGAAATAAAGGAGAGAGTCATAGCTGACAACATAAATTTTGGAGGTATTGACAGAGTCAGTTTGGCCACCATAGACAGAGTCCTCCGTCGCCAGAAGCTACGCATGAAGCAAGCTTATAGAGTTCCCTTTGAGCGTAACTCGGACAGAATCAAAGAGCTACGTTTCCAGTATGTGCAAGTAAGTATACATACGGGTATACAATGTTGATTGTTCACAGTACAGTGGGTGTACAAGCTCACTGTACTGCACAGTAGCCCACAGTGTACTGTAGTACTCCTTCTGTGACACTACCCATACTCTATTCATTTCCACAGAGAATCTTGGGGTTGGACGCCATGATGAGACAACATGAATACATCTTCCTGGATGAGGCTGGCTTCAACCTCACCAAGAGACGGAGGAGAGGCCGTAACATAATTGGCCAAAGAGCAATTGTGGACGTTCCTGGCCAACGTGGGGGGAATATCACCCTATGTGCAGCCATGACCTCAGAAGGGCTTCTCCACAGGCAGGCTC